>NC_060149.1:702616081-703216081 GCF_021461385.2 Schistocerca piceifrons
ATGGTGAAACAATCATTAATTTTCAGATTTGTTGCTAATGTTATTTGGTTGTTGTCATGCCACCTTTGCAGGCTAAGGGGTTCATCTTGGAGAACATGATATGAACCATATGGTTCCTTTTTCTTTAAGTCTTTCAATGATGAATTTTCAATCCTATCTCTTCAGACAGTGCCAATGCAGTGTAATTTATTCTTGCTTATTGATTCCAAGCATGGAAGTGAGCTGAAATAGTTGTTAATAAAGACAACAGAATGAGGAGGGAGAAAACCTACACAGAATTTTCCTGTAATTAAAGTGCCCAATGCTTTTCCTTCTTCTTTACCTGTGTATGGACTGCACTCAGATGTTGCAAGACATCACTACTTGTACCCATAATGAATAGGTTTTCCCATTATAAATTGGTTCATCCTGTTGTGTCCATAGTAGATATCCACTATGTCATGTAATGAGAATGAATATATTAATGGATGAACAAGTTTAAGAAATAGGGTGTATATTTTCACTGTCTCTTTACAAATGTACTCCATAAATTCTTCATAGAAAACTTCCTTGAATAAGCTGCAGTCAGCTCGAGAGATTTCTTCATTTCAGATACAAGGAATATTAACTGTCAAACCTACTTGACTGCCAACGTTCATGGTATTCAGTTCCTTTGGTACCCACTTTTGTGGTATTGTTTTAGACTCTTTGACTGTTCTGGTGTGGTGTTATTTCAGTTGTTGTTTTTTATCGCAGGTTGCACAACAACATTGTTTCTGTTTCCTTCTAAAATGGCTTGTTTTTCCATAGGCTATAATAGATCACCTTTACCAATATCACTGAAACTAAAGAGTCTGTGGTGACTATCAACCAAGTTGCATCTAATATCTTTGTTTGGCAAACTCTTTGCGAGCTGTCTGTGGCTGCGCAAAACAGTACACACACGCAACAAGAATCAAGAATGTATATAACTGTATATGTGTGCTTCTGATTAATAGAATAGTGCTTATTACACATGGTATAGCGTACATCATTGGATCCAGCAATCCTACAACACTAAACTCATACTGGTGGCCCTGAATTTTGTTTGCGAGAGCTACAATGAACTCTCTTACTGCCGAGTGCTACACAATGGATCGCTTGCCACCCACTACACTGCACACTTGCCAACTAGGTTTTCCAACAGACACTTCGGCATGGTTTTCCAATTATCCACCTTGTGTTCACAATAGTTTGACACAGTTCACAAACACACTGACTAGCTGTACTCAACAGGACAGTGCTTCTACATTCCCACAGACATGTGTGCCGGCATCAGGTGTGAATAATAACTTTTTGTTACCGTACATGAGTCAGCAGTTGTACACACACACACACACACACACACACACACACACACACACACACACACACACACACACTCTCTCTCTCTCTCTCTCTCCCTCTCTCTCTCTCTAACAGCATCCACTTTATGAGTGTTTCCGACACCCTGCTGGGCTGGTCCATTCTACACCTGTCGGCATTATCTGTCAAACACCTGACTCATTGATTTCCTGACCAAGGTCCAGCCAACCGTAACTACTGTGTCGCGTGCCACTGACAGTGTCAGATGCTGGTACACCACTACTGCACCCAAACCAATTACGCTGCAGAGCTATGGACAGTGAGTGACAGTTTCTGACAAACAGTTATGTCAAGACTTCCTCATCCATTGGCGTAAGCTACCATCCATTTGCAAGGACCACCCACGCACTTGGTTTGCCTTGGCTGACCACGTCCTGCAGCTACAAGGCATCGCTGATGACAACTCGAAGTTCCTTTGCTTACTATGTCACCTCCATGATGAACTGGACCTGATCTTCGATACTGTGGCTTTAACCCCCACTACAGGCAAATATGTGTTCACCTGATGCAGCATCCTTGGGCAACTATCCACATCAACAAAGGAAGCTATCCGCCTCATCAGTCACAAGTTGCTTGGTTCCAGATCCCCGTCACAGCTCTGGCATCATCTCCGCGCCATGACTGACACACATCACAAGCCAGACGTTACCTACACTTTGGACCATATGGTTGCTCAAATTTCCTCCAGAAGTTCAAATTCACCTTCTCCGTGTAACTTCGGCCCCACTAGATACTAAACTGAAGATCGCTGACCAGGTTTACAACATTCTGCCCACCCTGCATACCCCCCCTCCCCTCCCAGAGGGTCCTCAGGTCTCAGGGGTTGGCACAACTGTGTGGCAGTTTCCATCATGCAGTACAGAGTGCGCACGACTCATTCCATGCATGCGTGCAGACCCAACACCACCTGGCAGCCACTGCCGTAACTCCTCTCCTACCAGCATTACTGCAACACTGCCATCAGAACAATCTACAAACAAGACTCCCTCTACTGCCACTTTGACCTCAGCTAGCATGACAGATGACACCATGCGCCATCCCAATAGGTGTGATTTCCATTCCCGCTTTGGCGTTCTCTATGCGCATTCCCAAACTAATAATGCAACCCATTTCAGGCACTACGGGCCGTGTTGCACTTCACAGATGCCTATCACTTAAGACTTCTTCACCTCATGTGCCAGGACGCTTGTATGTGAAAGATGCAGTGTCTTACCTTTCATTTCTAGTTGACACGGGGGCCAAGGTTAGTGTGATACCTTCAGCCTTGCCCCCCGCTTTGAGCTGCCAAAAATTCCCTGATCCAATCTCATGGAATAACTAATTTAAGCCTTAAACTGCAGGACATTAGCCCACACACTTTCACCTAACCTACAACAAGGTACACTAACCTTTAACTCAATAGACTGTACCACCAGTTCAGATCTCTCTTCCCTCTCAACCGAGAGTGCCACTCTATTGTGTGAGCTAGCTGAAACCGCTGTTGCAGTGCTCTCTCTTAGATCACACAACAGCAAACTTCGAGACAGCAATGAAGCCCTCTGCTTAAACATAGCCGCTGGGTAACCCAAGCTCATGGACACTCATAAGCAGGTCACGCAGCTGTGACACATGGCCATGCCCTCAAACCCCCGCACCGCTCCCTCACACCCGCCGCTGACACTGTGTGATGTTCCTACTGCCTGGCAGAAACTGTGTCCATGGCACTACCAAAGTACCCCACTGAGCTCCATGACAAGGACTACCAGTGGATCACTGCCACTGCTGCTGACCCACTGGCCTGGGACACACAAGTGTGTGCATTACAGGTTAGTCATTCTGCATTGGGTGCAGGTCCATCACCCCCATTGGTGTTCACAATCAACAATGGTATGGTCCATAGAATCAATACCACTTGAGGTCCACCAGTATGTGCGAAAGCTAGGCATTTAAATCCGGAAAAACTTAAACATGCCAAATCTATTATTCCGGAACTTTTAGACAGTAAGACTATTCACCCTTCTTCTAGTAGTTGGTCATCAGCCATTCACTTGGTGCCCAAGAAAGATGACATTTTCTATCTCTGCAGTGACTATCAGGCACTTAACACCAGAACAATTCTAGATAATTATTCCATCCCAAGTATTCAAGACTTTGCTTCCCAACTGCATGGGGCACAAATTTTCAGTGTAATCGACTGTCAAAAGATGTACCACCAACTGCCAATGGCACCAGAGGACATTGAAAAAACCACTATCATCACAACATTTGGGTTGTTTGAGTATTTGTTTATGCTGATTGGCCTTAAAAATGCTGCACAGACGTGGCAATGGTTCATCGACTCATTGGTTGGAAAACTGGACTTTGCATAAGCGTACCTGGATGACTTGATAATTTTTTCTTCCTCCCTCAAGGAACATGAACTCCATTTAAATACAGTGTTACAACTATTACAAGCAAACGGTGTCACAGTGAACAATGCTAAGTCACAATTCCGACACACTAGTGTCACTTTTCTGGGCCACAGGGTTTCTGCCAACAGCATCTGCCTCCTACCCGAACAGGTCGAGGCCATTAGTACGGTGCCTTTGCCCAAAGATTTTCAGGGCATCTGCCGCTGCCTTGGAATGGTAAATTACTACCACAAACACATCCCCCATGCCACCGACATACAAGCCCCACTGATGGATGCTCTCGCAGGAAAAAACACTTAAGGGTCTCGGGCAGTCAAGTGGACTCCAGATATGCATCGCGCATTTGATAACCTAAAGTCAGCCCTACAGATGGCCATTACGCTCGCTCACACTGCTCCTGATGCTCCCATCTTGTTTGCTACAGACACGAGTGATACAGCAGTGGGGGTGGTACTTCAGCAATCCATGGGTTCTGTTGTACAGCCGCTCGGATTTTTCTCTCACTAACTGTCCACTTCCCAATGTAAATGGTCACCCTTCGACTGGGAACTATTTGCTATTTATACAGCTACCAAATATTTCCAAGACGATATCAAAGGTCACCATCTTGTGGTCTTCACCAACCACTAGCCACTGGTATACGCTCTCCACAGCCCAGGCAAGGACTCATCCCCGAGACGTTTTCAGCATATGGACCTCATACATCAGTTAATGAATGACATGTGTTACATCAGAGAGGCAGACAACATCATCGCCAATTTATATGCTGTGTGTCAGTTTTATCTTCACAACTGGACCTCAGTGAACTTCCTAAATTGCAAACAGAGGATACTGAACTCGCCGCATTGTGCTCTGATGTTAAAACTGTACTCAAACTAGAGTTACGGACACTTCCTGGGTGCTCCCAATGACAACTTAACCCACATTCATCTTCTCCAGTCTGCCCCCATGACTGTTGGTACTGACCTATCAATTGTAAAAGTCCTACATACTGCAACAGGCATTCAGGTCCGCTACCCCAACTCCTCACAAGCCACTGTCCCCTCCCCGTATCCCTCAACTGCTGTACGAGTATTCACCCAGTCAGGCAGAACCATGCACCCCCCTCGCTGGCTTGAAGACATCAGTTACTAATGTAATGTAATGTGATGTAATGTAACATATGGTTTCAGTTTAAACACTCTCTCCTCCCACCTGGGTGTTTCCTTTACCCGTAGTGCAAGCACCGAGCCCTCTGGTACCCTACATTCCATATGCCATAGTCAGAGCAGGCAGGTGCCATTGCAGAATTAATCAACACTACCTTCTGCTTTCTGTCATCTAGATATGACCTGAGCCACATTCCCACTTTACCATTTAGTCATAGCATTCGGCATTTGTAAGCAGAATTTTGTGAACTACTCAGTTGAATGCTTTACACAGACCACAGCTGTAGGCAACATACATCATTCCATCTAGTGGTAACAGTATAAAATAAAAACAAACTAATGGGTTAACATGGACTCCAAACCACAACACAATAGGGGAGATTTTCTTCTTCTTCCTCTTTCTTTCTTTCTTTCTTTCTTTTTCTTAAATCAGTTGTGTGACTGATTTGATGCAGACCACTGTGCCTTCACCTCCCATTCTGACTTCTCATCTCATTGTAGCTCTTACTCCCAACATTGTCAGCAATTTATTGGATATATTTCAAATTCTGTCTTCTCCTACAGTTTTTGCCATCTATAACTCCCTCTAATACCAAAAAAGCTATTACTTCTTGTGGTTGTAGGGGACTCAAACAAGATGGTGTAGTGGTAATAATCCAGGCTCTCATTTCTGCGGACAGAGTTTCAAAGACAAATCCATATGTCTCATCATCCTGTACATTCCCTAGTCAGAATTTTTTTTATGTTCCTTTCCTCACCAGTTCTGCAAATAATCACTGTGCACTGCTAAATACTGTATGCGGTTTTGCAGTCATTTTCTTACAACAATAATATCATCAATGTTATAAAATCATCAGATACTATGATAATATAACGAAAATTACAGTTTATGCTATTTAGTGTTCATTAAATAATAATGAAAGTTTTAAGATACTGTGTTAATAATATTTACAAAGTTTTAGAGTGACAGAAAGCAGTTCATTACATCCTAATATGAAAGATTTTTAGCTGTCTACATCCGACTTTACATTTATACTCTGCAAACCACTGTGAAGTGCACAGCAGATGGTATATCCCATTGCACCAGTTACTCAGGTTTTTTCCCATTCCATTGAAATTGGAGTGGGGGAAGAATGGCTGCTTAAATGTCTTCGTTTGTGCTGTAATAAATCTAATCTTGTCCTCATGATCCCAATGGAAATGACACGTGAAGGGTTGTAGCATATTCTTAGAACCATCATTTAAAGTCAATTATTGAAAGTTTGTAAATAGGTTTTCTTGGGATAGTTTACTTCTATCTTCATGTGTCACAAAGTTCATTTGTTCATTTGTTTCAACATCTCTGTGACACACTCCCATGGGTCAAATAAACCTTTGACCATTCATTCTGTGATTCCCTATCAGTGTTCAATACCCTCTGTTAGTCCTATCTGGTATGGGTCCCACATACTTGAGTAATACACTATGATGGGTTGCACAAGTGATTTGTAAGCAATCTCCTTTCTATGCTGATTGCATTTCCCTAGTATTCTACAAATAAATTGAAGACTGATACCTGCTTCATCCTTGACTGAACTATGTAATCGTTCCATTTCATGCCCCTACAAAGTGTTAAACCCACATATTTCTTTGAATTGACTGATTCAGGCTGTGACTCATAGATATTGTAGTCAAAGAACACCATTTTTTGTTTCATTTTGTGAAGTGAACAATATTACATTTTTGCTGAATGAAAGCAAGCTGCCAATCTTTGCACAACTTTGAAACCTTACTAAGGTCTGACTGGATATCTGTGCACCTTCTTTCAGTCTGTATTTCATTGCAGACAACAGCAGCATATAAAAAAGTCTGAGGCTACTATTAATATTGTCCACAAGGTCATAAGGATACAATATGAACAGGAAGGGGCCCAACACACATTTTAGGGTACACCCAAAGCTGCATCTAAATTTTTTCATGACTCTCCATCCAAGATAACATGCATCATCCTCCCTACCAAAACATCCTCAATCTAGTCACAAATTTCCCTTGATATTCCATACAATTATACTTTTGATAATAAGCATAGGTGTGATACTGAGTCAAATGCTTTTCAAAAATCAAGAAATACTGCATCTGCCTGACTACTTTGATGCAATGCTTTCAGTATGTCATGTGAGAAACACGTATGTCGGGTTTCACATGATCAACATTTTGGTAATCGATGCTGAGATGCATAGAGGAGGGCATTCTGTTCAAGATATTACATTATGTTTATATGCATACTGAAGTGATGAACTAAAATTTGTACCAAAGCTGGGATTTGAAACCAGATCTCCCACTGACTAGACAGAGGTGCTAACTGCTATGCCACCTTGGCGAATTGGCTTCGCTCAAGTGCATGAACTACCCTAGCATGCCTCCCTCCTCAAACAAAATTCTTATTTGCACCTCAAGCCACTTGGTATTCCCCCTAAACTTGAAGAGCATTGCAGAGGCTCACCAGCATTTTTGGAATAGCACCTCAGCATTGTATGAAGTGGGGAAGCCTACCTGAAACCCAGGCATAGTTGCTTTAATCAAATGAAACTATATGGTTCCAGAGACCTTTTCAAGACTCAAATATCTATAATGTATATATGCAAACTGAAGAGACAAATGAAAATTAGTACCAAGGCTGGGATTTGAACCTTGGTCTCCTGTCAACACCTCTGAGAATACAAGGTCAGCCAACAATTTCATGACTTAATGCTTAGCAGCCAATGTAAACTGCTACATTGTGAGGTGTGCTGACACTCATTTTTGGTCATGAAATATTGCAAAGAAATTGTGCCTGGAGCACCTATTCACCTCACCTTTAGTAGTGCCTTAGCAGTAAAAAATTATACTTAATGACCCACCTTCCATCTGAACATCGTTGTTTATGAAAAAACAGATCAGTAGTGGATTACTTCAGAGATGCAGTTTTGTTTGTTAATGTGAGAGACACTGATTATACCCTGCAGATTTTAGGTAATAATTGTGCAACCAGAGAGGAGAACAAAAAATGATCATTGAAAAATTTTCTGTTTTCTTACATAGAAAATTTCTCTGAGAATCAGAATGCACCAATTATTTAAAAGTGGCATTATAAGTGAGTCATTTACTTTTAAAAATTCTGACATTAAGTTGGCTTTTACTTAGTATCTTGGAATTCAAGAGAAATTGTAGTTTCTGTTGAGTGTAGCTGTAAGTGTGAGTATATTGTATGTAGCAAGCAATATTTATTAAGCGAAGCTTATATCAGACTGTGGCCAAAAACTTCACAAGAATTTTTGTTTCTTAGTATTTTCAAGAGGCCATGCAACACTTAAATTTCACTTTATACTCATCACTTAGTACAGTATGTACTGCATTATTTATTTAAAGAGTAAAAGCATATTTATGGGTTCACTCAGAAGTTAGTGGCAAGTAACTAACAATGAACACCAAGCAATCAACAAAAATTTTGTCACACTGTGCCAAAACAGTCAGAGTTTTGTTTATTGATGATTACTAGAGACTGTGCTATGCATTAAATTTTACATTTACCACAGAGTGCAAAATGTACCACAGCATTCATTTAAAGAATAAAAGCATTTATTACGGCCTCATCTGGAGGCTAATGAAATGTAACTAGCAATGCATATTAAGCAATAATAGAAAATGTTGTCAGTCTGTGCCCTAAGAATTAAAAGTTTTGTTACTTATTATTCTGGAGCTAAGGCACAGCACTTAAGTTTGATTTTACACAAATCACTGAGCACATACTGAGCTACATGAAACAGTAAAAACATTTTGTATTGAGGATGTGTGGAGGAATGTGGAAGACAGTATGAAGCAGTACAGATTAAACAGATAAAAATATAAAAATTTATTTGAAATTGTGGCACAGTGTTTGAAGTTTCCTCTTCATAGAGCTTTGAAAACACTACACAGAAGTTTCATTATTTTTCTTTTTCCAATAATTATTCATTACAATATATATATATATATATATATATATATATATATATATATATATATATATATATATATATATATATATATAGTGGACCATATAATTTTCTTACACATTTCTGGTACAGAATTTGAGGACAACAGTTTTCACACATCACATCATAGGCCATAACTGTTTTCAAAAACAATTCAGTTCCTACTGCTGTCTAAATCAGAATTTTCATGGAGGAAGATATTACCAACAACTTTTGCAGAATAAAATAACTGTATGTAACAACTGTCACAGGAAATTCAAATGGGGATTTCAAACTGCCCCTGTCCAACTTTCTAATTACAATGAACTGCTTCTTAGTTACCAAAGACCTATAAAGTGTCAAGAAATATGTGAACTCAGTACAACGAAGTTCCCTCATCAGTGAGTGGCAACAGAAACCAGCAATGCATGTTAAAACTGGGAAATCAGATTCAACATTTTTGAAATCTTCATTACTGATACTTAAGCTAAAAAGTGCATCACAAATATCACACATACTGCTCTCAGAACTTTCATCAGATCTATATGTCTCTACAGTTCTCAGCTTCTTTTGTGGGTGCACATTTAGTTCTAAGATACTCATAAGTATTAACTTCTTTTCAGTTTCCAACAACTGGCAAAGTGAGATATGGTATTGACATCCTGATAATTGTCTATATAGACCAAATCTTGCTTCCAGAGAATCAGTGCGGAACTTTCCTGGCTGTATATAAGACATATTTGGTTCCTTGCTACAGGATTCAGTTACCTGCATTAACCAATAAGTGGTAAACCAAAGTGCTGTGTGTGTTTCTGGGGACAGTTTACCATTCTCTGAGCTTAAACTTCTCCATTTGTGTAATCAAGTAATAAATTTATCCAGGAAACTATTATGCATGTTTCCCACTTTATTGGGCAGAGGCTTTTGCATTTCTTTGTGGTGAATTTGATTCAGAGGTGCTTTAACATTAACAATGTATGACTAGATCCTAATCAGATTTATAAATTTAGCTGTACCCTCCCAATAATCTACATTATGAACCCGACCCAACTCAACCAAACTACTCTGAACATAATCACTGAAAATTTAAGTCACCAATTTAAAATTTTGCCTCTCTAAAGATAAAAACCACAGAGCTTTCATTGACATTCCATAACTGCAATTTAGTAGCTTTTTGCTTTCTATAACATATACTTCCCTAACAGCTGCAAAAGCTGCATACCTAACAGTATCAGGATTGTCAAAATCATGCTAACAAAATGTTTGCCTGTGGTTCTTCAGATTTATCCATTTGTTTCATATGCACTTAAAAATGTGAATAGAGCCATGCAAAATAAACAGAGTTTTTTTACTATCTGTAGATGGGTGCACAAAACTGGTTTGTTGGTGGGTTTGCAAAATGTGTAACATATTTTCTGTTGATTGCATTATTATCTGCAACAAATTAAACAATCTGAATGCCAACTGCTTCTAAACCTACTACTACCGTCCCCACTACATTAAAGAAGCTTTCTGCATTCAGTTCCTTCACACACAATACATACACAACCTTTTTGAAAGGAGAAACAATATCTTGAATCATGAAATATATTCACAGTTGTGAATATGAACAACCATCACCTGTATAATGGATTGATGATAATGAAAATTTGTGCCAGGCCAGAACTCAAACCGGGATTTCTCACTTATTGTGAATGGTCACCTTACCATTTGGCTATCCTAGCAGTCTCATGGCCAGACCCAAACTTCCATATGTTGTCAGCCATGTATCTACAACCCATACTCATACAGGGGAGGAGATTTTTTTTTTTTACTTGGAAGTCACTTGCCCAGTGTTGTAAGATAAATACAATATTGCAGTGCCTATGTTATTCCAAATTATGGTGCAATGTTCCTTCGGACATGCATGCATGTCTGAAATAACATTGCATCATAGTTTGGAATAACATAGGCACTGCAATATTGCATTCTGAATCAAGTATACATGTGCACTGGTTGCTATATCAGAAGTATCCGAAGTCAATCCAGTAATATTTCTTCCCTTAAAATCCATATATGGCATGATCTGAGTGTCATCTAGCATAAAAGTCATAAACATTTCATGTGTTTGCAAAAATGAAACTTCATCCTACAAATAAATTAAGAAATTAGGATTACTTGGGTTCACATTTAAATTGCAGCCAAGATTTCTTAATCAATTTGTATGTGGCAGAATAACAAAACCAAATGATCACACAAACTTATAAGAATGTGGGGAAATATTAAATGATGTAGAACAAAGAATCAAAAACTCTGAATCAAATTTATGAAGAGTCTTGTATTGAAGAGACAATGCAGCTTGCAATTTCAGGTATGAAACAGCCTTCTTCTTACCTTCTTTCACTTATAGATATTCAAGAAGAGAGGGAATAACTGGCATGGTAAATCACTCTCTTTGCCACTAACTAATTCATTACATAACTTCAGGACATTTTCAGCTTCACTTACACTGTCATCTGTTTCTGGAAGTGTGTTGACAACAATCTCTACACCTTCCATATACAATTTAACACTGATGTTCCAGTGAACTGTTACATAAACAATATACTGTGGAGTTTTCCCAAAATTGAAATACAGGAACAGTACATAATGTATGCATATACACACCCTAGATTTCTGAGACTTGATAAGGTCTGTGGAACAATGTAATTTCATTTGATTAAAGCACCTATACCCAGGTTTCAGGCAGGAGCCCCATTTTGTTTGATGCTGAGGTTCTATTCGAAAAAAGTTGGAGAACCCCTCAAATGCTGTTTGAGTTTTAGGGGGAATACGAAGCGGTCTGAAGAATGAATGGCAATTTGGATGGAGGAGGGAGGCTGGTTAGGGTGGCCTGTGCAGTTGTACAAAGCCACTGTGCCAAGATAGCACTGTGGTTAATGCATCTTCCTAGTCAGCAGGAGACCCATGTTCAAATCCCAGCCTTGGTACAAATTTTCATCCAGCACTTCAATCTGCAAATTTACATTACAGATGTTTGAGACTTTTAAAGGTCTCAGGAATTTGATGGTTTCATTTGACTGAAGCACCTATGCCTTCGTTTCAGGCAGGCTCCCCCATTTCATTCAATGCTCAGGTGCTATTCCATTATCCATTATAGCTGGAGAGCTTGCAATGCTGTTTGAGTTTGGGGGTATACCAAGTGCGCTGAGGTGTGAATGGGAATTTTGATTGAGGAGGGAGGCTTCATAGGGTGGCCTGTGCAGTTATACAAAGCCACTGGGCATGGGTGGTGTACTGGTTAGCACATCTGTCTATCAAGCAGGAGACATGGGGTCAAATCCTATTTCCATTCATCTGTCATATCATAGATGTCTGAGACTTTTAAGGATGTCTGAAATCATATTGTTTCATTTGGTTAAAATACGTCATTTGTTTGAGCTCAGAATATGTCTTAATATTCTACAGCAAATGGATGTCAAGGATATTTTTTATGGGTCAGTTCTTCTGTCCTTCTCATAGATGGTGTACCTTTGCTTTCTTCCAACTACAGGACATGGTTTTTTTTTTTTTTTTTTTTTTTTTTTGTCTTTTTGTTTAAATCTGATAGTAATTTCATTGAGCCTTGGAGCTTTGCTCACTTTTAATGATTCCAGTTGTTTCTCTGTGCTACTGATACTAATATGCACATCAGTCATATCTTCAATGGTACAAGAATTAAATTTTAAGGAAACATTTGATAACACAGTTAAGCATTTCTGAGTTTGTGTTGCTACTCTCAGATTCAGTTCCTGTCTTGTACATGAGTGACTGGACACTAACTTTGTTACCATTAACAACCTTTAAATATGATCAGAATTTCTTTGGCTTTTGTGAAAGATCTTTCAACAATATTCTGCTATAGTAGTCACTGAAGGCTACAAACATCGATCTTTTGACAGCCAAATACATTTCATTTAGCATCTCCATATCTATAGCCCTTTGTTTTATCCTATTATGTAGTAATTTCTGTTTCTTTAGATGTGTCTTTACAGTGACTATACCAACAAGGGTCCCTTCCATCATGAACTGTTCTGCTGGGTACATCTCTGTCTACTGCATGGTCAACAATTCTTAAAAACTTGAGCCATAGTTCCCCTAGATGCTCTTGATCTCAGCTAAAAGTTTCAAGCTCCTTACTGAGGTGTGACACTACTGCTTCTTTGTCTACTTAGTGAACACATAAATTTTTCTACTTGTTTTAGTTGGACTTTGTACTTGTTAAACCTGCATCATAGTCACTGATAGCATTTTCGATGTGGACATCCTCAAGGAGATCAGGTCTGTTTATTGCCATCAGATGTAACATATTCCTATCATGAGTGGTGGTCCAAACTATCTGTTCTGGGTAGTTTTTAGAGAAGGTGTCTGGTAATGTCTCACAGAATGTCTTCTCATGCCCACAACTAACAAAACTGTAACTACCCCAATTGATTGTTGGATGGTTATAGTCTCTTATGATGGTTACAGTATGACTGGAGCATCCTCTTAAAGTATTTGGTTACATCAGGAGATGAGTCTGGTGATTGACAGAAGGATCCAGCTATAATTTTATGCCCATCCTTGACACTGAGTCTTGTTCAAACAATCTCACATACAGCTTCAATTTCTATCTGTCTGGATTTGAGTTTCTTTTCTGCTGCAACAAATACTTTTCTTTGGTCATACTCTGATAGTTCTGGGTTTTCTACAGGTATTGTTATCTGGATTGAATGGAGGGCTATCTAATTGAAAACAACATTATGTGCACCCTACACACAGTCGGCTGAGGTTTAGTACACATCTGATCTATTTAGAGGGAACTTACAGTTCTCAATCCTATGTTGCAAGTCTAAGAAGTCATAGTCTAGCTTGTCACAGAACCTTCACAGTCTCTGGTTCAAACATTCCACGACAAAAACAGGTATCTACCACTGCCAGAGTTAAGTGGAGAAGAGCCTCAGGTAGAACAAGGAGCAGGAAATGTGCAGCACACTTCAACCAAGGCCAAGAAGCCTCGGAATGTACAAACTTTTAGGAAGAAGAAAGTGCTGCTTCTAGGTAGTGGCCATGGGCAAGGTGTAGGCCCTCAGTTACAGGAAAGTTTAGGGGCAGCGTACCAGGCCACCAGTATCTTCAAGCCAAATGCAGGGCTAAGTCATGTGATGGAGGACCTACGGTCATTATGTGAAGATTTTACAAAAGAGGACCCTGTAGTGATAGTGGGTGAGGTGAGAAACAGTTTGGACAGAGATGGGGCATATGACATACGTGGTGACCTGGACTAGATAGCTTCCCTGGCTCATGGCACCAACATACACATTGTTGAGCTGTTCCAGCATCATGATTGACCACAATGTGATGGAGGTATGAGGCGAACCAATGTGGGGTTAGGAATCGCTCTGAGGACAGCCAACTTTGCTCATGTTTCTCTAGTGACTGTCAGGACTATCAACACATGGGGTTTCGTTAGGCATGGCCTACACCTAAACAGGACTGGGAAGGGAAGACTGGTACAGCTGATTCATGAAAGTATATGAGTGGATCTCAGGCCACACATGGTCAAATACCTGTTGTCATAGGTAGGAAAAGTAGGTCTTGTTTAGGATAAATTCAGACAACAGGTTCCCCTGCCTAAAGAGTATCTCCAGCACTTTAAAAAATACTGAAATAATCACTCACAAGACAGATTTTAACACCTCAAATATCACATATACCAGATGTCACAAAGAAAAACAAACCACTGGAAAGAGTAGCATGTGACATTTCACAGACTTAACAATCCTCCATCAAAACATGCCATCAATAAAAAATAAAATACAAATATTAGAAGTTGAGCTCCAATCTTTGAACTGCACAGTAGTTTGTATACTGAGCACTGGTGTAGAAACACAGAAATCCATCATGTAATATTATCATTGTATTAAAAGGCAAACTCTTACTGCAGAACTACTTCAAGGGGTGGAGGATCATGCATTTATATCAGAAAAGGAACACCGTTCAAATCAAGACATGACCTCAATACAGTAAGTGAAGACAAACACTTTGAAATATCAGCTATTGAATTAACAGGGCTTGATATCACCAAGAAATTAATCATTTTGTGTGTGTAGTGGTAGTGTGGACACATTTTTCAATAAGTTAACAGAAGTTCTGGATAAAGTTTCAAGTACAAAGGTCAACAAAATTCTGTGTGGGGACATTAATATCAACACTAACATCATAAATGAATCCAGCAGCACCTTCATAAACATCCTTCAAAGTTTTGGCATGTCCCTATTGGTCAATATACATTTGTTTATAGGCCTAATTCTCGTAACGTTTTTGGAGAATCAAAGTTAAAGTATCTCGTTTAATTGTCCTTTTTTTCATTCCATCGAGTGAAATATATAATAAATAGCGTATACCTTCGTTGTTTTAATACAGATCTCAGAAAAACAGCGGAATTTTAAATCAGAAACTTGCTTATATACATTTGTGAATAGGCTAAATTCTTGTAACGTCTTTTTTGATTTTCGGTAATTTAATTGATTTATTCTAGCTAAAGTATTATTTTTGCCATGAGTGAGAAGTGCCTGACTTGCCATAGAATTGTTAGTTCCGGGGTTTGGTGTGATGGATGCAGTAGTTTTTTTCACTGGGGGGACTGCAGTGGCGTGGGTGTTGGGAAAGTGGATCAGGCTCATCAGTGGTTATGTAGGATTTGCAGCAGAGATAGGAAGATAGTGGAACAGGAGGGGAAAATTGCTGCCCTTCAGGCTGAGCTAGATCAGGCTAGGGAAGATCTGGACAGGTTAAGGAGGGAGAAGGGCAAAGAGAGGTGGGAAGTGGCAACAGGTAGCAGAAGGGACAGGCCTAGAACTAAGTCTGACAGTTTTGTGGTGAATGTCAAAAATAAGTTTGACCTGTTGCTTCAGTTAGAAACTGATGAGCCTCAAGCAGAGGTAGGTGTAGACAGGACACAACAAACTTTCAATAGGAAATTGAAAAAGAATGTAGGAAAGTCATTGAAAAGGAAGAAAGTTTTGTTGTTAGGCAGTTCTCATGCCAGAGGTGTAGGCCAACTTCTGCAGGAGGAATTAGGACCAGAATACCAGGTCACAAATTTTTTCAAACCAAGTGCTAGTCTGGATCAGGTGACAGAGGATTTAGGTTCACTCTGTAAAGGATTTACCAGGGAAGACACCGTGGTTATTGTGGGAGGGCCAGGGAACAGCATCGACAGAGATCCTGGGTACAGTATAGAGTGTGACCTGGTAAAGATTGCGTCGGCATCGAGACACACCAATGTTGAATTTGTATCCGTCCTGAGATGCCATGACCGGCCTCATTTGAACTCTTCTGTTGGGAGAGTTAATTTGGAGTTGGAACGGCTGCTTGGGTCGGGTGCGGGGGCTCATATTGGTGTGGTTCCTGTTGATTATCTCAGTAGGTGGGACTATTCCAGGCACGGCCTACATCTCAACAGGAAAGGGAAGGGGAAACTGGCTGGGGTAATAGCAGGAAATTTAAGGGGGGGAGGCACTGCCATGAATGGTAAAATACCAGTGGTTACAGGTGTTGGAGCAGCACCTTTTTTAGGATAGGTAAGACAGAAAGATGTCAAGTTCTACGAGAGGTCAGGATTGAAACAAATCTTCAGTTTAGGAAAGAAATTAAACAGCACAATTCTAGCACATTGGATCACCAATCACAGCTATCAATTATAAATTTTCACCAATCACCAGAAATTTTATCTCCACCAAGTTGTATCTCAGTCCTAGGTAATTGCATTGATGAATTAAAGTCACACAACCCAATTGACATAATCTGCCTCTCTGAACACCATGTGACCACTGGTATAGGAACTAGGCCTAAGCACAATGAGAAACTCAGACAGGAGAGTACTGCAAATGTTAGAATAAGGAAAGGTTCTCATAAAAGTATAATTAAAAATAATGTAAGTATATTTCATCAAAATATTGGGAGTTTAAAGAATAAAGTAGATGAGCTTCTGGTTTGTTTAGAAGATTTAGAAGCTGAGAATGAAATAGATATACTATGCCTGTCTGAGCATCACATTGTTACTGATATGGATAAGGTAAATGTAAGTGGTTATAAGCTCTCTGCACATGTAATGAGAGAAAATATGGAGAAAGGAGGAGTTGCCATATATGTCAAAAGTTATCATTGTGCAAAAAGTATAGAAACAAAAAAGTTTTGTGTAGAGAAACATATAGAAGCATGTGCCTGTGAGCTTAAATTAAATAAAGGCACATTTATAATTGTAACTGTATATAGGTCCCCATCAGGAAATTTTCATCTATTTCTGAAAAATTTGGACTCCTTGTTGTGCTATCTGTCAGACAGGGGGAAGCAAATTATTATTTGTGGGGACTTCAATGTAGATTCTCTGAAAGAGGGTAATAGGAAAAATGACCTTGAAGTATTACTCGGTTCTTTCAATTTGACACCCGTTATTGATTTTCCTACTCGGGTGGTAAAGGATAGCAGCTCACTGATAGACCAAGATAAGACCAAGATAAGTTTAACCAGATAAATGCTCAGCCTGTTGAGAATGGTCTTTCTGATCATGGTGCACAGCTAGTTACAATATATGACATAGCTCCATTCAGCAATACTAAACAGTCGTCCAAAGTAGTACGTTCAGTCAACGATTTAACAATTGCAAATTTTAGGGAAAGCCTACAGCAGTTAGACTGGGATGAGGTGTACCGTGAACCTGATGCCAATTTAAAATATAATTTATTTCATGACATTTTTGTAAATGCATTTGAGAACTGCTTCGCCAAGAAAATAGTTAAATATACTCGTAAGAAACCTTGTAACAAACCATGGCTTACTAAGGGTATAAAAATATCTTGTAACTGGAAAAGGGAAATGTATCTGACAGCAAGAAAGAGTAGTGACCCAGAAACTATCAAAAATTATAAAAACTACTGTGTTATATTAAGAAAAGTTATTAAAAAATCCAGGAGTATGTGTATCATGTCTGAAATCAGCAACTCTGATAATAAAATTAAAACAATTTGGAATATTATTAAAAGAGAAACAGGTCAACCAAGAGCAGAGGAAGACAGTATTACCATCAAATTGAATGAAAACTTTACGAACAAAAAGTCAGAAGTTGAAAATATTTTTGATAATCATTTTCTAAATGTTGTGGATATAGTAGGATCCAGGTGTTCATTAGAAGATGCTAGGCTGTTAATGGAAGAGGCCATACCTATGCAATTTGATACAATTGAAATCTCACCCACTTCTCCCTCTGAAATTAGGAAAATAATAAACTTGCTTAAAAGCAAAAACTCACATGGAATTGATGGCATTTCCAGCAAAATACTGAAAGCTTGTTCTAAACAGATAAGTAAGATTCTCAGCCACCTGTGTAATAGCTCTCTGGAACAGGGCATTTTCCCTGATAGACTGAAATATGCTATTGTTATACCTTTGCATAAAAAGGGGGATAGATCTGATGTCAAAAATTACTGTCCAATCTCCCTTCTAACAGCTTTATCCAAAATTTTTGGGAAAGTAATGTATTCAAGAGTAGCTTCACATATCTGTAAAAATGAAGTACTAACAAAATGTCAGTTTGGTTTCCAGAAAGGTTTTTCAACAGAAAATGCCATATATGCTTTCACCAGTCAAATTTTGAATGATCTGAATAACCGAACATCACCCATTGGGATTTTTTGTGATCTCTCAAAGGTTTTTGATTGTGTAAATCATGAAATTCTGCTAGACAAGCTCAAGTATTGTGGCATGAGTGGGACAGTGCACAAATGGTTTAATTCGTACCTAACTGGAAGAGTGCAGAAAGTTGAAATAAGTAGTTCTTGTAACATGCAAAGATCAGCACATTCCTCAAACTGGGGAACTATCAAGAATGGGGTTCCACAAGGGTCAGTCTTGGGTCCTTTGTTGTTCTTATTATATATTAATGACTTGCCATTCTATATTCATGAAGAGGCAAAGTTAGTTCTCTTCGCTGATGATACAACTATAGTAATCACACCTGAGAAACAAGAATTAACTGATGAAATTGTCGATACTGTCTTTCAGAAAATTACTAAGTGGTTCCTTGTAAACGGACTCTCACTGAATTTTGAAAAGACACAGTACATACAGTTCCGTACAGTGAATGGTATGACGCCATTAATAAATATAGACCTTAATCAGAAGCATATAGCTAAGGTAGAATATTCCAGATTCTTAGGTATGTCCATTGATGAGAGATTAAATTGGAAGAAACACATTGATGATCTGCTTAAACGTTTGAGTTCAGCTACTTATGCAATAAGGGTCATTCCAAATTTTGGTGATAAATATCTTAGTAAATTAGCTTACTACGCCTATTTTCACTCATTGCTTTCATATGGCATCATATTTTGGGGTAATTCATCACTGAGGAATAAAGTATTTATTGCACAAAAGCGTGTAATCAGAATAATAGCTGGAGTCCACCCAAGATCATCCTGCAGACATTTATTTAAGGATCTAGGGATATTCACAGTAGCTTCTCAGTATATATACTCTCTTATGAAATTTGTTATTAACAACCAAACCCAATTCAAAAGTAATAGCAGTGTGCATAACTACAATACTAGGAGAAAGGACGATCTCCACTATTCAAGATTAAATCTAACTTTGGCACAGAAAGGGGTGAATTATACTGGCACTAAAGTCTTTGGTCACTTACCAAATAGTATCAAAAGTCTGACAGATAACCAACAAGTATTTAAGAAGAAATTAAAAGAATTTCTGAATGACAACTCCTTCTACTCCATAGAGGAATTTTTAGATATAAATTAAGAAAAAAAAAAAAAAAACAAAAAAATAAATAAATAAATAAAAAAATAAAGAAAAACAAAAAACACAAAAAAATAAAGTTGTTATATTAACTTAAGTATGTTGTTAAATTAACCTAATTATGTCATGTATTGGAAAATTCGACTCGTTCCACATCATTACGAAATATCGTATTCATGATCCATGGAACTAGTATTAATCTAATCTAATCTAATCTAATCTAACAAGGCTTACTACAATGACTTCATCAGTAATTGACCATATGGCCACAAATATGGACAGGGAAAAATGTGATGTAGCTGTAAAAGATCTAGGACTATCACACTGTCTCTGTCAAATAACAACAGTAAAATCAGGCATCGAATCATTCCCTAAACTACAAGCCTACAAACGACATCAATCAGAAATCAAAATAAAAGATTTTTCAAAAGAACTAAAAAAAAAAAAAAAATCTGGGATGAAGTGTATAGGAAACCAATGGAATATGAAATTCTCTAAATTCTCCACATTGTTTAAATTGTACTTCAAAAAGGCATTTCCAAAAGTATGTATGTCTGTATCAACATCTCACAAAAACAGATGGATAACAGCAGGTATTAAGAAGTCCTCCCAAACACTTAAACACCTCAGTTCCATGAAAAAGATTTGCAATGATCGAGAATTCTTAAATTTCTATCATAGATATGAAAAGATCTATAGGAAGGTGCTGATTGCTGCAAAAAAGTCATTTAATGACACAATAACATATAATTCAGAGAATAAAAGCAAAGGAATCTGGGGTGTTATAAAAAAGGAAATGGGGAGAGGCAAACAAACGGAGAACAACATACTGCTAATGGAGGGGGATAAGGTAATAAATTATCCACAACACTTAGCAAATTATGTAAATGGGCATTTTGCAAGTATTGCAGAGAAGTTACAGCAAAAAATCCCCCAGACAAATATAACACCTGTTAATAATGTTACACTAAATACAATAATATTACTTCCAACCACAGGGAATGAAGTCAATAAAACTGTTCAAAAACTAAAAAATAGAAAGTCACTAGGCTTAGATGAAGTATCAATGTGTGTACTGAAACAATGCATAGGGATTATACAAGGCCCCTTAACAAATATAATAAACAAATCCTTCACATTACGGACATTCCCAGAGCAGTTAAGACAGGCAAGAGTTGTACCTTTGTTTAAGAAAGGTAATGCAGAAGACATAGAAAATTACTGGCCCATTTTGCTGCTGTCAGCAGTCTCAAAAATAATAGAAGCAATTGTGAAAGACATATTAATGAATTACCTGAATAAATATAATCTTTTAAGTGAATCACAGTTTGGTTTCCGAAGTGACAAAAATACAGAGTCAGCCATAGTAGAATTCACAAGAGTTGTACTTGATGCTCTTGATAAAGATGAGTGTGTCACAGGCATATTTTTGGATCTTTCTAAGCCATTTCAAACAGCTGACCGCAAGATTCTATTAAATAAATTAGAAGCATTAGGAATAAGAGGGGTAGCTAATGACTGGTTTTGATCAAACCTAACAAATAGGGTACAAAGAGTAGAGATTACACATACTTCAAATAGATCTAAACATTTAGTAACACATTTATCAGATTCAAAATACACTAATATAGGGGTTCCACAAGATAGCATATTAGGACCAATACTGTTCCTGATATACATCAATGACTTTCCCGATAGTGTTACTCATTGTGAAAAAATTCTATTCACTGATGACAGCAATATTATAGTCACTGAGGAAAAAGAGAACTCCTTGCTGAGAAAGTAAATGAAACTCTCAAGGAAGTTTATGATTCATCAATAAGCAATATAGTGACATTGAACATAAAGAAAACTAATGCCATGAATTTCAGTTTGAAGAGGAAAAATGACAATGTTAAATGAAATGTAGATGGCACCTCTATAGACTCTGTAACAAATGCAAAATTTCTACAACTGAATATTGATTCTCAGTTGAAGTGGTGCGAACACACAAAGGTACTTGCAAACAGAAGTCATCAGCATGTTATGCCCTTAGAATCCTATCATCAGTGTGTAACGTCATCAGTGTGCAATGTCTTTACATATTATTCATATGTACATTCAATTCTTAGCTATGGCTTTCTTTTTTGGGGAACAAAATATGAAAACAATTTTTAAACTCCAGAAAAGAGCCATAAGAATAATAACCAAAAATACTAGTCGAGCTCATTGTAAAGATCTGTTCAAAACACATGGGATTTTATGTGCTCCATGTAAATACATTTAAGAGTCAGTTGTACACATCAAAAATAACATTGGTAATTACTGCACAAAGAGCTTGTCTATGACTATGCAACAAGAGGTAGACTCAACTTACATTCACAAAGAAAAAATAAACATAAAACTCAAAACAGCATTTTCTAACAAGGAATAAAACTGTACAATAAATTTCCAAAAGAGATTAAAGAAATTGCAAAAATACACTTATTTAAAAAGGCAGCTAGAAAGTACCTGTTGTGCAATATGTTTTATACATTGGAGGATTACTTAGCTAAAACAGAGTAGGGATTTGATAAAAACATGTTATACAAATAAATAATAATCATTATTATTATAAAATATCCAACATTCCACATAACACCTTCACTTTACGTTTTTTCCTTCTTTTTTCCTTTCTGGAAATACTTACCCCCAACCTATGCATAGCACAATATTAACACCTCTTCCTCTTTCTTAGCTCAACATCTCACTCATTATGGAGGGATGCTTACTCAGTTTGTATAGTGTGTGCAGTGACTGACAGTGAGATACGAGTGAACAGTGTGGCATTACATTATTTAATAAGTTATTTGTAAAAAAAGTATTGTATATCAGGAGTAAATCTAATGATTGTCTCTAACTAGAAGTCTGTAAATATACGTGTATACAAATTAGCTTATTTTAAATTGATCTAAATTTGCAAATACTTAGAAATGTCCTATAGCCTTGTAAAAAGAGATCTATGGATGAATAAAGCTACTACTACTACTACTACTACTACTACTACTACACTCATTTCAGAACAAGATGGCCATGATCTATTGTAGAGACTATGTTGTAGAATGTGAGCTATAAGTAAATCTGATATTGTTAATCTGCTCTGCTAGTAGCTGGAATGGTCCAAGTAGGACATCAGAGCCCATATAACGGGCATCAATTGTTCCAGCATGTGCCACAATTGGCAGCTGGTTGCATTCTTTTCCTTCAGTGGCTGCCAGAATAGTCTCTTCAACATGCTGAATTATTCCCCCAAGCATGTACACCAAGGCCACATGGTATTTCTTCACATTACTTGTTGTCATTTCCATAAGGGGTAACATCATTCACCATACATTTGAATTGCTGATGCTTAGCAGACCCCTATCCATTAGTGTTTACTTCCATTGACACAGAACACAACAGGTTTAAGTGAGTTGCACTGGCTCAGTTTTGGTGTTAGGTGAATGGGTGTAACATCAGGATGTTAGGTGAATGAGTGCCTGTCTCCCCTGTCTAGGATGCTTACACCTACCATTCCCATGCCATTCACAGTCTGGTGGATGGGTAATGATGGGTTCTGCATTTCCTACAAAACAGACACTATCCACAGGAAAGGTTGTACTTGACATACCTTTGGTATCTATGGTAGATGACCTTTAGTAGCCCTCCTAACATGCTCATTCACAGCAGCTTCTAGGTGCTTCGCGGTTGTCAGGGCTATTTCCAGCTGCTTACGCATTGCAATCAACCACCCCTGCCAAAAAACAGTAAACACAGTGGGGCTGCATTACTTTGCAGAGTAGTAAATAAATAACTTGTAACTGGTGCAAAATTTTACAGAACAGTAAATAACTAACTTTAAGAAAAGCTAGGAGTTACTATTATGTTAATAGTATTCTCACATTTTTAAAGTGCAGCATGCAGGTCATCGCTCATGCTTCATAGCCTACAAATTATTACACATTCTCATAAATTTCTGGCATAGAGCTGAATGAATTAGTAAATACACAATTTTCTAGTTTCTTTTTAAAATTTAGCCATATTATCACTATCAGGTTTTACATTAACCGGTAAGGTATTATTATCTTTATGTTTCTGTAACGGGCTCCATTATGTAACATGCTGAGGATTTTTACTTCTTCATGTAAATCCAACTTATTTCATATCTCATGCTCATCATATGCACTATTCAAATTGTATAATATGTCACATTTCCCAAAGAAGCACATAACTGAAAGACTATTGTGTTGTTTCATGATGAGTATTCTGAGGTACCAGACAATATCAATAGAGTAGCATCTAGGAAGTACTCTATTCATAATACAGATTATCTGCTTTTGTATGAACAAAAACTATCTTTCCCTGACGTGAATAACCCCAGGATATGATACAATGTTATGACTGAGTCAAAATAATCAAGGTATACAGCTTTGGTTACCTCATTTTCACGAACAGATACAATCCTGTAAGCAACAAATCCCTGAATGTATTCTTTTACATATTTCTAGCATGTGTGCTGATCACCTGAGTTTGTTGTGAATGTTTATGCCCAGGAATCAGAAAAACCCTATTCTTCATACTTCTATATCCCTATATTATATAGCTACATTATTTTTGCATATTTCTTGTTGTGCAAAACTGGCTAAACTGTAAAGACATAAATAATGATGACCTTAATGATAACAATAATAATAATTAATTTACAAACAGCAGTAAACCAAGATAGTAAGAGAGACAAACAAGTACTCAGTAGCTACTTCTGTGAACTAGAGGAAACCATGAGAAAAATTCCTAAAGAATATGTTAAAATTTTATTCAATGTTTTAAACTCACAATTAGGCTGAGAAATGACTTTCAGAGCAACAATACAACAATACCCAGGCCACAGTTTCACTAACAAGAATGAGCAGAGACTGGTTGAGCTATGTTACCAACACAAAATGAGGATAACATCAATTAACATCAAGGAAGAAATCAAGAAAACTGAAATGTGGAGCTCACTGGTCAAATCATTAGGAGAATACCAAATAGATCATATAGCAATTACATACAAGAACCTAAGAGAAATCATGAATGTACATGTCAGTAAAGGGGCAAATATAGACTCCAATCATTATCTCACCACAATCAAAATCAGGCTGAGACAAATTATTTGAAATTTAATTGTTATATACAAATCAACTGGCTAGAATATTTAAAGCAGGTTGTAAATATTACATAATGGAAGCAAAACTTACACTGTAGTAGATATTTTTGCTTTATAACTATTTATTAATTCTACTATCTCAGTCTACTTAGCCTAACTGTCCATTTTTCCTCACTCCCTCTAAGTCCCTCTCCTCTTCCCTTTCTCTTTGTCCATTTCCTCCATTCCTCTCTCTCTATACATCTCCTCCTGTATTCTCTCCCTCTGCCCATTTCCTCTTCCTCCTCTCTCTGTCCATCTCCTCCTCTTTCCTTTCTTTGCCCATCTCCTTCTCTCCCCTCACTCTTTCCCTCTCCTCCTCTTTCCTTTCCCTGTAGACTGTACATTGCATCGTCCCCCTCTCTCTTTCCATCTTCTCCTCCCCCCTCTCTGATCATCTGTTTGTCCTCCCTATCAATGTCCATCTCCTCCTCTTTCTTTTGTCTGTCCTTCTGCTCCTCCCCTTTCCACCCATCTGCTTCTTTTCCCTCTGCATATCTGCTCCTCCTCCTCTATCTCCTCCATCTCTCTCTATCTCCACTGAGCAAGGTGGCACAGTGTTTAGCACACTGGACTTGCATTCAGGAGGATGACCGTTGAAACCTGCATCTGGCCACCCTGATTTAGGTTTCCCCTAAATTGCTTCAGGTAAGTGCCATACTGGTTCCTATGAAAGGGCAAAGCCAACTTCCACTCCATTCCTTACCTTAATCTCATGGGACTGATGACCTTGCTGTTTGGTCCCCTCTCCCAAATCAAGCAACCAACCAATTTCTATCTCCGCTTCACCCTCAATAAGTCCGTCTCCTCCTGCTCCCTCTCTCTGTCCATCTTTTCATCTTACTTTTCTGTCCATTTTCTCCCCTCCCCTCTCTCTGTCCCTCTCTTCCTCTTCCTTTTCTGTCCATATTACCCTTCCCCTCTCTCTGTTCACCTCATCCTTCTCCCCCTCTGTGTGTACATCTCTGCCTTCCCCTCTATCTGTGTCCATCTCTTCCTTCCTCGTTTACCTTCCATGTTATCACCCCACCCCTACCCAAGTAGGGGGTTGCTGGGTCTTATCCCTACAGTATTTCTATCCAGACAGTGAGTAGTATGTGTACCAAGTTTTTATTGAAATCAATCCTGGGCTTATGAGGAGGTATTTACCTATGGTGTTGCCCATGTATGCACATTTCAGATATATTTCCCATATATTTAACACATTTCACTCATATTTGTACACATAGCTCACCTGTATCTCTAGCGAATTTTGCCTTGCTGTTTTGCTTTCACACTGCTCAATGTTTATGATGTCATATCTCCTGAACTATGTGTTGTACAATTACACAATTTTGTGGGTACATTTAGTGATATATGTGGATAGTGCCTGAAAAGCATATCATGAATACAGTTAGTAGTAAAGGAGTAATAAATTAAAACGTCATGTTGGGTACAGTTTTACTGTATGAATAGCAAAGATGTAGTAAGCACTTAAAAGTTTTTTCTTCATCATTTTGTGGGGGTTGTCAGTGAGGAAAGGTATCACACGGTTTGAAATTATGTATAAAGTTTGTTGGTAGTCACCGTGTGCTCTCATTATCAAATATTGGATGAATAAAGTCTTGATATTCACTTGTCAGGGCCTACAATACTTTTCCACTCCCACACAACCCCTTCTGACAGGCAGGTCATTCACACCCTCAAAGCAATTCTTTCCAGAAAGTTAGTAATATTTGTAGCAAGTTTGGTTGAATTCTGCCCAGTGATTTAGGAGGAGATGTGGAACATATGTACACTCATACATACATACATACTCATAAATGTGTACATACACACATCTGCTTTTATAATATGCATGGGTTAAAAGACAATTTAAACTCAAAACCCAAAAAAGAAAGAAACATAACATCCTAAACAATTATGATAATATGTGGTACTTGATTGTCTTGAAACTATATCGTCTTGCCTATACTGAAGGAAGGAAGATTTTATTTAATGTCCCGTCGTCCACCCCCCCCCCCCCCCCCCCCCCAGTGGCTGAGCGGCCAGCGGGACAGAATGTCCATCCTAAGGGCTTGGGGTCGATTCCCGGCTGGGTCAGAGATTTTCTCTGCTCAGGGACTGAGTGTTGTGTTGTCCTAATGATCATCATTTCATCCCCATCGACGCGCAAGTCGCCGAAGTGGTGTCAAAAATCAAAAGATTTACACCCACCGAACAGTCTACCCAACAGGAGGCCCTAGTCACATGACATTTATAATGTCCCGTCAACATCAAGTTGGATTCTGTCAATGACGAGGAAGAAAATTGGCCATGCACTTTCAAAAGAACCATCCTGACATTTGCCTGGAGTGACAGGGAAATCATTTGGATGGTTGGAAGTAGATTTTAACCATTGTCCTCCTGTATACAAGTCCAGTGTGCTAACCACTGCACCAGCTCACTTTGTGTCTTGCCTGTACCGTAAGTGATTCTTGATTGAATGTCTATAGTGATGTTACTAACACAGCCTTCCTTGCACCATTTGGAAATACTCAAGTCAACACAATTCTAGATGATATTAGTATAATTAATCAAGGAACTTGGTATTATCTCTTTTACTGCAATTTCTCTAAGCAAAAAGAAGAGACTTTCATGGTGGAATGACACATGAGATAAACCAATTGAGAAAAGGAAAACTGCATACAACAAATATTGGGTTTAATGTCCCATCAACATCAAGTTTGATTCTGCCAAGGATGGGGAAGGAAATTGGACATTCACTTTCAAATGAACCAGCAACAAAACGTAAGTTAATCTGGCAGTGTACATAGAGGCAAGAAAGCAAATTACATCAGGGGAGTCAAAAGAGAACACGCAAAGGACCAGCTAAAAGGATAGAAGATGATTTCTGAAACTATGATATAAGAGACTTCTCCAAAATATCTAAAATGAGAACCATTTGATACCAATCACAAAATCCGTGTTTCAGAAAAAAAGTTGGAGAACTCACACTGTACAACAAAGAGAACTGCAGGACACTGGAGAAGTAGTTTAATCAACTACTGAATTGTCCTGAAGCAGCTGAGAGATACCAAAGCGGCCAAGAGACCGAGAAAAATTTTAAGTCAAACACACCATATGAACTGAAGATCATCATTAAATCGAAAATTAGTAGAACAGCAGGAGAAAATGGCATCAGAGTTAAACTACTCAATCAAACTAGGCTAACTACTGTCAGAGAAAAAACAAACATCATAAAAAAACGTATGAGAGACCAAATTAATATGAGAAGCTTACTTATCGATATCTTTACTGCTCATCACATATAAAATTCTATCTCATTAACTGCCAGATAGGATGCCGCTCCAACTGGAAAACAGGTCAGGTGAATACCAAACTGGTTTCAGACTGGGAAGATACTGTGCTCGACAGATACCCAGTTTAAAGGCAGTCCTGAGATACCAAGTGATGAGATGCAGAGACCATGTGCAACTATGCAGATGTTGAAAAAGTAAATGAGTCTATACATAAACCATCGCTGATCCAATAACTGACGGGGGGATACAATAAACATAATAAGCATACACAATGTAATCAAAAGTATCCAGACACCTGGCTGAAAATGAATTACAAGTTCGTGGCGCCCTCTATCGGTAATGCTGGAATTCAGTGTTGGCCCACACTTGGTCTTGACGACAGCTTCCACTCTTTCAGGCATATGTTCAATCAGGTGCTGGAATGTTTCTTGGTGAATGGCAGCCCATTCTTCACGGAGTGCGGCACTGAGGATTTGTATCGATGTCGGTCAGTGAGGCCTGGCAAGAAGTCGGCGTTCCAAAACATCCCAAATGTGTTCTATAGAATTCACGTCAGGACTCTGTGCAGGCCAGTCCATTGTTGTTGTTGTGGTCTTCAGTCCTGAGACTGCTTTGATGCAGCTCTCCATGCTACTCTATCCTGTGCAAGCCTCTTCATCTCCCAGTACCTACTGCAGCCTACATCCTTCTGAATCGGCTTAGTGTATTCATCTCTTGGTCTCCCTCTACGATTTTTACCCTCCACACTGCCCTCCAGTACTAAATTGGTGATCCCTTGATCCCTTAGAACATGTCCTACCAACCGATCCCTTCTTCTAGTCAAGTTGTGCCACAAACTCCTCTTCTACCCAATTCTATTCAATACCTCCTCATTAGTTATGTGATCTACCCATCTAATCTTCAGCATTCTTCTGTAGCACCACATTTCGAAAGCTTCTATTTTCTTCTTGTCTAAACTATTTATCGTCCATGTTTCACTTCCATACATGGCTCCTACATCCACTCCACACAAATACTTTCAGAAACGACTTCCTGACACTTAAATCAATACTCGATGTTAACAAATTTCTCTTCTTCAGAAACACTTTCCTTGCCAATGCCAGTCTACATTTTATATCCTCTCTACTTCGACCATCATCAGTTATTTTGCTCCCCAAATAGCAAAACTCCTTTACTACTTTAAGTGCCTCATTTCCTAATCTAATTCTCGCAGCATCACCCGACTTAATTCGACTACATTCCATTATCCTCGTTTTGCTTTTCTTGATGTTCATCTTATACCCTCCTTTCAAAACACTGTCCATTCCGTTCAACTGCTCTTCCAAGTCCTTTGCTGTCTCTGACAGAATAACAATGTCATCAGCGAACCTCAAAGTTTTTATTTCTTCTCCATGGATTTTAATACTTACTCCGAACTTTTCTTTCGTTTACTTTACGTTTCATATCTGTCAACACCTGCTTTCTTTGGGATTGGAATTATTATATTCTTCTTGAAGTCTGAGGGTATCCACAGTTTCTAGTCTCATACATCTTGCTCACCAGATGGTAGAGCTTTGTCAGGACTGGCTCTCCCAAGGCCGTCAGTAGTTCTAATGGAATGTTGTCTACTCCCGGGGCCTTGTTTCGACTTAGGTCTTTCAGTGCTCTGTCAAACTCTTCACGCAGTATCATATCTCCCATTTCATCTTCATCTACCTCCTCTCCCATTTCCATAATATTGTCCTCAAGAACATTGCCCCTGTATAGACCCTCTGTATACTCCTTCCACCTTTCTGCTTTCCCTTCTTTGCCTAGAACTGGGTTTCCATCTGAGCTCTTGATAGTCATGCAAGTGGTTCTCTTTTCTCCAAAGGTCTCTTTAATATTCCTGTAGGTAGTATCTATCTTACCCCTCATGAGATAAGCCTCTACATCCTTACATTTGTCCTCTAGCCATCCCTGCTTAGCCATTTTGCACATCCTGTCGATCTCATTTTTGAGACGTTTGTATTCCTTTTTACCTGCTTCACTTGCTGCGTTTTTGTATTTTCTCCTTTCATAAATTAAATTCAGTATCTCTTCTGTTACCCAAGGATTTCTATTAGCCCTCGTCTTTTTACCTACTTGATCCTCTGCTGCCTTCACTATTTCATTCCTCAAAGCTACCCATTCTTCTTCTACTGTATTTCTTTCCCCCATTCCTGTCAATTGTTCCTTTATGCCAGGGCTTAACAACTGGCCGGTTTTGAGCGCGAGTACTCGCGTCTGCTCAGGCACGTGCTCGCGAGCAGGTGCAAGGTCGCGGAGTGGGGAGGGAGGGGAAATGCGCGCGCACGTTTGGATAGGGCCGCAGCGTGCCTGTTGAATTCGCGCCGACTGTGTAACGTTTAAAGTACTACGATCAGCTCTAACAGTCGCTTCGCTGGTTAAGAATCAGGTCAAGTCGCCGTTGTGTAACCCCAACCAAGCTTTCGCAGTTCAACCCCCATTGGGAGGAATTGTATCTGTTTACAGAAAAAGATGGTGTTGCAAAATGTTTATTATGTTACAAAACGCTGAATTCTTTTAGGAAATTTAATTTGCAGTGACATTATATGTCGTACCACGCGAAAGACTACGGAAGTGGAAAATGTAATGTACCAGATCGTGCACAGGAAGTTATTAAACTTAAAAGGAAGCTATCCGAAGAAGATCTGGACGACTAAGAAAAATCAACTGAGGCAGCTCTCAGAGTGAGTTACAAAATTGCTTTGCTTTTAGCAAAATCCCTGCTCCCCATCACTGATGGCGATTTAATAAAAGAATGTTTGGTAGTTGCCGTGGAACATTTGTGTCCATCTCAAGTTGAAAAGTTTCGGATTGTGCCATTATCTAACATGACCATTATGCGTTGCATACAGGACATGGCAGACGACGTCCAGACCCAGCTTGCAAATATCCTTAAAGATTTTATGGCGTATTCTCTATCTCTGGACGAAAGTGTTGATATCACAGGAACAGCGCAGCTTACCATATTTATTAGAGGTGTTAATAGAGATCTTCAGGTGAGGGAGGAGCTCCTCGATGTAGTAGCCATGAAGAACACTACAACCAGAGGTGATATTTTAAGTAGTGTTGAAGAAAGTATTGAAAATATAGGATTGTCGTGGAATTCTTTAGTTTCAGTGTCTACAGACGGTACACCAGCGATGACAGGGAAAAAATCAGGTTTCGTCGCGCTGGTGAAGGAGAAAATGCAAAAACTGACCGTGCCGAATGAAACAAGGGACGTTCACTGGCTGATCCACCAGGAAAACTTATGTGCAAAGAGTATCACTCTAGAAAATGTGATGAATGTTGTTTTTCGTACAACCAGTTATATAAGGAAGCATGGGCTACAACACAGGCAATTTAAAAGCTTTCTTGAGTATGTAGAAAGCCAGTATGGTAGCCTGCCTTATTACAGCAAGGTCCGCTGGCTTAGTCGTGGCGAATTATTAAATCGATTTTTTGCCTATTAGATGAGATAAATATGTTCATGCAAATAAATAATATGCGTGTTCCTGAATTGAAAGAGCCTTCATGGAAATGTGATCTCGTGTTCTTAGCAGATTTAATTAGCCATCTGAATGCTTTGAACATTTCACTACAAGGTAAAGATCTGCTAATTACTCGTTTCATAGATCGAATACGAGCTTTCAAAATGAAATTGACACTTTGGCTGAGTCAGCTGGAAACAGGAAATCTAGCTCAAATGGCCCAAATGGCTCTGAGCACCATGGGACTTAACAGCTGTGGTCATCAGTCCCCTAGAACTTAGAACTACTTAAACCTAACTAACCTAAGGACATCACACACATCCATGCCCGAGGTAGGATTCGAACCTGCGACCGTAGCAGTCGCGCGGCTCCGTAATGCGCACCTAGAACAGCGAGACCACCGCGGCCGGCTAAATCTAGCTCATTTTCCTACATTATCATCCAGTCTTTGTGAACGTTATTCACATGCCCTTAAGGAAGAATTTGATCAACACTTTCAAGATCTGACAGCATTAGACAGTGATTTTGATCTGTTCTCCTCTCCATATTCAGCGAATATTGAAGAGATTCGTCCTGAGCTGCAACTAGAAATTATTGACCTGCAGTGTGACAGAGAACACAGAGACAAATTTCAGAACAAGAAAAACATTTTGGAATTCTACAGAGGCTTCCCTCAGGATAGATTTCCTCGTTTGCACAAACTGGCGGCTACAGTAATATCAATGATCGGTTCCACGTATGTTTGTGAACAACTGTTCTCTGCAATGAAATGTAACAAGACGCGCCTGAGAAACGCATTGTCTGATCGAAATTTAAACGGCACGCTGCGCCTACAATGCACAAGAAAAATTACTCCGAACATAGATGCAATTGTAAAGCGCAAAAAGTACAAGATAACCGAGAACCCCACACTTCAGTGACATCTTTTATTGTGTAACAGTTCACAAATTAATACGAATGTAGAGGCATACACTAAGCTAATAAAGTTATGTGGCATGGGTACATGTTTCATTTGTCGCAGTAATAATTCGCGAGTGATATCCCTGCAGGTGGCCGCGGATTTACATTGACTGGCGGCAGCTGTTGTGTGCCCCACGTGAATCTCCCCACTCTCCGCTCTGGTCCGGTAGTGGGGGTAGCGTGCTCGCGCTGCTCCATGCTCGCGCCTTGCTGCTCACAGCTTGCTCTGCGAGCACGTATGTTGTGAAGCCCTGCTTTATGCTCTCCCTGAAACTCTGTACAACCTCTGGTTCTATCAGTTTATCCAAATTCCAGTCCATTACAGGGATGTTATTGTCGTGTAACCACTGCGCCACAGGCTGTGAACAGGTGCTCGGTCGTGTTGAAAGATCCAGTCGCCATTCCTGAATTGCTCTTCGACAGTGTGAAGCAAGAAAGTGCTTAAAACATCAATGTGGGTCTGTGCTGTGGTAGTCCCACGCAAAACAACAAGGGGTGCAAGCCCCCTCCGCGAAAAATACGACCACACCATAACACCACCGCCTCCGAATGTTACTGTTGGCGCTACACACGCTGGCAGATGACATTCATCGGGTATTCGCCATACCCACACCTTGCCATCGGATCGCCACATTGTGTACCGTGATTCGGGACTCCACACAAGTTTTTCCACTGTTGAATCGTCCAATGTTTACGCTTCTTACACCAAGCAAGGCGTCGTTTGGCTTTTACCGGCGTGATGTGTGGCTTATGAGCAGCCACTCGACCATGAAATCCAAGTTTTCTCACCTCCTGCCCAACTGTCATAGTACTTGCAATGCATCCTGATTCAGTTTGAAATTCCTGTGTGATGGTCTGGATAGATGTCTACATATTACAAATTACGACCCTCTTCAACTGTCGACGGTCTGTGTCAGTTAACAGACGAGGTCGACCTGTATGCTTTTGTGCTGTATGTGTCCCTTCTCGTTTCCACTTCACTGTCACATCGGAAACAGTGGACCTAGGGGTGTTTAGGAGTGTGGAAATCTCAATCACAGACGTATGACACAAGAGACACCGTTCGAAGTCCGGGAGTTCCGCGGAGCGCTACATTCTGCTCTCTCATGATGTCTAATGACTACTGAGGTTGCTGATATGGAGTACCTGGTAGTAGGTGGCAGCACAATGCATGTAGGCCTAATACGAAAAACGTATGTTTTTGGGGGTGTCCTGATACTTTTGATCACATAGTGTAGATAGCTAACACATGCCTACGAGAAAAGTCGCGGCCATTCTAGTGATCTCAATACGTTATTCTGTCTGGCATTTGTTCGAGAAAACTAGCCGATATTCTATTGTTTTCTTGTACAGAGAACCTTCGATACATAGCGTTATAAGTACGTACCACTGGCCGAATAGGAAGTTTACATTCAGAAGCAGATATATTAAGAATGAAGAATGAATAAGTAAAAAGTCCTAGTTGTAGCAAGAGCAAGTATGAAATTAGTCAAGAGTGAGAGTGATCAGTTGATTGTTAAGTATTAATAATAGCAATCAATAGTAATTTCTCAGTAAAAATATTGTTACGAGACTCGTAACAATATTTTTACTAATAACGTAACAGTAGTTTCCCATACCTAACTCGTAATACGAATTAAGTATGGGAAACTATTGATGCGTATATCTCCAGTAATTGTGACTTTCGAGAAGATCCCTAAAAACGACTTGTTACAATATAGGCCCTCTATCGAATGCAGTAGAAAGGAACGGAATCGACAATAAGAGTTCCACACACATAAATTGCTGGATGATGTCTATATCTACATCTTCATCTACATGGATACTCTGCAAATTACATTTAAGTGCCTGGCAGAAGCTTCATCGAACCATCTTCACAATTCTCTATTAATCAAATTCAGTGTAGTGCGCGGAAAGAACGAACAACTATATCTTTCCGTACGAACTCTGATTTCCCTCATTTTATGGTGATGATCGTTTCTTCCTATGTAGGTCGGTGTCAACGAAATATTTTGACATTCGGAGGAGAAAGTTGATGGTTGGAATTTCGTGAGAAGATTCCGTTGCAACGAAAGACGCCTTTCTTTTAATGATGCCCAGCCCACATCCTGTATCATTTCAGTGGCACACTCTTCCATATTTCGCGATAATACAAAACGTGCTGCCCTTCTTTGAACTTTTCCGATGTACTCCATCAGTCCTATCTGGTAAGGATCCCACACCGCTCAGCAGTGTTCTAAAGGAGGACGGACACGCGTAGTGTAGGCAGTCTCCTTAGTAGATCCAGAATGAGATTTTCAGTCTGCAGCGGAGTGTGCGCTGATATGAAACTTCCTGGCAGATTAAAACGGTCCGGCACCCAGTTTTAATCTGCCAGGAAGTTCCTTAGTAGATGTTACAATTTCTAAGTGTCCTTCCAATAAAACGTTGTCTTTGGTTAGCCTTTCCCACAACATTTTCTGTGTGTTCCTTCCAACTTAAGTTGTTCTAATTGTAATTCCTAGGTATTTAGTTGAATTTACGGGCTTTAGATTTGACAGTTTTATCTTGTAACCGAAGGTTGACGGATTTCTTTCAGCACTCCTGTGGATGACTTCACACTTTTCGTTATTTAGGGTCAACTGACAATTTTTGCACTATTCAGATATCTTTTCTAAATCGTTTTTCAATTTGTTTTGATTTTTCTGGTAACTGTATTAGTCGATAAACGACAGTGTCATCTGCAAACAACCTAAAACGGCTGCTCAGATTGTCTCCCAAATCGTTGTATAGTAAGGAACAGCAATGGGCCTATAACACTACGTTGGAGAATGCCAGAAATCACTTCTGTTTTACTCGATGACTTTCCGTCAGTTACTACGAACTGTGACCCCTCTGACAGGAAATCACAAATCCCGTCACATAACTGAGACGATATTCCATAAGCACGTGATTTCACTGCAAGCCGCTTGTGTGGTACAGTGTCAAAAGCCTTCCGGAAATCCAGAGATACGGAATTGGTCTGAAATCCCTTGTCAATACCTCTCACCACTTCATGCGAATAAAGAGCTAGCTGTGTTTCACAAGAACGATGTTTTCTAAATCCATGTTGACTATGTGTCAATAGTCTGTTTTCTTCGAGGTAATTCATAGTGTTCGAACACAATATATGTTCCAAAATCCTGCTGCATAAAGGAGTTAATGATATGAGCCTGTAATTTAGTGGATTACGGTACTGCTACTACCTTTCTTGAATAGTGGTGTCACCTATGCAACTTTCCAGTACTTGGATACGGATCTTTTGTCGAGCGAACGCTTGTATACGATTGTTAAATATGGATCTAATGCATCAGCATACTCTGAAAGGAACCTAATTGGTATACTGTCTGGACCAGAAGTCTTGCTTTTATTAAGTGATTTACGTTTCTTCACTACCCTGAGGATATTTACTTCTACGTTACTCATGTTGGCAGCTGTTCGTGATTCGAATTCTGAAATATTTACTTCGTCTTCTTCTGTGAAGGCATTTCGGAAGACTGTGTTTAGTAACTCTACTTTGGCAGCACTGTCTTCGATGGTATCTCCATTGCTATCGCTCAGAGAAGACATTGATTGTTTCTTGCAGCTAACATACTTCACATATGACCGGAATCTCTTTGGATTTTCTACCAGGTTTCGAGACAAAGTTTCGTTGTCGAAACTGTTTTAAGCATCTCGAATTGAAGTCCGCGCAAAATTTCGAGCTTCTGTAAAAGATCGCCGATCTTGGGGATATTGCGTCTGTTTAAATTTGGTATGTTTGTTTCGTTGTTTCTGCAACAGTGTTCTGACCCGTTTTGTGTACCAAGGAGGATCAGCTCCGTCGTTTGTTAATTTATTTGGCATAAATCTCTCAATTGCTGCCGATATTATTTCTTTGAATTTATGCCCCATCTGGTCTACACTTATTAATTTGGAAGGAGTGGAGATTGTCTCTCAGGAAGGAGTCTGCCTTTTTGAATAGGTATATCTTTCGTTTATTTTTGGAGGATTTGGGGGTTACAATATTCAATCTCGCTACAATAGCCCTGTATCCGCTTTGGTGCTCGTTATTAACTCAGGATTATTTGTTGCTAAGAGGTAAAGTGTGTTTTCACAATCGTATACTATTCGCGTGGGCTCATTAAATAAATGCTCGGAATAATTTTCAGAGAATGCGCTTAGCACAATTCCGGATGATATTTTATGCGTACCTCCGGAATTGAACATGTATTTTCGTCAACATATCGAAGATAAATTAAAGTCACCACCTACTACTATCGTATGAGTCGGGTAAGTGTTTGAAATCAAACTCAAGTTTTCTTTAAACCTTTCAACAACTGTGTCATCTGAATTGGGAGGACGGTAAAAGGATACAATTAATATTTTATTCTGGTTGCCGATAATGACCTCTGCCCATACTAACTCACAGGAACTATCTACTTCAATTTCGTGACAAGATAAAATACTTCTAACAGCAACAAACACGCCACCGTCAACCGTGTTTAGCCTATCCTTTCGGAACACCGTTAGGTTTTTCGCAAAAATTCGGCTGAGCTTATATCCAGCTTTAGCCAGCTTTCAGTGCCTGTAACGATTTGAGCATCAGTGCTTTCTATTAGCGCTTGATCTGGTACTTTCCCAACACAGCTACGACAATTTACAACTTTTATACCGATTGTTCCTGTATCTACGTTCTTCCTGTGTTCGGCCTGCACCCTTTGTGACTGAAGCCCTTCTTGTGTTTTCCCGAGACCCTCTACACTAAAAAGCCGCACAGTGCACACCACACAGCCCCTGCTACCCGTGTAGCCATCTCCTGCGTATAGTGGACACCTGACCTATTCAGCGGAACCCGAAACCCAACCAACCTTTGGCGCAAGTCGAGGAATCTGCAGTCTATACGGTCGCAGACCCTTCCGAGCCTCTGATTCAGACCCTCCACTCGGCTCTGTACCAGAAGTCCGCAATCGGCCCTGTCGACTATGCTACAAATGGTCAGCTCTGCTTTCATCTTGCAAGCAAGACTGGCAGCCTCTACCACTTCTACTAGGCGCTCGAAACCAGAGAGAATCTCTTCTGATCCAAAGTGACATACATCACTGGTAGCGACGTGAGTAACCACCTGCAGTTGGCTGCACATTGTGCTCTTCATGGCATGCGGGAGGACCCGTTCCACATCTGGAATGACTCCACCCGGTATGCACACGGAGTGCACATTGGTTTTCTTTCCCTTCTTCCCAGCCGTATCCCTAAGGGGCCCCATAATGCGCCTAACGTTGGAGCTCCCATCTATCAATAATGTCACCGTCTGTGATTGTCCGGATCTTGCAGGCTGAGAGGTTTCCTCTGAAACAGGACAGGTGACAGCATCTGGCTCAGCGACAGTGTCAGCTACAGACAGCACCTGGAACCTGTTTGTCAGGCAAACTGGGGAGGCCTTACGTGCGGCCGCCTGAGAAGTCTTTCGCCGCTTTCTACGCCCAAGGACGGCCTCCCCCTCGACCACAGGTGAGTGGTCAACCTCAGTGCGAGCAGTAACTGGGCTGGCCACCGGTGAGGACCTGTCGGAGAACTTGGACGTGATGGACGTCCGTTGGGTCCCCAAGGCTGGCCCACAACAGTGGTGCCCATCCACCGCAGCCTCAAGCTGTGTAACTGAAGTCATCACAGCCTGAAGCTGAGAGCAAAGTGTCACCAACTGGGCTCGCATCCGCACGCAACAATCGCAGTCCCTGTCCGTACCAAGAACAGTGGAAAACTAAATTATGCAGATAAACGGACTATCAGCATGTGCTTTGCAACTGTACTGTAGACCCTGACGAAAACGCAGAAACTGTGTCTAATAAATTAGATTAATACGCAAAGATTCAAAAACCCAACTACCAAAGCACGCAGGTGAAAGTAAAAAATTCACTCCTGGTTAGGAACTTGTAATATGTCACAAAATCGGTTTACTTTCCGACGCAAACGACAACGCGAGAGCCGCGTCTATTAGATATTAAATTAATACGCAGAAACTCAAGAAACTAAACTATTAACGCACAGAGATGATATTATAAAATTCGCTCCTGGCTAGGAACTCGCAAAAGTCACAATATCGATTATTTCCCTGTTGCTGCTTGTGGCTCAGCCGGCTACTGCTGCCATCATTGAAAACTCGCCCTTGTATTACACGTCGTAAGGTACATATCGGATTGTCGCTTTCACAGTAGGTATTTGTTCACACTCCATGAAAGTCTGAAAGCAAACGTTCTGGCAGCGAATGTTTTTGAAACAACCGAGCGATATATGTAAGGGAAGTATAGTAGCTGCCAAGTAGTCAGTTTGAAAGCTACAATTGTCTCGATAACTTTAAAGTGTTAAAAAGTGAACAACTGCGGTTATTGGCTATTACCGCAGACTTCAGTCAGTGTTGTATTTAGTAATATTAGAAGTACGCGGAATGTGACGGTGTGTGTTTTAGTGGTAAGTGTACTAGTGTTGCATTTTTCAGTGCGAGAGAAGTGTTTATTCGAGAATAATTGGCATCTAATTCATCTGCGTCGTAACAGTATAATAAAACGGATCTTTATGTAATAAGAAATAGAAAAGTAGAAACATCTGAAGATCACGGTCACCATTCAGCCTCAAAACACCATCAGATGTACAGGCAGAGCCCATCACTTCGTCGAAACTTTCACAACAAAGTTCGTCTGCTGATTCCTTTAATCCCACGGATATTGGCAATTATTTGGATACATTAGCGTCAGAAGATATTAGTGATGATATAAAACACAAGCTTCTCACAGCTCCAAGGAAACTTGAAAATGGTTATATCTTTCCTACTTCTGAGCACAAGGGGGGACGGGTTGAACGCAGACAAGTTCACGGTAATCACTTTGAACAGTATCCATGCCTGGTGTTCTCAGAAGTTAAAAAGGGACTTCGTTGAATTAACTGTTCAATTTTTGTGAATAATGAAATGGTTGGAGGAAAGAAATCCATTATCGCCTAGAAACTTGTGACTGAACCACTAACAATGTTTTTGCCAAACTTACTGGTAAAGATGGTGACCTGGAGACCCACTCTCAGCTCAAGTACCACTTTGAAGTGTCAACAGATGCATAATTGTTTTTGGCGACACGAGACAACCGTAAACTTGAGGTCAATTGTCAAGACAGAGAATGAAAAGTATTAGGGAAAACTGAGACCGTCTTGTACCTATAACAAAAAAAATCATATTTCATGGAAAGCAAAATATTCCTCTGCGTGGCATAGAGATGATGGGAGTCTATTAGAAAACGAAAATGATCGTGAAAGTATAGTGAGTAACGAGAGAAACTTCAGAGCTCTTCTAAGATTTAGAATTGACGCTGGATACTTGCAACTAAACATCACCTTGATAACACTAAAGCGAATGCAACGTACATAAATAAAACAACGTGTAATGAATTTATTTCATGCTGTGAAACAGTGATATTATCAAGAATACTGGAGGAAATCAGAGATTCTCGTTATTACAGCATAATCTTCGATGAGACTACCTACACACATAGCGCACATCGCCCAAATGACTTTAGCTGCAAGATATGTTGATGGTGACGGCAAATTACACGAAAGCTTTTTGGGTTTCGTTGAAATCCTTAAAGACAATGTTTGTAATGGAAACATTGACGATGAACCTCAAGAGAGTCAAGATGAAGAGCGTGACGTTACTGGTGAAGTATTAAGTACTACGATTCTAAGGAGAATGGAAAGCGTTTCTCTGTCACTGGAGAACTGTGTGGGTATAGGCTGTGATGATTGCTCAGTTAATATGTCAGAATTGAAAGGAGCTGTGGCTACAATAAAAAAGAAAGCTATCAACGCGCAGGCAGCACCGCGACTAATTACAATAAAAAAGAAAGCTATCAACGCGCAGGCAGCACCGCGTCTAAAAGGCTGCGTTCACACTGCCGGCCGGGCCGAGCCGAGCCTGGCCGGGCCGCCGCCCGCTTCGATATCAAACACATGGTTTTGAATTGCGGTGTTCAGACTGGCGGCCGGGCCGCGCGGACACGGCGTGAGCCTCCCGGAGCCGAGCCAGCGACATCTCGAATGTTTAATATTGCCGGTGCGAGCCGACCGCAGGCGCGAGCCTGTGGAGCAGCACTACTGCTTCTGCAGTACACGCATCACACGTCTCCCTTCTGCTTTCATCACAAGTGTGACTGCACACGTCTTTTATTTTAAGATGTTACCTCACATTTCACAATCAGTGAGGAAAAATTACGTTTATTATAATGATACATGAGAAATTACTTTTATTTCATTTATTTAATCTACCGTATTTACATTTAAATTTGTGTTCTGTTTCGAAATTTTGTCTTGAATGTTCTGCAGCACATACTAAAATGTATTATGATTCATTCTGTAATATGAATAAAATTTTTCAGGTTAGTTTTTAAGTTCTTCATGTAAAGAAAAAAACTCTCCTAAATGTCTGTCGCTATTTATGGGATGAATCCATAACCTCCTAGTTCTTCTGTACTTCAGAACTCGACGAGTTACAGCAGATTCAAAACAATACGAATAAAAGAGTGAAGACATTGTTCTACACGACAGCACAGACTAGCTAAAGGCGAGCAGCTGTTGGCTGCAGCTGCGTTTTCTACTGACTTGCTTGTCAGCTGTCGAAGGGTGGGGATTTTTTAAAATTTATTTATTTGGCCTCCGGCAGCTGACATCCATTTAGCCAAAGAGTGGGGATTACCTTGACAGTGCAGCGCAGCCCGCCAAGGAAGAAAAAAAAAACAATGAAGAACAATGAAACGCACATCTGTGTCGATGTACAGTAGTTTCATTAACTCTACATTATTTTTACTGTCAAAGTAGACAACGAGACTACAGAACTGCGCTTCAGTTTCTGCAGTAAACGTATCACAAATCTCCAATTTGTTTTTGTGATTAGTTTTACACCACTGATCGCTAGTAATTAGTTTTTTTCTGTCCTGCATTATATGACTACATTAAACCAAGCTGTAACCGCTCGAACTCCGTGGCTTGCGGACGCGGCACTGACGCCACTGAATATCTCGCATTACTTGTGACCAGAGACAGATATCAGTGTCATTATCATTTCAAAAACTTTTTGGTACTTTTAGCTACATTTCATTCGCAACAATGTATGGTCTAAAACGGATCTAACAGTAAGCTACCCGCTACATAACTTTTTCACTACAAGATTTGTAAATCAAGTGCACAACGTTGACAAATAGCATCATTTCACAATGACTGTTAAGAAATATGAAAAGATAAATGATTCAATAGGAAGCTAAGATGTTACACTAGCACGTGTACAAAAATCAGATTTTTTAGCCGCATACTTTCTTCAAAATCGGTTGGGAAGCGTTACGAAACTAAGAAATCACGCGAAACGAAAAGTATACTTTTTCTTTTTTCACGACGTAAGTGACGCTTATAAGGAAAAAATGAGTTCATAAAACGATGTGGCGCAGTCTTATATACCGCTAAGAATTTTTAGAACATGAAAATCGGAGTAAGTCATCAGCTCAACCTCGCTGTCTCTCTCAGTTGCAATGTTACAAGTGCGAGAAACTCCCTTGGAACTATTGAAGAAGTAGTATCATTCTTTACAGCGTCTAGCAAGCGGTTCGCAACATTGAAGAGTCACGTAACATTCGCTGCAGTCACATTGTCAAACGAGATGGGCTGAGCGACATGATGCTGTTATTGAATTCGCAGCTGATCTCAGAACAGTTTGCAAAGTTCTTAAAGAAATACAGTGTTGGAGAGATAGAACAACGGCTGCCAAAGCCAATATTCTCCTTCAACCTCTCTCTAATTGCGAGTTTATTATCACTCTGTTTACGCTGAGTGACATTATGAGCATAACATACCCAGTCAGCAAAATCTTACAAGACCCTAGCTTGGACGTCGCGACGGCAAAAGCGAAGTTAGATTCGACGCTCAAGGTGTACGACGGTATGAGAGCTAATGCTGATATTTATCATTTAAAATTCAACATACTTCCGCCCTCACAACTACTGAAACATGACGGCAATGATCTGTCACATAATTGAATCAGTGCTTAACTGAACTACCGTTCTTTGGTGAAGAATCACTCTTTGCGTTTAAAAAGAGACTTATGGGAGAGCTTCTTCAATACAAGCAAACGACCACAAATGCCCTTAATGATCGTGATTGCGTTATGCAAGCGTTGTCTGTTTGTCCTAGATGTGACTATCCAACTTCGCACACTCTCTACAAAATATTTGCTTGTCTACCTGCATCTATTGCTACAGTAGAACGAAGTTTTTCAACATTACGGCATATAAAGACATGGCTGAGGCCGACAGTGAAGGAGGCTCGACTTAATGGCTTAGCTGTGTTGAACACTCTCCCCGACATTGATCGTCCGATTGACGATGTGATTAACCAATTTGTCAGGAAGAATAGGCGCATAGAATTCATAATTTAAGGAAGAGAAACACAGATGTAACTTTTTTGTATCATAAGATGTCATTGTCTTCTATATGTGTATAATCAGTTTAAATAAAACTTTCTTAAACTTTGGATGTGACTTCATTATTTTTTATTACGGTAAAAGTAAAGGTACACTGTGTGATCAGAAGTATCCGGACACCCCCAAAAACATACGTTTTTCATATTAGGTGAATTGTCCTGCCACCTACTGCCAGGTACTTACTCCCTATCAGCGACATCAATAGTCATTAGACATCGTGAGAGAGCAGAATGGGGCGTTCCGCGGAACTCACGGACTTCGGATGTGGTCAGGTGATTGGGTGTCACTTGTGTCATACATCTGTACGAGACATCTCCACACTCCTAAACACCGCCAAGGTCCACTGTTTACGATGTGATAATGAGATGGAAACGTGAAGGCACACGTACAGCACCAAAGCGTACACGCCGACCTCGTCGGTTAATTGACACAGACAGCCGACAGTTGAAGAGAGATGTAATGTGTAATAGGCAGACATCTATCCAGACCACCACACAGGAAATCCAAACTGCATCAGGATCCGCTGCAAGTACTATGACAGTTAGGCAGGAGGTGATAAAACTTGGATTTCATGGTCGAGCGGCTGCTCATAAGCCACACATCACGCCGGTAAATGCCAAACGACGCCTCGCTTGGTGTAAGAAGCGTAAACACTGGACGATTCAACAGTGGAAAAACTTGTGTGGAATTGCGAATAACGGTATACGAAGTAGCGATCCGATGGCAGGGTGTGGGTACGGCGAATACCTGTGAACGTCATCTGCCAGTGTGTGTAGTGCCAACAGAAAAATTCAAGGGCGGTGGTGTTATGTTGTGGTCCTGTTTTTCATGGAAAGGGCTTGCACCCTTTGATGTTTTGCGTGGCACTATCACAGCACAGGCCTACTTTGATCTTATAAGCACTTTCTCGCTTCTCACTGTAGAAGAGCAATTCGGGAATGGTGATTGCATCTTTCAACACGATCGAGCACCTGTTCATAATGCACATCCTGTGGCGGAGTGGTTACACGGCAATAACATCCCTGTACTGGACTGGCCTGCACAGGGTCCTGACCTGAATCCTATAGAAAACCTCTGAGATGTTTTGGAACGCCGACTTCGTGCCAGGCCTCACCGACCGACATTGATACATCTTCTCAGTGCTGCACTCCATGAAGAATGGTCTCCATTCCCCAAGAAACCTTCCAGCACCGGATTGAACGTATGCTTGCGAGAGTGGAATCTGTCATCAAGGCTAAGGGTGGGCCAACACCATACTGAATTCCAGCATTACCGATAGAGGGCGCCACGAACTTGTAAATCATTTTCAGCCAGGTGTCCAGATACTTTTAATCACGTAGTGTAGCTCAAGATATCTTTAGCACCCACTCCTTGAGGTTTTTCTGTATCCGCTGATTGAGGATGATCGATGATAGTGAACCCAAGGCATCGGGTTCTTGCAGATGTCGCTGTGCTGAAGTGTGGTTTGGCATTGTCTTCGTGAAGGACCGGGTGCTCCATGTATGGACAAACTCTTCAAATTCGTGCTTTCAGTTTTCTGAAGTCTCACAGTATCTTGCAGAGTTCATGGTGGTGCCGTTAGGCATCAATTCCAGATGTAGCACTCCTTGAACATCTCAGAACGCTGTGAGCATGACTTCGCCCGCTGATTTCAGGGTCTTGAACTTTTTTTGGCATCGTGGTCCTTTGTGGTGGAAATCCATTGATACTGAAACTTCCTGGCAGATTAAAGCTGTGTGCCCTACCGAGATTTGAGCTCAGGACCTTTGCCTTTCACGAGCAAGTGTTCTACCATTTGAGCTAACCAAGCAAGACACATGATCCGTCCTCATAGCTATAATTCCACGAGTACCTCGTCTCCTGCCTTCCTAACTTTACAGAAGCTCTCTTGCGAAACTTGCAGAACTGGAATTCCTGGAGGAAAGCATGTTGCTGAGTCATGGCTTTGCCACAGTCTAGGGGATGTTTCTTGAATAAAATTTTCACTCTACAGGGGAGTGGGCGCTGATATGAAATTTCCTGGCAGATTAAAACTGAACCGGACCGAGACTCAGATTCGGGACCTTTGCCTTTCGCAGGCAAGTGCTCTGAGACTCGTGAGTCGTGTTTTGACAGCTCAATGGAATAGAACTTTTCCGCGAAAGGCAAAGATCCCGAGTTCGACTCTAGGTCTAGCACACAGTTTTAAACTGGCAGGAAGTTTCATATCAGCGCACACCCCACTGCAGAGTTAAAGTTTCATTCCATTAATGCTCTCTTCTTTTCTAGTTCAAATAGGGGAACTAGGTTTTCATCATATGTCCCAATCATCACCATTACAGGCTTTATTCTTCTACAGATTTAAATTTTGAGGCACAGTTTCTGCAGTTAGAAACATAATTACAGTACACTGTTTCTCATGCACCGACATAGTTACTTTACACACCGCCGTGTTAGACGCTACAGTCCATAGCCCTCTAGCAGCAGTCGGTTGCAACTTGCGTCAGCGAAGCAGAAAAGTCGACTGATGTAATATGAATGACACGTAATATCTCAACCGATATTGAGAACAGAATAAAAAATTTGTAGGCATTACTTTTCAGCACACCATCGTATATACAAATAAAATGCTTATCAGAGACAAAATCATCAAGGAAAATAAGAAAGGTTAATCAAAAGTTCCTGTGGGTTGGCCTTTAGGCACTGCGACCTGAGCAGGTGTCTTGTGTTACGGTGTGGTCCGTAACAAGAACACGATCTACGATATTTGCCTCAGAAAAACGATGCACACAAGACACAATGGTTCAGGCTCACCTTCCTTGAAACCATCAATTGCAGTACCGGCTGTAGCTGCTTTGAAACAAACAGTGCTCAATAGATAACGACGTCAACTTGCCCCAGTCCATTACGTAAACGTTGGGTGAATGAGTTTCCTTAGACGACATAAACACTGTATTTATGAACTGTCACTATCTGCTTTCACTTGATAAGATACAAAAAATCTTAAATATAATCCTATAATCAGATGTCTAGGAATTTATTTTACAAAAAAATCAAATACACTCCTGGAAATTGAAATAAGAACACCGTGAATTCATTGTCCCAGGAAGGGGAAACTTTATTGACACATTCCTGGGGTCAGATACATCACATGATCACACTGACAGAACCACAGGCACATAGACACAGGCAACAGAGCATGCACAATGTCGGCACTAGTACAGTGTATATCCACCTTTCGCAGCAATGCAGGCTGCTATTCTCCCATGGAGACGATCGTAGAGATGCTGGATGTAGTCCTGTGGAACGGCTTGCCATGCCATTTCCACCTGGCGCCTCAGTTGGACCAGCGTTCGTGCTGGACGTGCAGACCGCGTGAGACGACGCTTCATCCAGTCCCGAACATGCTCAATGGGGGACAGATCCGGAGATCTTGCTGGCCAGGGTAGTTGACTTACACCTTCTAGAGCACGTTGGGTGGCGCGGGATACATGCGGACGTGCATTGTCCTGTTGGAACAGCAAGTTCCCTTGCCGGTCTAGGAATGGTAGAACGATGGGTTCGATGACGGTTTGGATGTACCGTGCACTATTCAGTGTCCCCTCGACGATCACCAGTGGTGTACGGCCAGTGTAGGAGATCGCTCCCCACACCATGATGCCGGGTGTTGGCCCTGTGTGCCTCGGTCGTATGCAGTCCTGATTGTGGCGCTCACCTGCACGGCGCCAAACACGCATACGACCATCATTGGCACCAAGGCAGAAGCGACTCTCATCGCTGAAGACGACACGTCTCCATTCGTCCCTCCATTCACGCCTGTCGCGACACCACTGGAGGCAGGCTGCACGATGTTGGGGCGTGAGCGGAAGACGGCCTAACGGTGTGCGGGACCGTAGCCCAGCTTCATGGAGACGGTTGCGAATGGTCCTCGCCGATACCCCAGGAGCAACAGTGTCCCTAATTTGCTGGGAAGTGGCGGTGCGGTCCCCTACGGCACTGCGTAGGATCCTACGGTCTTGGCGTGCATCCGTGCGTTGCTGCGGTCCAGTCCCAGGTCGACGGGCACGTGCACCTTCCGCCGACCACTGGCGACAACATCGATGTACTGTGGAGACCTCACGCCCCATGTGTTGAACAATTCGGCGGTACGTCCACCCGGCCTCCTGCATGCCCACTATACGCCCTCGCTCAAAGTCCGTCAACTGCACATACGGTTCACGTCCACGCTGTCGCGGCATGCTACCAGTGTTAAAGACTGCGATGGAGCTCCGTATGCCACGGCAAACTGGCTGACACTGACGGCGGCGGTGCACAAATGCTGCGCAGCTAGCGCCATTCGACGGCCAACACCGCGGTTCCTGGTGTGTCCGCTGTGCCGTGCGTGTGATCATTGCTTGTACAGCCCTCTCGCAGTGTCCGGAGCAAGTATGGTGGGTCTGACACACCGGTGTCAATGTGTTCTTTTTTCCATTTCCGGGAGTGTATTTGTTTTTACTATTCCTGAGAAATAAATGTTTGAAATGCATCTGTGATGTTAGTCTTGGCAGTTTGAGATAGACTGGAGAGGCGAGTCTTCAAAGCGTTACAATTGTTTGTTTTTGGAGTAGGATGAGTAAAAATATGACTTTAATAAATAGTAACTGTGGTACACATATTGTCTCTTTAGTCATCTATCAACAGGGACTGCACACACAGCAGCAACATTAACAATGCGTTCTGCAAAGTGGAAAAGTGCTATTTGGGAGTGTAGTTCAGCAAAATATGTGTATAACTTTTGTGTCCGCCTATCAGCAACAGATTGGAATGCAGATGAGAAAGGGTTTTCGAATGCTAACCACAACAAACTACTAGTATCCAATAACGTACAGAGGATCCTACATAACACAATAACGTAAAAATTGAGAACTTGAAACGTCCCCTTAGAAAAATTATTGAATTACTGTGCTGATAAACCTCTTACATTATTTGATTTTCAAACAGCTGAGCAGAACTGAACGTACTCAGACATTTCGCACTTTACCTATTCTGATCAACACTAAACTGACACAATATTTTTTAGCGCAACGCAATCTGACTTTCAATAATCCCTACAAAAGAATGGCCCTGACTAATATTAACCTATACCTTTCACAAATCACTTACCTCACAAAAATCTTCATTACTCGAACTACTGCAATACAGCGAGCGCCACTACTGCCAGCTAAATAAAAGATTCAAACTACTGAAGGCACTAACTACTGATAGGCATAGTTAGCAAATGAAAGATTTTGATACAGAACAAACAATGTATTTACCTTAATAGTGTTCAAAGGTCATAATATATAGCAGTTCATGACATCCATTCTTACAAATGTACTGTTTCTGATGGACACACGTCCAAATCATCCGCTCTCAAAAATCCGCCATCTCACTTCCCCACATCCACCACTGCTGGCGGCTCACCTCCAACTGCGCAACGCTACGCGCCGTTAACAGCCAACTGCCCAACACTACAATGGCGAATATTACTCCAACAATGCAAACCAACCACAGCCTTCACAAAGCACAGTCAGTGATTTTCATATAGAGCGCTACATGGCGTTACCAACATAAAACCTAAACAGCCTACTTACGTAGCCCCCATGCTCCCCACAAAAAGTTTTACAAATTGTTTTGGGCACTGGCTAATATATCTTTGTTAAAATTTTTCATAATTACAATAACAAAAATATCAAATGCACACACACTTACTGATACAATGTTGGTCAAAAGCTAAAATTTTCTCACAGTCCGTAAAGACGGTCCTGATCATTCATCACAGTAAAACTGCAGTGTTTTTTTTTTTCTCAAAGTCTGAGGAGTAAAAGAAAATGCACACGGAAGTAGTGGATTTCCATGCAGTCTTGAAGAAGTAGTGTTCTCCTTCCAACTGAAAGACAATGCTGACTCTTAACATGCAGACAGGTAATGGGCCACAACAGAGCAAACCCACAGCAGAGTCAGTCGAAGTTTTGAAGAATATTGGTAGGTAGTTCATCACAGAGCAGACCCACTGTAGTCCTGATGGAGATTACGGTATTGGTGGGCCACCAGAGGTGCAGAACCACTGCAGTCCTTGTAGAGACGGCCAGCAGCCATCTGTTGCGACTGTGCAGGTGCACAATCACCATCGAAGAGTCTTGCGGGCAATATAGCAAGTCCGTAAACTACCACTTGTGCACTCACAAAGTTTATGGAATTGTCCTTAGAACCAGCAATGCTATTATCCAGTCCATTGCAGAATTATTAACACATGTGCAAACACTAACAGTCCCAACTTCTCACATATTTTGCATTACTATGACCAACAGAAACGTGTGCAGTGAAATGTAACTTAATTTGAAGAACTGGTGTCTATACAATTATAAATTTACAACATAAGAATACTATTACAAAGGTACAAAATACATCATTAAAGAACATAATAGTACAGATAACATTTGGAGTAATACAGACTTTACAAAAGAATAGAAATAGACATATACACCAGTGTTACAAGAATTATGATATAAGTAAATATATAAAATAATGAGAACAGTTTTCGAAACATTAATTTCACACTCGAGCATTGAAACAGAACAGAATTAATAACGTCTAAACATCTTTACAAAGTAAATAACATATTATTAGAAAAATTCTACAACATATCTCTTATCAGATTGAAAGGGTACAGTATCGCCCGACATTGAAAATACACTCCTGGAACTGGAAAAAAGAACACATTGACACCGGTGTGTCAGACCCACCATACTTGCTCCGGATACTGCGAGAGGGCTGTACAAGCAATGATCACACGCACGGCACAGCGGACACACCAGGAACCACGGTGTTGGCCGTCGAATGGCGCTAGCTGCGCAGCATTTGTGCACCGCCGCCGTCAGTGTCAGCCAGTTTACCGTGGCATACGGAGCTCCATCGCAGTCTTCAACACTGGTAGCATGCCGCGACAGCGTGGACGTGAACCGTATGTGCAGTTGACGGACTTTGAGCGAGGGCGTATAGTGGGCATGCGGGAGGCCGGGTGGACGTACCGCCGAATTGCTCAACACGTGGGGCGTGAGGTCTCCACAGTACATCGATGTTGTCGCCAGTGGTCGGCGGAAGGTGCGCGTGCCCGTCGACCTGGGACCGGACCGCAGCGACGCACGGATGCACGCCAAGACCGTAGGATCCTACGCAGTGCCGTAGGGGACCGCACCGCCACTTCCCAGCAAATTAGGGACACTGTTGCTCCTGGGGTATCGGCGAGGACCATTCGCAACCGTCTCCATGAAGCTGGGCTACGGTCCCGCACACCGTTAGGCCGTCTTCCGCTCACGCCCCAACATCGTGCAGCCTGCCTCCAGTGGTGTCGCGACAGGCGTGAATGGAGGGACGAATGGAGACGTGTCGTCTTCAGCGATGAGAGTCGCTTCTGCCTTGGTGCCAATGATGGTCGTATGCGTGTTTGGCGCCGTGCAGGTGAGCGCCACAATCAGGACTGCATACGACCGAGGCACACAGGGCCAACACCCGGCATCATGGTGTGGGGAGCGATCTCCTACACTGGCCGTACACCACTGGTGATCGTCGAGGGGACACTGAATAGTGCACGGTACATCCAAACCGTCATCGAACCCATCGTTCTACCATTCCTAGACCGGCAAGGGAACTTGCTGTTCCAACAGGACAATGCACGTCCGCATGTATCCCGTGCCACCCAACGTGCTCTAGAAGGTGTAAGTCAACTACCCTGGCCAGCATGATCTCCAGATCTGTCCCCCATTGAGCATGTTTGGGACTGGATGAAGCGTCGTCTCACGCGGTCTGCACGTCCAGCACGAACGCTGGTCCAACTGAGGCGCCAGGTGGAAATGGCATGGCAAGCCATTCCACAGGACTACATCCAGCATCTCTACGATCGTCTCCATGGGAGAATAGCAGCCTGCATTGCTGCGAAAGGTGGAAATACACTGTACTAGTACCGACATTGTACATGCTCTGTTGCCTGTGTCTATGTGCCTGTGGTTCTGTCAGTGTGATCATGTGATGTATCTGACCCCAGGAATGTGTCAATAAAGTTTCCCCTTCCTGGGACAATGAATTCACGGTGTTCTTATTTCAATTTCCAGGAGTGTAGGTACAACATACTTCATTATTTTTGTCAGAACAACACATTTTTTTTTGTAAAATAACTCAATTTCAATTAATACAGCGAAGCCGGATACCAGTGTGGGAAAGAATGACAATTTAGTTATTTAATTGATCACATGTGCACTCGCACAAAGTAAATCCCTACATCCAGTTTGGTGAGATCTTTGAAATGAATGAATGTATGGTCGTCTGCTAACCACAGATAGTGAATGTGAATATATGATCATCTTTGAGTCGATCCTTTGGTCACCTTTGGTGGGACCAAAGAGATGAAATTTACCAGAGCTTTGAGCGCCTGAAATGTGGCTGACCAATACAATAGCAAGGTGCTTCCCCCACCTCGACAGAGATGGGAGAGAACCTCAGGAACGGCCATGTTTCAGCACTCTGCCGCTGGTTCTTGTGCTGTTAAGACCTGTTTTAGTTGTGCTCCGTAGTGACGAAAGAGTGGAGACATGGTATGCATGTGGAATATTTAAGAGTAGTTTGAAATATTAATTTCTCTATTTCAGGAACTTTTGTGGGGAGAATTAAATGTCAGGCAGGTAACATCAATGGGATTGTAGGAATCTTCGGAAATGACCAACGGTCACAATGAAACTACGTGTAGCATTAAGTTGAAATACTTCCGCGTGATTAAGTTAAGCTGAATTACTAGCGTGTGTACAATAAGTTGAAATATTTAAGGAATAGCGTGTGTACCATAAGTTAAAATATTTAAGAAATGGCGTGTGCAGGACTTGAAATTAGAGACGAGTACTTCCACGTGGTGAGTACTGTGTGAGTCTCAATCTGTGTATGAGACAAAGGATAAAGTGAAGTACTCATCCATGGTATCAGTTGAGGACCCGCGTGTATGATGTTCTTAATATTACTTTGCGTGATATGATTCCGTGTGACGCTTGATTCAAACTCTGAGAGAGAAGCAAGGTGAGTCGGCCATCTATCCAGCAACGCCACTTGGCTTGCATTGCACAGGAAGACGTGCAAATATCTCCAGAGTTCATAGTAGGAAAGTAGAATTACAAAGTGGGGCAGTGTCGTGTGAAACTGGGATAAATATTAATTGAAGTGGGAAAGCTGAAAGTGATAATGTTGTGACTATTCTCTGTGTAGTATTTCATGTTGTAGTGTGGTGTATGTCATGTAATTTGGGTATGTGTGGTTTGCATGGGAGAGTAGCGAGGTAGTTTCAAAAGATTAGTGGGTTATGCTTGTTCCTTCGGTACCGCTCGGTCTGGAGGAAAGTTTAGTGATGATGATTGTGAGAGTCGAAGTGTGAGGTATAATAAAAGATCCACCATCCTATCCAGAAAGTGCACTGTAGCGTTAAAAGTAATTACGAGACCATAATATAGAGATTCACCATTGTAAAGCCATGCCCACTGGGCGGAATTTCTCATGTGTTATTGTTGTAGGTTATAGAATTTGTGTGTTTAGGTTAGAGAATTTGTGGGAATAAATAAGATAGTGAAAAGAAAAAGATTGGCGGACTTTTCCTTCGAATTGTATGTTGTCATAATGTCCCGAATTTATAATGTGTGCGCCATTCATATTCAGTGCGCTGGCCACGTGTTGACAAAAGCCGTTAAATAAAAGACAAAAAGAAAATGTGGTATTGCCAGTGCGTAGTGTACAGTCAGAGTTCTGTAAATTACTGAAAGTCAGATGCGTGTTTCCGTTGCTTATTAATCATATAGAAAGATAACTTGTAACTTAAGTGTGTGTACTAGAGTTCATGTTACTATATAAGTAAGAATGAATCCACTCGCTTGGCAGACCACTCATCTTGCAGGCCTGACTGCTTGATGCCACAGTATGAGCAAGGCATGTGGGTGCCTCTCATAATTTCGACCCTGCCAGGATATTTTGCTGTTAGGGTTTGCTGTTAAGATTTTTTTAATGGAATGTATTGTGATAGCGATAGGAAGTAAAATTTTTTTCTGTTCGCAATTTCTTTCTGGATTGGTGAGGATCTTTTATTTTTCTTATGTAATTAATTGCTATATCGTCCAAGGCTGGAAGATCGTGGTATAATTTTTTTGCGTATTGTCCGTAGTAACTAGGTCGCAGTCGAAAAGTGTAGTCACCACGGAGAATAGCGATTCTGCGGTGAACGTAGCAGTGCAGCAGGAAGTAGCTGTTGACCATGGGTTAACGAGCGAGAAAGACAAACACTCGGAAGGGGTTGAATTGTTCAGTGGACCGCAGCTGGGTGATCCTTTATGCGGCGGGCTTTCTTCACAATCGGGGGCTTTTCCCGACGACGCGGGCGAGCCGGGACTACGGCGGGCTTTGTTCACAATCGGGGGCTTTTCCCGACGACGCGGGCGAGCCGGGACTAGGTCAGGTATGCAGTGAAAGTGCAGCTACCCTTACCGAAGCTACGGTTTCTCAGGCGAACGAGGTGAGCGCGTCGAAAGTAGCAAATGACAATGTGATACTGCAGTTTTTACAGAGGATGGATAGAGATATTAAGGAGAGAGATAGGGAGTTTAAGGAAATGGTGGACGCGATGCGTAGAGGTAATAAGGAAAGATGGGAAGCGATGGATAAAGATAGGGAGGAAAGTATGGAGGCATTGGATAAGGGAAATAAAGAGGCAATGAGGAAGCTACACACAGTTATCGATGAGCATCTGCCCGCAGTTAATAATCGGTTAGATGAGGGGGAGAAGAATCTGGGGCGTTGAAGGAAGTATGTGACGCCGTGAAAGAAAAAGCTAATAATTTGGAGGTACAAGTATTTGCAATAGAGAGTGATACTACTGAGTGTAGGGACGTGTTGCCGGATGAGCGAATCAAAGAGGTAGTGGTCAGAATGAATACGATTAGTGCAGATGTAGAAAAGATCAGTATAAGAGGCGAGACAGGCTCTGACAGTACGCAGCGAGAGGTTTATGCCGACCAGGAGGAGGTACAATCACTATTACAACTTAAAGAGGCACAATTAGAAACAAATAGGAAACATAGGGAAGAACTAGCACAGTTGCAATCAGCGTGCAGAAGCGAAGGTGAAACACCACCAGGTAGACTGCAGAGGGAGAGTGAGATAAACTCAAAAAGCGAAAATAGGCAGAAAGAGGAAGACGAAGTCAGAGAGTCAGAAGAACGGTTGTGTCGGATAAAACAGGTGGCAAACCCAACTGGGTATAGTCCAAGGCTGTCTCAATTTCAAGATTCATTACCTTCATCGTGGGGACTGCCCCTCAAAATGAAGTTTGTGTGTAACCATTTGAGGGACGAGGCTAGAGCGAAAATGCAGGAAGTTATTAAAGACTGTAGTAGCTATTTAAATGAATTCTGGTCGCAAAGTAAGCAGGACCAGGTTACGCAAAGCATATTGATGATGCCAAATCGTAACGAAGGTGGTATAAGAGATCCAGTGTCGTGCTATCAGGAAATGCTGAGACGAAATAGGTATTTGGATGAGACATACGAACCTGGGGAGCTCATTAGGATCTGTATAGGGAAGTTGCCAGTGAAATTGCGCAGAGATATAGTGATAGCGGGCAGAGGCATAGACGATTCCGCGTCATTTCAACACTTGTTACAGGAACTGGGTAATGACAGCAACATTGTGAACGGCGAAACGACTCATAGGTCAGACAGAGTCGAGGATAGGAACGGCAGAAACTATCAGAATGACAGGAGAGCATGGAATCCTGGCATTTCATTCTTGTCATAATGGATTGAAGAATAGGAGAAACTAATCCAACATATCAGCCCTTAGCAACTTGCCTTAAAACACATATAGCTGGCACTGAAAATTGTCTATGTAACGGACATATTCTACTAATACGTAGGAATGCAAATACCATACTTCTGATCAGAGAATAAAACATCAGTAATGGCATCTGTTAGGCTGGTCTCTCAGAGCAAAATTTGCTAATTTTTATTTCGAACAGTAAAGTAAAAGGACTGATTCCTCAAAACAAACCAGTTGCTAAAAATGTTATGTAATAATGCCAATGAGTCCAGTTTAATTAGTGTGATTTGACTATTGCAGGTACTTAACACGTAATGAAAAAGGTCAACATTGTGATCGAAGTTGTTAGATTAGCTGCCATCTAATCGGTAGTATGTGATTGTCATAGCGACAGTTATGAGGTGCTGCGTATGGATGTTCAGAATCTGGTGTTAGGGAAAGAGACCACCAGCACCAAAGTTTCTAACACATGGGCTGTCCCATCTCTCCCAGCTTGTATATTTTCTGCACACATTTAATTTTCATGTAAACTTAGATTCCTAACTAGCAAATTCTTTACTGTGTATAGTGGACCATTCAGAGTGAGGCGGATTGTCCATGAAAATGCTGTACTGATTGAGACGATCAAGGGAAAACAATCTCGTGGGCTTCATCACATTTCTAACATCAAATTATGGAAAAGTTAAGGATAGATCGAAAGTAGGCAATTAACGGTAGATAGTCAGTGTATTTATTTGTGGTGTGTAATGTTGTGCAGGGTCAAATCGAACATAAGAATTTTCAGGCGGGATGTCAGGAAGTATGACGGAATAGACTGGTCGAATGAGTCATGAACAGGAGTCGACAGAGTGGTGTATGTACGTATTTTTTGTCATATGAATAAGGATCAAGCAGAAATGACGTGATGATTAATGAGTGGATAAAGATGGTAGATAGAGAAGCGACGTGATAAATAATAGTGGATAAAGGTGATATTTAAGGAGAGAAGCGACGTGAAGCAGTGTGATTAATAAAGAAAGATTCGACGTGATGAAACAGTGGTAAATAAAGGTGAGTAGAATTAATAATGTGAAGATGTCTTAGATGTATGTTACAGAGAGACCTGTGTATGCTGCAATAGAGATTGATGCCAATGGCGAAGGAAGACCAGGAAATGATGGAGTAATGTACGGACGGAGAGCCGAAATACGAATGAAGAGATGAGGACAACTGCACAATGTGAAAGGACATAAAGGGAGTATGAGATCCAGATGGTGAACGTTGTGGAATACTGACGTAAGATATAATACAAATGTAAAATCTAATTCTTAACATAAAATATGCAATTTAGCGAAAGTAATATTTTTTGTTGTTGTTGAAGCCTGGTGCCAGTATAACTAATCAAAACGGTACCAAGAATGTGTACAGTTATTTTGCAGCTTGAATAATTTGTGTATTTTTGTTCATAGATGAAATGTCGCAATTCTAAAGTGATATTTAGCAGGAGGAATAGTCGGTAAAGCGAATGCAGAGGTAAGCCGATGGAGAGAGGTGCCAGAGTGAAAGGACGAATTCGGAGACTGGAAAGCTATCTCCGAAACAGCTTCATGTGTTATGTGGTTGAGTATATGGGAGCAAAGGTATGGTATGTTGTCGTGAGTGTGGTGGTGTCATGAGTATAAGGGAGCAAAGTTATGGTATGTGTCGTGAGTGTGGTGGTGTTAAGGTTAGCTGACTTCTAGACCTATTCTGTTAGTGTATTAATGGATTGAATGAGAAGGAAAATGTGATGTCTGGTGAGTGAGAGTCGTAGAGTAGTGTGATCAATGCGCACACTCCTGTAAAGGGGATGCTACCGATCTGTAACTAAAACATTATTGTGTATTGTTTGATTTGGATGAACCTCGATGGCAGGTCAGGATCTGACATCATGTGGATGGTACATACGTGTCCTAGAAATGTTGTTATATATAATAAAATGTAAAATATATGAAGAGATACTAATTTCAATCTGTTACAAGCACAAAGGTGCATTGTATGTTGTAGATTTAGAGTCATCAGTTTCTAAAATGTTTGTTGTGTTAGGATGTTAAAGTAGTTTACTATTTAACAACATGTGGTAGGTAATTGTGAGCTGTGTAGATTATTTCTTATTTTTTTGTTAGAACACTTTAAAGGGGTATTAATTTCAGTCTGTCACAAGCACAAAGGTTCATTGCATATTGTAGTTTCAGAATCAACAGTTTCTAATAGTTTCACTGTGATAGGATGTTAGAGTAGTCTACTATTTTATATTGTAATTATGAGATGTATAGATTGTTTATTATTCCTTTTTTTTTACACTTTCAAGTTTTGTATGAGGGACGACAGGTACAATCAATAGCACAAGTGTGGGCTGTATATAGAAAAGGGATAAATGTTGATGTTGTATGTGTAGAAAACTAGTGTGTATAGTTTTATGTTTTTTAGAACAAAGATTCTTTTATTACCAATGTATCTAATAGATCATACATGTAATCAATGAGTATTTAAATATATCCTTTTGTCTGTAATGTTGCGAGATGCACGGAAGGGTCTGACTGATTGGGTGTCGTAACGCCCATACCGCTAGCGGGCCGAGCTGACGTAGCCATGGCGACGGGCGACAGAGCCGCGGCACTCCCCACTCCACTGCCGGACGGGGTACACTCCACGCGCCCTCTACAGCAGGTCAACGGCCTGGGGCGACATGCACGTACCACTGGCCATTCATAAGTTCCGCCACCCTTACGACTGGGGAAAGTATCCCGCGGAGGCAACAGCGGGTGGTTTCTTCTGCTCAACGGCGCGCGCAGCGGCGCCGCGGCAGAAAGGACGACGCATGGCAGAGCCCGGCGGGCATTTGTTACCAGCAACTATCAACTAGTTCTGGACTGTGGAGCCGTGAAACAAGACGACTGCTCGTTACGTCTCCATAAGGTGGAAAGTGAAGGACTGGTGTTTCCACGTTGTGAGTGGTGGAAAAGATTTTGCCTTTAGCAGACAGGACGATCGTTTTGTTTTGTCTTGACCACTGAACGGTGGGATCCATAAGCCTTTTGGCAGTGACTTGTTAAGTGTGCTTTGTGAATTGCATGTGGGACGCTTGGTATACTTAAAGAGGACAGTTGTCGTTTGGTGACTAATTATTGTATGAACGCAAGAAACTAGAGTGGGACATTGACATTTGCGTCTGTAGTAGGAGACATTTCTTTAATTGATGTGGGAATAAGTGCAGTTTGTTGGAACTTACGACTTTTAATTACACCATGAACTGAAAGGACAGAACCGTGGGTAATAGTAGTTGTAGGGCCATTTCTGGAAGACCAGATTCGTGTGGATGGTGCGCTGAGAGTGACTATGACATTTGTGTTTAATGTGAGATACAGTTTACTGTTCAGTGCGTGTTCAAAATGCCGATTTGAGTGACTTAAGGACTTTCGTCCGGGTAACCATGGGAGAGCTTTGACACCGAGACAGTGTTTCTAGGAAAACTATCAGCAACTTTTTGACCCCAAGAAAATCACAGAATGAAATGTTTCCGTGTGACTCGCAAGATAGGGAATAATGTATTTGTAATTGTGTAAATGCTTTTTTTTATATGTTTCATTCCTGAAGGGACAGCAAGTGTAATAGTATTTCTTTAACATTTGTGTTTAGAATAGTTAGTGTTTGTTTTTTGTTTGTTCTGAGTTATTAAGTTCATGTAGCATGTTTATTAGAATATTTGGTACAATGATGCTTTAATTATTAGCCAGTGGTGTAATAGTAACGTAGTGGCTCTTGTTGCATTGGTCAGTAAGGTTGTCACAGGGGACAAGAGTTTGCATTGCACATCAAATATCGGAATTAATTGATGCATTTTGATGTCGTGGACAGTAATGATCTTGTTGGTGTGTTGACTGAAGCCACTTATTTTTTTATCACAGTGGTGATATTTCACATTAAAGTGTAACGAAGGCTAGTCGAAATGCAAGTTCTTGTCGTCTAAATGTGTAACAATAGAGAAATGAGCAGTAGAATAAGACACGAGAGCTACTGGTGGATTCAAGCAGTTATTGCTAACTATTTATTGCATGTATTGATATGGAGCCTGACTTCTACGTGCAACTAGTGTACGCAATTTTTTTTCTTTTGTTGATTTTGTTTTGTATTTAGACATTGCCGTGTAAAGATTATTACAACGCAATTTATGAATGTCAGATTACTTGTTCTGTGTTTGGACGGTGAGCTATTTGAAATTTCATGAGTACAATTAGTATTTTCTTTTATTTGTCATAGAATTAGTAAAGTTTGGATTACTCATAAAAATAACGAAGATCCCAGTAACTAAGCAAATTTTTATCTCAACATTATTTTTTATTTGTGTGATGTAATGTTTTATTTGTCATGTGGATTGTTGCAAACTTGTATGTGTACGTTACTCCGGATTATGGAGAGTACAATAATGGAACAACTGTGTCAATACTTTGGTAAAGTAACAGCATTTCGTCGTCTATTTGAGGTCACCAGGTGCTAAGGTCTCCTCCTGGTTATTTTGATGACTTGCTAAGTTTGTTCTAATACAGCTTTCTTAAAAAAATGTTCGGAACTACCCTCGAATTGCAAGGATAGTACCGTGCCATTTTTTTTCTGCATGGGTAGCCGGTGGTGAAAGGGTACAGTACCACCCGACATTGAAAATAGGTACAACATACTTCATTATTTTTGTCAGAACAACACATTTTTTTTGTAAAATAACTCAATTTCAATTAATACAGCGAAGCCGGATACCAGTGTGGGAAGGAATGACAATTTATTTATTTAATTGATCTCATGTGCACTCCCACAAAGTAAATACCTACATCCAATTTGGTGAGATCTGTGAAATCAATGAATGTATGGTCGTCTGCTAACCACAGATAGTAAATGTGAATATATGATCATCTTTGAGTTGATCCTTTGGCCACCTTTGGTGGGACCAAAGAGATGAAATTTACCAGAGCTTTGAGCGCCTGAAATGTGGCTGACCAATACAATAGCAAGGTGCTTCCCTCACCTGGACAGAGATGGGAGAGAACCTCAGGAACGGCCATGTTTCAGCACTCTGCCGCTGGTTCTTGTGCTGTTAAGACCTGTTTTAGTTGTGCTCCGTAGTGACGAAAGAATGGAGACATGGTATGCATGTGGAATATTTAAGAGTAGTTTGAAATATTAATTTCTCTATTTCAGGAACTTTTGTGGGGAGAATTAAATGTCAGGCAGGTAACATTAATGGGATTGTAGGAATCTTCGGAAGTGACCAACAGTCACAATGAAACCACGTGTAGCATTAAGTTGAAATACTTCCGCGTGCTTAAGTTAAGCTGAATTACTAGCGTGTGTACAATAAGTTGAAATATTTAAGGAATAGCGTGTGTACCATAAGTTGAAATATTTAAGAAATGGCGTGTGCAGGACTTGAAATTAGAGACGAGTACTTCCACGTGGTGAGTACTGTGTGAGTCTCAATCTGTGTATGAGACAAAGGATAAAGAGAAGTACTCATCCATGGTATCAGTTGAGGACCCGCGTGTGTGATGTTCTTAATATTACTTTGCGTGATATGATTCCGTGTGACGCTTGATTCAAACTCTGAGAGAGAAGCAAGGTGAGTCGGCCGTCTATCCAGCAACGCCACTTGGCTTGCATTGCACAGGAAGACGTGCAAATATCTCCAGAGTTCATAGTAGGAAAGTAGAATTACAAAGTGGGGCAGTGTCGTGTGAAACTGGGATAAATATTAATTGAAGTGGGAAAGCTGAAAGTGATAATGTTGTGACTATTCTCTGTGTAGTATTTCATGTTGTAGTGTGGAGTATGTCATGTAATTTGGGTATGTGTGGTTGGCATGGGAGAGTAGCGAGGTAGTTTCAAAAGATTAGTGGGTTATGCTTGTTCCTTCGGTACCGCTCGGTCTGGAGGAAAGTTTAGTGATGATGATTGTGAGAGTCGAAGTGTGAGGTATAATAAAAGATCCACCATCCTATCCAGAAAGTGCACTGTAGCGTTAAAAGTAATTACGAGACCATAATATAGAGATTCACCATTGTAAAGCCATGCCCACTGGGCGGAATTTCTCATGTGTTATTGTTGTAGGTTATAGAATTTGTATGTTTAGGTTAGAGAATTTGTCGGAATAAATAAGATAGTACTGCACTGAAAAGGTGTTTGAATGTTGTGCAGGTGTGGTTAAATTTAGTGGAGCTAAACTTCTTATTGTTGTTATTTATAGATCCCCAGACTCCGATTTCACAACATTTTTGCTAAAGCTAGAGGAGGTTCTTGGTTCACTTTATAGGAAATACAAAAAGTTAGTTATATGTGGTGACTTCAATATTAATTGTATAAGTGATTGTGCAAGGAAAAGGATGCTGGTAGACCTCCTTAATTCATATAATCTTATGCAAACCGTATTCTTTCCAACGAGAGTGCAAGGGAACAGTAGAACAACCATAGACAATATTTTTGTTCATTCGTCATTATTAGAAGGGCATTCTGTTAGCAAAAAGGTGAATGGCCTTTCAGATCATGATGTACAAATTTTAAGTCTAAAAGATTTTTGTGCTGCAACACATGTTAAATATAGTTACCAACTTTTTAGGAAAGCTGATCCAGTTGCTGTACAGACTTTTGTAAATCTTATCAAGGAACAAGAGTGGCAAGATGTTTATAGTGCTGATACAGTAGACGATAAATATAATGCTTTCCTCAAGACTTTTCTCGTGCTCTTTGAAAGTTGCTTTCCGTTAGAACGTTCAAAACAGGGTACTAGCAAAAACAGGCAGCCTGGGTGGCTGACTACAGGGATAAGAATATCTTGTAGAACAAAGTGGCAATTATATCAAAACGTTAGAAACAGTCAAAATCTAAATGCAGCAGCCCATTACAAACAGTATTGTAAGGTGCTTAAAAAAGTTATTAGGAAGGCAAAAAGTGTGTGGTATGCAGATAGAATAGCTAAGTCTCAGGACAAAATTAAAACCATATGGTCAGTCGTAAAGGAAGTGGCTGGTCTGCAGAGACAGGTCGAGAATATAGAATCAGTGCGTAGTGGGGATGTCTGTGTTACTGATAAGTCGCATATATGTACAGTACTTAATAATCACTTTCTGAATATAGCAGGTGAACTAAATAGAAACCTAGTCCCAACAGGGAATCATATAGCGCTCTTAGAAAAAAGTGTTCCGAGACTGTTACCTGAAATGCTCCTCCATGATACTGACAAGAGGGAGATTGAGTTAATAATTAAATCACTAAAGACCAAGAACTCTCATGGATATGACGGGGTATCTAGCAGAATACTGAAGTATTGTTCCATGTATGTTAGCCCAGTACTTAGCCATAGCTGTAACTTTTCCTTTAGGAGTGGTCGGTTTCCTGACCGATTAAAGTACTCGGTAGTGAAGCCACTTTATAAAAAGGGAGAAAGGGATAATGTTGACAATTATAGACCTATTTCTATGCCATCGGTGTTCGCTAAAGTTATCGAGAGGCTTGTATATACAAGGTTACTGCAGCATTTAAATTCACACAATTTGCTGTCAAATGTACAGTTTGGCTTTAGAAATGGCTTAACAACTGAAAATGCTATAGTCTCTTTTCTCTGTGAGGTTTTGGATGGATTAAATAAAAGGTTGCGAACGTTAGGTGTTTTCTTTGATTTAACGAAGGCTTTTGACTGTGTTGACCACAAAATATTACTGCAGAAGTTGGAACATTATGGAGTAAGGGGAGTAGCTTACAATTGGTTCGCCTCCTACTTTAAGAACAGAAAGCAGAAGGTAATCCTCCGCAATATTGAGAGTGGTAATGATGTTCAGTCACAATGGGGCACTGTTAAATGGGGCGTTCCCCAAGGGTCGGTGCTGGGGCCACTGCTGTTCCTTATTTATGTAAATGATATGCCTTCTAGTATTACAGGTGATTCAAAAATATTACTGTTTGCTGATGACACCACCTTGGTAGTGAAGGATCTTGTGTGTAATATTGAAACATTATCAAATAATGTAGTTCATGATATAAGTTCGTGGTTTGTGGAAAATAATTTGATGCTAAATCACAGTAAGACCCAGTTTTTACAGTTTCTAACCCACAATTCAACAAGAACTGACATTTTAATCAGACAGAATGGGCATGTTATAAGCGAGACGGAACAGTTCAAGTTCCTAGGCGTACGGATAGATAGTAAGCTGTTGCGGAAAGCCCATGTTCAGGATCTTGTTCAGAAACTAAATGCCGCTTTATTTACCATTAGAACAGTATCTGAAATAAGTGACATTTCAACACGAAAAGTAGTATACTTCGCATATTTTCATACGCTTATATCATATGGTATTATTTTTTGGGGTAATTCTTCCGATTCAAAAAGGGTATTTTTGGTTCAAAAACGGGCTGTTCGAGCTATGTATGGTGTAAGTTCGAAAACCTCTTGTCGACCCCTATTCAATAGTCTGGGAATTTTGACATTGCCCTCACAGTATGTATTTTCTTTAATGTCGTTTGTTGTTAGCAATATTAGCTTATTCCCAAGAGTTAGCAGCTTTCACTCAGTTAATACTAGGCAGAAATCAAATCTGCATGTGGAATGCACTTCCTTGACTCTTGTGCAGAAAGGAGTGCAGTATTCTGCTGCATCCATTTTCAATAAGCTACCACAAGAACTCAAAAATCTTAGCAGTAGCCCAAACGCTTTTAAGTCTAAACTGAAGAGTTTCCTCATGGCTCACTCCTTCTATTCTGTCGAGGAGCTCCTGGAAGAGATAAAAAATTAAGCAAATTCCAGTGTTACATTCTTGATTTTCTTTATTTAAACTAACGACTTGTCACCTGAATATGTTTCTTATATTTCATTTTATCTGTTTCTACAATCGTGTTATAATGTCATGTATTGACTCGTTCCATGACCATGGAGACTTCTCCTAAATGTGGTCCCACGGAACAATAAATAAATAAATAAATAAATAAAAAGAAAAAGATTGGCGGACTTTTCCTTCGAATTGTATGTTGTCATAATGTCCCGAATTTATAATGTGTGCGCCATTCATATTCAGTGCGCTGGCCACGTGTTGACAAAAGCCGTTAAATAAAAGACAAAAAGAAAATGTGGTATTCGCAGTGCGTAGTGTACAGTCAGAGTTCTGTAAATTACTGAAAGTCAGAGGCGTGTTTCTGTTGCGTATTAATCATATAGAAAGATAACTTGTAACTTAAGTGTGTGTACTAGAGTTCATGTTACTATATAAGTAAGAATGAATCCACTCGCTTGGCAGACCACTCATCTTGCAGGCCTGACTGCTTGATGCCACAGTATGAGCAAGGCATGTGGGTGCCTCTCAAGATAAACAGATAAAGACAGGAAGAACACAAATACACAAGTGTACACAAACATATAGCGGAATGATACAAAAGTACAGGACAGGGTTTGTTTTCAGTGTGACATTTGGAACTGCAGTCCAACCCAAAACTTCATTCCATAGATCTTTCCTCTTATTTCAACATTTGTTTCCACCAAAAAAATCCTATCCAAGCATGCTTTCTGTATTTATATGTTCATATTTTTCTTACCTCATTATTTATTTTCCATTATCTTACCTCATCATTTATTTCCAAGAAAATCCTACCAAAACCTGTTGTCCCTAAACCCTACTTTTTTGTTCATATCCTCTGTCAAAATACTTTTTTAGCCAAACCATTTTCTTATAGCTTCTCAATGCATTTCTTCCAATTCATCACAACTCGTTCTCTTACATCTACATCTACATCTATACTCCGCGAGCCACCTTACGGTGTGTGGCGGAGGGTACTTATTGTACCACTATGTGATCCCCCCTTCCCTGTTCCATTCACGAATTGTGCGTGGGAAGAACGACTGCTTGTAAGTCTCCGTATTTGCTCTAATTTCTCGGATCTTTTCGTTGTGATCATTACGCGAGATATATGTGGGTGGTAGTAATATGTTGCCCATCTCTTCCCGGAATGTGCTCTCTCGTAATTTCGATAATAAACCTCTCCGTATTGCGTGACGCCTTTCTTGAAGTGTCCGCCACTGGAGCTTGTTCAGCATCTCCGTAACGCTCTCGCGCTGACTAAATGTCCCCATGACGAATCGCGCTGCTTTTCGCTGGATCATGTCTATCTCTTCTATTAATCCAACCTGGTAAGGGTCCCATACTGATGAGCAATACTCAAGAATCGGACGAACAAGCGTTTTGTAAGCTACTTCTTTCGTCGATGAGTCACATTTTCTTAGAATTCTTCCTATGAATCTCAACCTGGCGCCTGCTTTTCCCACTATTTGTTTTATGTGATCATTCCACTTCAGATCGCTCCGGATAGTAACTCCTAAGTATTTTACGGTCGTTACCGCTTCCAATGATTTACCACCTATGGCATAATCGTACTGGAATGGATTTCTGCCCCTATGTATGCGCATTATATTACATTTATCTACGTTTAGGGAAAGCTGCCAGCTGTCGCACCATGCATTAATCCTCTGCAGGTCCTCCTGGAGTACGTGCGAGTCTTCTGATGTTGCTACTTTCTTGTAGACAACCGTGTCATCTGCAAATAGCCTCACGGAGCTACCGATGTTGTCAACTAAGTCATTTATGTATATTGTAAACAATAAAGGTCCTATCACGCTTCCCTGCGGTACTCCCGAAATTACCTCTACATCTGCAGATTTTGAACCGTTAAGAATGACATGTTGTGTTCTTTCTTCTAGGAAATCCTGAATCCAATCACAAACCTGGTCCGATATTCCGTAAGCTCGTATTTTTTTCACTAAACGTAAGTGCGGAACCGTATCAAATGCCTTCCTGAAGTCCAGGAATACGGCATCAATCTGCTCGCCAGTGTCTACGGCACTGTGAATTTCTTGGGCAAATAGGGCGAGCTGAGTTTCACATGATCTCTGTTTGCGGAATCCATGTTGGTTATGATGAAGGAGATTTGTATTATCTAAGAACGTCATAATACGAGAACACAAAACATGTTCCATTATTCTACAACAGATTGACGTAAGCGAAATAGGCCTATAATTATTCGCATCTGATTTATGACCCTTCTTGAAAATGGGAACGACCTGCGCTTTCTTCCAGTCGCTAGATACTTTACGTTCTTCCAGCGATCTACGATAAATTGCTGATAGAAAGGGGGCAAGTTCTTTAGCATAATCACTGTAGAATCTTAAGGGTATCTCGTCTGGTCCGGATGCTTTTCCGCTACTAAGTGATAGCAGTTGTTTTTCAATTCCGATATCGTTTATTTCAATATTTTCCATTTTGGCGTCCGTGCGACGGCTGAAGTCAGGGACCGTGTTACGATTTTCCGCAGTGAAACAGTTTCAGAACACTGAATTCAGTATTTCTGCCTTTCTTCGGTCGTCCTCTGTTTCGGTGCCATCGTGGTCAACGAGTGACTGAATAGGGGATTTAGATCCGCTTACCGATTTTACATATGACCAAAACTTTTTCGGGTTCTTGTTTAGATTGTTTGCCAATGTTTTATGTTCGAATTCGTTGAATGCTTCTCTCATTGCTCTCTTTACGCTCTTTTTCGCTTCGTTCAGCTTTTCCTTATCAGCTATGATTCGACTACTCTTAAACCTATGATGAAGCTTTCTTTGTTTCCGTAGTACCTTTCGTACATGATTGTTATACCACGGTGGATCTTTCCCCTCGCTTTGGACCTTAGTCGGTACGAACTTATCTAAGGCGTACTGGACGATGTTTCTGAATTTTTTCCATTTTTGTTCCACATCCTCTTCCTCAGAAATGAACGTTTGATGGTGGTCACTCAGATATTCTGCGATTTGTGCCCTATCACTCTTGTTAAGCAAATATATTTTCCTTCCTTTCTTGGCATTTCTTATTACACTTGTAGTAATTGATGCAACCACTGACTTATGATCACTGATACCCTCTTCTACATTCACGGAGTCGAAAAGTCTTATATAGCCCACCCCATCTTAAGCTAACATAAATCTACTGAGCTCAGATACTAAACTAAGGGATGAGGCAATGCAGCAGCACAAAACAATTAACACAAACAGCAATGACAAAAAATACAAATTGGCAAAGCTAGCAGCAGTAAATCTAAATTGGCAAAGCAGTTGCAATATTACAACTAATATAAGGCACTGTGCAGCAAACAAGAAAAATAAATCAGTAGTAAAACTGGCTTAACAGAGTAATACAAAGTGAAATTCAGTAGCACTATGCCTGGCAAACAGCAGCAACAAATGTAATAACTTACATCTAAACATGACAAAGCTCAAGCAGAAAAAATAGTACAAAAATGGTTCAAATGGCTCTGAGCACTATGGGACTTAACATCTATGGTCATCAGAGCCCTAGAACTTTGAACTACTTAAACCTAACTAACCTAAGGACATCACACAACACCCAGTCATCACGAGGCAGAGAAAATACCTGACCCCGCCGGGAATCAAACCCGGGAACCCGGGCAAAATAGTACGCTAAAGTCAACAATGCAGATAAGGAAAATGTCTATTCACATTTTAATGTCTGCCGGCCATGGTGGCCAAGTGGTTAAAGGCGCTACAGTCTGGAACCGCGCGACCGCTATGGTCGCAGGTTCGAATCCTTCCTCGGGCATGGATGTGTGTGATGTCCTTAGGTTAGTTAGGTTTAAGTAGTTCTAAGTTCTAGGGGACTGATGACCTTAGAAGTTAAGTCCCATAGTGCTCAGAGCCATTTGAACCATTTGAACCATTTTAATGTCTATGTCATTAAATGGTGCGCCACAACTTATTCTACAAAATAAATTACCAAGTACTTGAAAAGAGAATTATGTATGCAGTTCCTGTGAAGGGAAATGTCTTTTTGTGCTCCCCCATTTTTTTGGAAGTATATCATAAAATTATTATTTACTGGATCTGTAGATAGAAAATATTTATATTGCTACATTTATTAAATTTTATTTTAACCAATGCTGCAGTGGAGCTAGAAACTAGATATTAAACGAAATGAGCAAATATATAAATAAAGCAACATATGAAATGTCATTCACTAGGCAAATGGCGTCTCCAAAGGCAAAAAAAATCTCTCAACTAGAAAGACAATTGATGTAAAATGTTTCTCATCATTTCATTAGGCATTTTAGTAAATATCATAAATTAAGGCTCCACAGTGTAATCATATGTTTTCAAGTTTGAGCGTGTCGTATTTGCGATGCTTTCTACAAAAGAATGTCAATAGCAAGGATAATGGCCTCTTTTTTTTTTCTCCACCTGTGCCTCTGAAAGGCACACACTAATGGCTCTCCTCCAGGCGACTGTCACGCAGCTGGGTGCTTACAGTGCATTATGTCAAGGTGACCTACCTTCCTTACCGAAATATTTAAATCAGTTTCCGCTACAGTGACAGTTTGACACAAATAAGATTACACAGGTCGAAATATTTGTGTTACAAATCTGTAGAAACAAAATCTTATAAATATAACAGTGTTCAAAAAATTTTTGCTGGCATTGTGATACATTCACGCATTTACACACATTTCATAACTCTTTAAGTATGATTCTTGGTTTCCAACATCCGTTTTCACAAGTCAGAGTCCCTAGCAACTACTCATTATTCCTTACCTTATCACACATATACATATTCGTCGACACTTCTTCAATATTTCAGCATAATAAATTCAGAGCATAATCAAATTCCTCGTATAGCATCAGCTTATTGATCATAAACATACCTCAACAGCATAATACACATTGTCATCATAATAATATCATAAAAACTCAGCCAAATCTCAAAAACGTCGTAGCTTTCTGCAATAATTTCAAAACCTAAAGAAAATTCTCTGCTCATTTCAATAGTGTCATCTACCTCAAACGTACTTTAAAAATCATGATCCCATACCAAATACATCATTCAAAGCTCTCATAGTATCACAATGGTTCCGAAAAAATATGGACAGTTAACAAAGTGCAGACAAAATACAATTTCATAAGTGTGAAGTTATCCAGCTGTGTAATTGCGCAAACATGTGACACTGATGTAATAAAAAAAATTTTTGTTTCTCTGTTAAATAATCAGATAGCTGTGTAATTCTGTGTTAGAGAAATATGGTACCGATGTGTAAAGTTGTATAAGCAAATACCATATTAGCTATGGCTCCTTGTGCTTGCTAAACACATGGTACACAAAGTAAACATGTACCCCCTGAGGATTAATGTAATTATACCCTCAGGTGTTACAGATTACAGCAATCAAATAAAATGTGTCACGGAAAACCTCTGTATCATTGTAATTCAAAGACCTTTAGAAATAAATGTTTTAAGTACAAAATTAATCACTCAAATATGTGTCCTTTAGCGCTAAATGTGCATCTTGCTGTAAGATAATTCTGTGGAAGTGTCGTAGTTACCGTCCTCTGTAAGCAAAGTTCTGCTGAAGTCAATGCACTCACCTCATCATAAACAAAAGTGAAATGTTTTGCGTATAGATATTGCAGTTATTACGTACATTACCATGATCAAGAAAGTACTACACTGTAACGTATTGTTGTGCTACAAAAAAAGCTGTCTCATTGTAGCTACAGTATATCACAAAAGTTACTACTAAAACATGTTTTACTTTCCAGAAGAATTCAGAGAAACTGTGCAGATATAAAGCAGATACAGCACAAAAGCAACAATGTAAATTGTGTCACACATTAGTAGCATTGTGGTATAATCGTGTAGCTGTCAAAGAAATCAAAAACTAAGTCATCTTTAATCTCACAGAAAATACTTCAAATAAGGAATGTCTTTTCAAGTAAACCAAAATGTTGCATTAAAATCTCATTAGCAGTGCCGGGATATGTTCTAAGTATGTGAGCCTTATAGTCGTTACGTGATCGTGCAACTAACAAGCAAGAATGTACAAATAACAACACTGTGTCGTCTGTTCCCTATAACAATACATTCATAATTTCTGTTTAAATAAGTTCTCTTGGTTCTTGACTGGATACTTAACTTCAAACATTGTTGCATGTTAACAGATTCTAAGTCTGACAAAGCATACTAGTAATGTAAAGTGAAAAATTTTATAGCAAAGACTAAGTTAAAAAGCAGATTATCTTTCAATAAACGGTTTTACATGTGAAATGTGGTGCAATCCTTCACTCTTCCTAGTACACAGAGTTTCAACTTCAACGCAATTATCATGTGGTATACTTCGGTAAGGAATGCTAACATTTTTCTCAAGGTTAGCGTCTATGTTATTCTTCTCTGACCCAGCCGGCGCACATGGCTGCCTGCGGTGCGAGTCATTGTCTGTCTCTTTGTTGGCGCGCATCCTTATTGGGATTAGGAGACCTAACTTCTACAAATTCACCTTGACAAGAAGGCCCTGCCCTGTTTGAAGCTCGCCAGTTCTGATGGAATTCAGGTCTGTCGTTTTGTCGGTAGTTTCCATAGTTTCTTGTTTGTCGGTCATGTGGTGGAGAATTTCTCCCGGAATCGTAACTGCGTGGTGAACCGTTGCGTCTGAAGTTATTCTGTCTTCCTTGATAATAATTATTTTGGTTCCCATATTGTCTGTTTCTATGGGCGTCTCTGTCACATTCATTACTATGGAAAAGCGATCTTTCTCTGTAATTATTACTCTGCCAACGGTTGTCATATGGGTGGTGTCTGTTTTGTTCACGATTTGCGTTGTAAGAATAGCCTTGTCGTGTCCAGTTATTATTTCTTTCATCACGAAATTGTGACGGATGTGACCTGTAATTGTTGTGTACCTGTTTCTGGGTCCCGCGATTGTCAGTGTCAATTTCCAGTTCTTGTAACAGTCCCTGAAAAGCTTCAATGTCGTCTTTGCAACGTCCTGCCAAAATAATATGTCGTAAATGTTCAGGCAATTTGATTAAGCAAATGTGGATGAGTTCTGAGGGGCTGTATGAGTTTGACAGGTACTGATTCTTGTGCAACATGTCTTCAAAATATTTCACAAGACTGGAAAATTCAGATTGTTAGAAATGTTTCATCATTATGATGCTATGTTTTACTCGGTCTTGTGTGGCTTGAGACCAATATGCTGAGAGGAAGGCATGATAAAATTCTCCTTCACTGTGACAATCGTGAATGACAGATCGCATTATTACAGCTGGTTCATTCTCTAAATAGCCACACATAAATTCTAATCTGTGCTCTAATGACCAGCTAGGAGGAAAACAATGAGAGATTTGATGAATCCACGCTTGAGGATGAATGTCGTTGCCGGAATTCTTAAATGTTTTGAATTTACGTGTAGTAATAAACAGCTTATAGTCAAAATCATCATGTCGGCGAGTCGCATGTCGGCCATTGTTACGTCGTTTCGGCGGTTCCATCTCAAAATTCGGTGTACCTTGCCAATTTCTTTCATAATTTCCGAAGTGCCCTGCATTATTATTTTGTGGCTGTTCCGTATTTCTATGTCCCTCTTCCCGTATTGGAGTGCGAGTGTCATCTGAAATATGTAATTCTTGTATTACCTGTGTCAACTGATCTTGTACTTCCCGGATTTCTCTTTGGTGTTGCGTATTAATTTGATTCTAATTTTGTTTGAATTTCCTGCTTTGTTCGTACTCTTCTGTAACAGTGGGGGCTACAGGTCTTGTGTCATTCAGATCATCATCCACCTTTGTAGATAAGTTAGTGAACTGATCCGAAAGTTCGGCTACTTTCTCTGATGGTGAACTTATTTCCTCAGTGTGTTTTTCTGAACCAACTTTCAGAGTGACCATTTGTGTTGAAATCGTATTTACTGTGTCCTTTAAGTTTTCCTGAGTTTTTGCAAGTTGCGTAACCGAATCGGTAGATGCAACTGAGTCAATCTTAGCTTGCAAGGTCTCATGATTTTCATGAACAATAGTTGGCAGTTCATTTCATGCCGCGAAAAAATAGGTTGGAAATGCTCACAAATTTGTGTTTTTATGTCATTACAGAATTTTTAACATTTCGATTCGATTTTATGTAACTCAGTAGTAAAATCTTCATGTGTTTGTTCAAGCGTGGTGTCTAACCTTTGAAGATTTTGTTCCATTGTGTCTAACTTTTGAAGATTTTGTTCCATTGTGTCTAACTTTTGAAGTTTTTCTTCCATTGTGTCTAACTTTCGATGATTTTGCTGTTTGTCCCATTTGTTGTATTAATTGTAATAACAATGCACTGGTGTCTGAAACATGTTCCTCAGTGCTTTTCGGCAGTGAATTTGCACCCGCAACATTCACATTTTGACAAGCAGAAAATGTGTCTTGACTTATTTGAGAAAACGGTGAGGACCCAAAACCTGAATCTACAGTATTTGCGAGATTGTGTCCTGTCATTTCGGATTCCTGAGGCGAGCTGTTGCCGACCGATCGATCGATAATGCTTCCCTGTTCACTAATTGTTTCACTGTCTACGCCATTATTTGCCGCCCGCTCCATTTCCCTATGCACAATTACCAAATTACCACTTTGAATGTCTGTTAATTCATTACACAGTGGTGCTGATAAGCTACGCTCGTCGTCACTATTATTTCTCAGTTTACTTTGGAGCCTAGTGTTACGTTTTTCACACGCCATTATTGTCACAATATTTCACACGATAACACAGAAAAGCACAATTTGAAGAGCAAAATAAGCAACACATTAACATAGCACTGAAAATAAAATCTAGTTAATTGCAAGCGCAGCTTCGAAATACTTGGTGCAAATATACATGCATGCCACAACTGTTTTACTGTACAGCAATGAAAAACTACAATTACAAAGGAAATTCTCTCTGTGATTACGCGCTAGCAATGAACAATAGCTGCACTAATTACACAAACTACAAGAAAAGAAATCAGAAGATTCTAGTGAGGTATCCTCGGCTAAGGGTCGACATATGAAACATCCCCTTAGAAAAATTATTGAATTACTGTGCTGATAAACCTCTTACATTATTTGATTTTCAAACAGCCGTGCAGATCTGAACGTACTCAGACATTTCGCTCTTTATCTATTCTGATCAGCACTAAACTGACACACAATATCTTTTAGTGCAACGCAGTCTGACTTTCAATAACCCCTACAAAAGAGAGCCGGCCGGTGTGGCCGTGTGGTTCTGGGCGCTTCAGTCTGGAACCGCGTGACCGCTACGGTCGCAGGTTCGAATCCTGCCTCGGGCATGGATGTGTGTGATGTCCTTAGGTTAGTTAGGTTTAATTAGTTCTAAGTTCTAGGCGACTGATGACCTCAGAAGTTAAGTCGCATAGTGCTCAGAGCCATTTGAACCAGCCAGCCCTACAAAAGAATGGTCCTGACTAACATTGACCTATACCTTTCACAAATCACTTACCTCACAAAAATCTTCGTTACTCGAACTACTGCAATACAGCGAACGCCACTACTGCCAGCTAAATAAAAGATTCAAACTACTGAAGGCACTAACTACTGATAGGCATAGTTAACAAATGAAAGATTTTGATAGAGAACAAACAATGTATTTACCTTAATAATGTTCAAAGGTCATAATATATAGCAGTTCATGACATCCATTCTTACAACTGTACTGTTTCTGATGGACACACGTCCAGATCATCCGCTCTCAAAAATCCGCCATCTCACTTCCCCACATCCACCACTGCTGGCGGCTCACCTCCAACTGCGCAACGCTACGCGCCGTTAACAGCCAACTGCCCAACACTACAATGGCGAATATTACTCCAACAATGAAAAACCAACCACAGCCTTCACACAGCACAGTCAGTGATTTTCATATAGAGCGCTACATGGCGTTACCAACAGAAAAGTCTATACAGCCTACTTCAAACTGAATAAATAATGCCCATGACTATGACACAAAGGTGCTGAAACACGTTTGAATTTTCTACAGAAAAACAGTTTTTGCAAAACAGGTGGACCTTATATCTATATTTTACTATTTATTCCGCAATGTCTTGAAAGTTATAACTCGTCAAACAATGTACACGACAGCTACCTAGCGCATCCTGAACTGACGGCAGTGATTTCATGGGGCGAGTGTTTAGTGGTTCACTGTGTTAAGCATTAGTAAACGGTCCATTTACATTAATGGACGAGTCGCTAGTGGTCGGCGCCATGGGATTGCTTTGTCACGTATTTGCTCCAAGTCTGTTGTCCGATCTCTGGATATGTGAAGAGCAAGCATGATCGATCTTCACTGACTTCTCGCCTTCCCTCGCCTAGCCGCAGTGCACAAATCCAACGCCTCTCTCCCCCTTTCTCTTTCTTCCTCTTTCTCGCTTTCTATATATGCTTTTTTCTTTCCCCTATCTCTTTTTTCGATATAAAAGTAACGTTGCCAAGACAGTTTTCGTGACATAGTTAACTTCATTCAGCCCGCTAAAAATAATTTCATATTTTAGCAGAATCACATAAAAAAGATAAGACTTATTTCTGCTTGTCATCGATAGCAAGCTACCTGCAAACTGTAAGCAGAATACTTTTCCGTCATAAAACAGCTACTTCGTTATACTGTATAAGGACTCTAGCACATCGCACAAGCTGTTCCAGCGTGTAGTGACCTTTTGTTTCGAAGATGGTTTCGAAAATAAGAAGTGGCTACCTTTCTCCATGTACCGTACAATGTATACCGCAGTATTTATTGTTGCTGTGATGCTCGGGACATGATTTAACAAGAAGCTATCTTCATCGAAAGCTGCAAAAAGAAACCTTTCATGACTTCCCACAGCTTTTATTATGTTGGTACCTTGGTCGGAGACAAAAGCTAAATCATCCAATATGTCCAGTGAAATGTCCCAGTCAGCCTTTCTCTTATCTATTTCTTTCATAATATTTACTGCCGTCTTCTTAACTTCCAGGAATTTAGTTGCAAATAAAATATTACTCACCTGCATATGTAGGGGACTAATGTGCTGTAAGCGTCAAATAAAGCACGTGGTTGTATGAGTCGGTCTACACATCAATTGTCGCAGCATGTTTTATTAATGATTTCTGTAATAAAAGAAGACATTACGCTGTTTCGAATCGCATCACCTTTTTCTTTCACATGTCTTCATAGCGATCTGGCGTGTTATCTGAAATGCTGCTTTGTTCATACTATATACACCTGTACACTGATCAGCCAGAACATTATGACCACCTGTCTAATAGCCGGTATATCCACCTTTGGCACGGACGACAATGGCGACGCGTCGTGGCATGGAAGCAACGACGCCTTGGTAGGTCCCTAGATGTGTTCGATCAGGTTCAGATCGGACGAGTTGTGGGGCCAGCACATCACTTGGAACTCTTCACAGTCTTCCTCGAACCACTCCATCACACTCCTGGCTTTGTGACATGGCGCATTATCTTGTTTGAAAAATGCTGCTGTCGTTGGGAAACATGATCGTCGTGAAGGGGTACTACACTCCTTGACCGTCATGGTGTCTTGCATGAGTTCCGATGTACCCATGGATGAATGTCCTCAAGATCATGATAAAGCCGCTGCCAGCTTGTCTCCCTCCCACAGAACAGGTGTCAAGGAATACGAAGGATTCGCGCCTTTCCATCGGCATGATGAAGAAGGTATCGGAAGTCATCAGACTATGAAACGCTCTGCCAATACGCCAACGTCCAGTGCCGATGGTCACGTGCTCACTTCAGTCATAGTTGCCGATGTCGTAGTGTTAACAATACCACATCAATGGGTTGTCGGCTCTGGAGGGCTATCGTTAGGCATGTTCGGTGCACTGCGTGTTCAGACTTGCACTCTGCCCAGCATTAAAGTCTGATGTTAGTTCCAGCACAGTTTCCTGCCTGTCCTGTTATACCGGTCCGTCCAGCCTACAACGTACGACAACTGTAGTGAGGGGTGGCCACCTAATCCCACAACGTCAGGACGTGGTTTCACCTTGGTTTCGCCACGTGTTGAACACACTCACCACAACACGCCTCCAACATTGTACAAGTTGAGCAGTTTCCGGAATGCTCGTGCTCAGTCTCTGACTGAATAATTACAATCTGGCCTCGCTCAAACTCAGATAGATCGCGCGCCTTCCCTGTTCTACCCACGGACAGCATGCTAACTGATACTATATGCATCGTGCATGTGTATACTAGCAGTCATTCCTTGCCAGGTGATGCTGGTATCGCCTGGACGGGTTTATATCGACATTAACTCAGTGGTCATAATGTTCTGACTGATCAGCGTATCTATTAATTGTTGGTCTGGTTCTGTGAAAACTTCACCGGAAAGGTCATCGTAAGATCTCTTATGTTTAGCACACATTGCAATACACCTTGCTGTCAGGTTACCCTCCATTCAGAGGCTGTTGCACGCAGCGACTGTTATTTTGACCGGAGTGGGCGAGCGGTTCTAGGCGCTACAGTCTGGAACCGCGCGACCGCTACGGTCGTAGGTTCGAATCCTGCCTCGGGCATGGATGTGTGTGATGTCCTTAGGTTAGTTAGGTTTAAGCAGTTCTAAGTTCTAGGCGACTAAGTCCCATAGTGCTCAGAGCCTTTTTTTTTGTTATTTTGACTTGTAAATAATAGATTTCAACTATCAGTCGTCCTTTGGAATTTTTATTGGCAGATCTAGATTTCAGTTAGAAACTAGACATTCTCAATGCTAAGAATACAACAGGTACATAGTTAGATGATGTCATACAAAAATTGCAATTAATGGCTTAACTCATATGGTTTATATATTACATACCACTATCATTTTTGGTCAATGCATGTAATGCCTGTTGGTCAGGCTTTGTCCACAATTCATTGAATACTAATGTTTGCTGAAAGGGAGCTGTGTGAAGAACACATCGGCTGGTTACATGGTGCCATCTACCTCAATGAAAGTAAACCACTTCAAATTTAATTTCATAAAATGGAACATAAGTAAAATTCTGACATTGTCCTACGACTTATTTCATATTTATCATCAAGTAATTGAGGTTTATCGTCAAGTAATTGAGGTTTATATGTAGTTCACATAGATGGTGCCATTTAACCAGCCGATGTGTTCTCCACACAGCCAACCTTCCACAAACATTAGTATTCAATGAACTGTGGACAAAGCCCGGCCAACAGGCATTACATGCATTGACCAAAAATGATAGTGATATGTAATATATAAACCATATGAGTTAAACCAGTAATAGCAACTTTTTCATGACATCATCTAACTATGTACCTGTTGTATTCTTAGCATCGAGAATGGCTAGTTTCTAGCTAAAATCTATATCTGCCAATAAAAATTCCAAAGGACGACTGTTAGCTGAAATCTATTATTTACACCTTGCTGCTATACAGTTTTTATCACTACTAGTACCCCTGAAGGAGCTGTGATAATGTGGGATTTTTTACATCTATTTTCCTTTAAATGACTCGATCTCGACCGGAAACACAATAATTTAGAGCAGTTTATCCACTATAGGCATCCAGAAGACATTCTGTTTTCGTCTACAGCCAACAACACTTTTTATTCAAGACACCACTTTTTATATCCTACCGTTTCTTCCATGTGCACACAATGGTTGCAATATTACTTCTTACTGAGCTGGTTTCCTCACGCTGTGCGACTATGAACAGACCACGAATGATAAGTCTGTGCTGGTTGTAGTCATGTACAGATAAAGAAAAGTTCAACTTTTTTGGTCTAAGACGTTACCTAGGTTTCTGTGGTGGCTTCTGTGCTCAGCCATTATAACTTGTGCAGGCAGCTTATCCAGTTAGGCACTGCTCGCCACATATTGGATTTTGTGTTCACGTACTGGGTCATGTAGGACTCCAGTGACCACTTCCTATGTTCTATGCCAATGTGCTATAACCTCTCACAGACGGCAGGTGGCAATACTTGCAGTGGAGGGTACATAAAGCGGTTTGGGGGACGTGGAAAACAGTGCAGTCGTTGTCGTAATGCGGAAACGCAGCGATTTATCTGACGTCCAAATGGGTACGATATTGGCTTTTGGCAAAGGCTGGAATCATTTCCGAAACGGCTAAATTTGTAAACTGTTGGCGTGCCATCGTGGTTAGAGTATACTGTGCATGGCAAAATGACACTATCCAGATCTGTGGTGAACAGTTGGTCATAGACGACAGGCTGAACGACGGCTACATGGGCGAAAAGACGTGCAATTGTTGCGCAACCGACCACCCAGATGTACCAAAGTATTACCAACAGGGTCTCCTCAACGACCGTTCAGCGAACGTTGCTGCATTTGGGCCTCTGCAGCAGGCTCTTGGTTTATGCACCCATGCTGACTGTCGAAGACTGGAATCTGCACGATAATTCTGCAACTGTTCTTCCACTAGTAGCGACAGGTGGCTTTTTCAGATAAGTCACATTTTATGCTCCATCGGACAGATAGCCATTGGCATGTACAGTGTGAAACATCTACAAGCCCACACTCTGCAACAATCATCGGAACGGACCAGTCTGGAGGAGGGAGTGTTATGGCCTGAGGAATACTTTAGTGGCATTCCTGCGTGAGCTCATCATTCTGGAAGATACAGTTGATCAATTCACGCATGCTTGTATCTTTGGAGACCGTATCAACCCCTACATGTAGTTTTTTCCTTGGCACAATGGCATCTACCAGCAAGACAATGCAACGTATCTCACGGATCGCAGTATACATATGAGGTTCGAAGAACATCAGGATTATTTTACTCCCCTCGTCACCATACGCTACAGATTTAAACGCAGTCTTGAATCTGTGGGACCACCTCGATTGGGCTGTTCGCGCATGGATCACCAACTGAAAAACCTGTTCATTTTTGGAACACAACCTACTACCAGCATAGATACAGAAGTGATGACACTTTCTGCATGATCTGGCCATCATTTTGCAGGACAATGCTCAAACACGTACAGTGCAAGCTGTTACTGATTTCTTTGACTGATAAGGCTGCTAAGCGCTATACTACCTACTGCGCTCCCCTGACTTAAGCCCTCGTGAGTTCAGCTCGATTTCTAAACTGAAGGAAACACTTCACCTCATTCGCTTCAGAACTGCTACAAATTCGTCGGGCAATAAACCGCGCCGCTCGAACTGCCAACAACTGGCACTGCTAAGAGTATCCTACGATTTCCACATCGCTGGCAACGGGTTATACACAATGCTGGTGACTACTCTGAAGGTCAGTAAAACTTTGAAACTCGTATTTATTTTGTACGAGCTGTAAATAAATAGTTGCCACTATTAAAGTTCCAACCCTCGTATTATTACCAATTTATGTACTGTCCACTGCACTGCAGATGTGCCCCAAGGCACCATCCTCTCTTCTCCCCTTTATCTCCTTTATATCGTCTGTATGCTGACATCACCTAAATTACTCCACCTCCTTTTCGGTATGCTGATGATACTGCTTTCCTCGTCCTCTACCTACACTCCAGAAATTCCGAAGATCCATTCAGATTCATCATATTCAGCTTAACTCCTCAAGATCCACCCTCCAAAACCGTGCCAATAATTATAGGAGGAACCACCAGCAGCTTCCCACACAATTACTTCTACATCTCGATTCGTCCCAGTAAACTGTATTTTAACACTACAACACCTTGGACTAACATTCGACCAGCAGATAACATGAAAAACTCACCTACTAACAATTCAAAGGAAATCCCAAAATAGAATAAAACTGTTAACTGGCCGAACTCTACCTCCACTATCCTCCACACCAACAAAATCTTGATTCGACCCACCCTCTCATACGCAAATATTGTATGGATTTATGGATTTCCTCTCCACTTATGTTCTATCACTCCCTCCAAATCCTTGAATTTCATGCACTCTTTCTTGCTTTTCCGCATCCGTTTACCTTCACCACATGGATTCTTTACCATTTCATCAACTTCTGCATCTCATCATAACGAACACTTTCGTATAACCAACACCGTCCGCAATCTCTACTCTAGTAATTCTATTGTCTCGCCTCTAATTTCCAATCGTTGATCACTGCCGCGCCTATACGCACAGTCTACCGAACCTACACCTCTACACACTCCACGTCCTCTTCAAACGAACTTTCAACCGTGTCCCCTTCTCAGACCATGAAATTCGTTCCTGTATTTACCTTTAATACCAACTATAGCTCCACCGCACCCATCCTATCTCATCAAGGCTCATACTTCCTTACCTCTCTCTCCCCATCTTTCGTTACCATTATTTTCGCCTTGTTGTAGGCTTACTGACACCAATAACTACTCCTTCCTCCCTATCTGTCAATATTCACTCCTTCTTCATCGATAAACCGATCAGTGCTCTGTCCTTACGCTCACATCCTCCTATCCTACTAAATGCCTAACTTTTCTCCCTCCAGTAACAGAGGATTTTTCCCAGGAGAGATTCTTCAGCTTCTTGTGACACTGCAGTACTTCATTTTTGAGAGCAATGTTTTCACCTTCTTTTAAATGTCTTAAAGACATTCTTCTTGTTTTTGTTTTACCGCTTCGTATTCCAATTTGTAACTAAAAACAAAGAATGTCAAGTTTCTTTTATATAAAACATTCTATAAATTCATCTTTACAGGATTTTAAAAAACACTAATTAATACCTCACCTTTTAATTTATTGTTTTTCCGCCTTTGTGTGCGTACATGTCCTTTATCTGAAGAGCGAATTGATTGTACTGCTGATAGCCTATTGCCCGCTCATATGGAGCGACGGGCATGATTTAACAGTAAATATAAAAGATGTTTCGCCTTCAACAGACTTCCTCTCTCAAGCATGGAAATCCGCCTCGATATTTATCCGTCCTGCGAACTGCAGTTCTTTTCCCATCTATTCCACTCCACATCAGGGCTGCTCCGTCCTTTTTCCTCTCCATATTTCCCCATCCCTTCTCTTATTGACATCACTGCCTTGCCCACATACCATACTCCTCGATACTTTCTGCCTTCCCACTATTTATCCCAACACCAACCGGTGTATTTATACCTACACGCTTCAAGCCTATAGAGCACATATTCCCGTTCCAAAACCCTTTCTTTTCGTTTTAGTGAAAGTGCTGTGCTCTTTTTTAAAAGAACGTTACCGATTATGTTAGACGTTTTAAATATATTATTTTGTTTTTATCTTAATCGTTTTGTCCTTCCATTTCAATTTAAACAAAAAAGTAACATCTTTAGGATTATGTAAACACCAACAAAAGTCATCCTTTTACAGATTTTAAAACTATATGTAAAATTTTCACGTTGTAATAATTTTGTTTCGTCTTTGTTTACATCTTTAAGATTTTTGGCTGAAGAGCGGAATGTTTGCTGCGGACAGCCTACGTCCCGCACATTTAGGAAGAAGACTATAAAATAACAATAAAGAAGAAATGGTGCCTCTCCAACATGGACATGTGGAATATATCACGTTGTAAACGTAAGTTTTACTGTAATGTAACTTGAAAATGCTCAAGTGGAAAATTAGCTAATTACTAAATTATGAAATAGAATGTTTATATCAAAATAAAACAACGGCCTATGCAGGAAGATGACTTACTTCAAGAAATCGTTCATAGAAGGAAATTAATAGCCGAGTCTCAACACAAAATATTTCAAGAAATGGCTAAATTCCGCCCAAAGAAGATAATTTTATGAATCTGTTGGTAACAGCAGTGTGTTGTGTACTACGAACTACTTCCCACGAGTGTGTAAATCGCAGCCGGCCTTTGGCGATAACTAAGACTACTATCAGTCGCAGTACAAGGAAAACAACCAGGAAGACTGCTTCAGGCACTGCACTCTGCTGGTCTGATAGAAATAGCTATCCAAGAGGTTTTTTGAGGAGTTATCCCTAACCGCACTTCTCCTGATCTTGCGCTCCCGAGTGTTTACCTTTTCCACTCCTTATCGAACGTCTAACGAGAAATTTGCTTTTCTGACGAAAATGCTCTTCAAACCTGGCTTGACAGAATCTCTAACTCCAAGCCAGTAGATCTAAAAATACCAAATTATCGTCAAACTTTTGTTGATAATGTAAGAGAATATTTTGTTTGTGATTATTTTCCCTCTTGCATTCACCTAAGTAAAGAAAAACGACGAAAAATGAGCAGTGTAGTTGTACAAAGTAAATTGTCATGAAAAACCTTACAACAAAAGTATACTTTAATAAACAAAAATTATTCGTACCAGGTGCCTACCCAAATTTCACGAATTAGTGCAATCCTGTGCCTTACTCAAGTATCATTTTAAGACTACCACGAAAGTATGTAAATCTTGCAATGTGAAATAATATTTCAGTATGACACAGGGTTGCACGTAGACAGACCGTTTCGAGATCAAGAGTGCGCAATATCTTACTATTTCGAAAAGTACGGGCAGGCTAATTTTAAGGGTACATTTTGCTTCTTTATATTAATTTCCATCTAAAGGCTATGATGGTAAGTTATTATTAATTTGTTCATATTAATACAGTGTAAGTTTCATAGCGTTTTTCCTTAGTTTACTGAACATAACAGGTAAATATAAAAGGGACTGTTTGCAATTCTCACACGATGGTTAAATGATCGCAATTCGTTTGATCTGCCAATTGTGAGTTATAATGACGTGAATCTGCGTGGATTAAACAATCTAAACGTTTTTCATTAAGCACATAGGTCTTCCTGAATGTGAATAGTCACTCACATCGGAACGAACCTCCTTGAAAAGTGAAAACCGTTTTTTGTCGTGATTCCTGTGATATCATTAGTCCCGCATACAGTACACGTGGCAGCACTGCACGTCAAGCCCTCACAAGACGCGCTGCTTAATCCTCTGCAGGACCGACACACTCGGAAGTATCACAGCGCCTCGCCATCGGCAGTGCCGCCGATGAACCTGGTTTCTAACAGGACACACCGACTTCGAAGTTCAAAAGGTACCAGTGAGAGTCTTATGGAGACTGATGAACACATTATACCAGTCTCGTATTTTGTACCGGAACAACGCGAGTCTATTCTTTCCTCAGACACCGATACACATTACCGGAAGCAAAAGCTGCCTAAATGCCACAAAATATGCTGCAGGACGTCAGAATAGGTCACTGACCCACTTTCGCAGGACGAAGAGGTAACGCACTAATCTGACACGCCGGTCGCTGTGACCGAGCGGTTCTAGGCGCTTCAGTCCAAAACCACGCTGCTGCTACGGTCGCAGGTTAGAATCCTGCCTCGGGCATGGATGTGTGTGATGTCCTTAGGTTAGTTAGGTTTAAGTAGTTCTAAGTCTAGGGCACTGGTGACCTCAGATGTTAAGTTCCACAGTGCTTGGAGCCATTTCAATTTGAAATCTGACACGATGAATCACTTTTCGCTGCCACGGAGGCATTTCTCCACATGACTGTGAGTCGTCCATACGCCCGGAAGCCATGGATAACAGCACGCCCGACGTCGCCGAAGCGGCTGAGACAATTCGCTGATGTTGATACTGCCAGATTGTTTTCATAAGCGGATAATGGAGTTTGGACGCCTCCGCGTGACACAGAAGTAAGGTCTGTTTCTCTGCTAGGCAAACACTAAAATGGGGCGTCTTTCCACTATGATCCCTGCGACCGCTAAGGACTTCCACAATCCTCCACGACAACCTTCGGCAGCTACGAGCGTCCTGGCAGTATGGATCCCCCACCAGGCATACTGAATAGCTACTAACAATACCAAAAACATCGGCTCTCGTTTTAAACTTCAACTACTCTGTGACACACTATGAACAATGGACATCGACATAGCCCTGCTACAAGAACTGAGGACAGCGGCTTAGTCTGCGTCTCATGGATATGAGACGTATGCTGCCCCAATGGATTTGGAACACATCGACGCCGCCATTCTCCTTCGAGAAGAGATTGGAGTTTCCGAAGTCGCATATCTGCGAACAGCACGACAGGTGGCCCTGGCAGTTGAAGGAACCATAATCATAAATCTGTACGCCTCATTGGGCACGGATAAACGGAGGGATCAGTCCCCGTTCTATGCAGAAGATATCGCACCTTTATTTCTCGGTATCTGTGTTCTCAAGTGTACAGATCAGTACCCGCATTTCACCGCACGCTGGGAACTTCACTTCTAATCGACGCTTGGAGAGCAGTACATGGTGACCGTCCGGGGCATACACGCATCACAAGCCCCTTCGCCTGCCGACTTAGTAATATATATCGGCGATGCTCTAATAGCCAATCCTCTCGATGTGGAATGTTGGGATGTTGGGTGCCTGCCTTTTCGGAACATGATATCCACATCTGTATTATCAACAGTTGTAGACAATGTACGTGCCGCAGTGTGGGACTCTTGAAACTCAACTTGTGCTATTACTAAGTCCTGAATGTCGACAGCAGGTCACGGACATGGCACACTTGTGTTAAGTGCATCATACGATACGAGACCACAGTGCAGTAGTGGAAACTGCGCCAAACTGTCCATCCATTGCATCTTGGCACCTTCTGTCAGGCCCCAGCTGTCTCTGGATACACATATCCACCGTTGCAAGTTATGTATTAAGTTTTTCATGTGTTTTCCTAGTAGCATATGTCTTAAATTTTGAGCGCGTTTTTCTATTTAAGATGTTACCTCTCGTGTTTTTAACTGTAAGTGTAAATTCAGGCAGTCTCTAGCACAGTTTTCATTTCTCCTGAACAGCCAGATACATAGTTCATTAAGGCACCAACGGCCGTTGGTGACTCATCAGGAGGGTAGCAAATGGCGTACCTATGTTTCTATCAGCTTTTAACGTTTACTTCAGTTAATCTTCCTAGCATGGGTAGCATGCTGTGTGCAGATGCAGGAGCTAGTCGTAGTTTGCGAACAGCTGAATGTTCTTGTGGCTTTGGTCAGTCACCTTCATAATGCTGCCTCGGAATGTAGCAGTGGCTGAGAATCTGGCGCGTTGCCCAGGGCACCTCAGGTGTTGCTTGTTCCACACATCTTCTCTGCTGCCGAGTCACTTCCTAGTGTAGCCGACGCAGTGGGTCCTCCCTCGCAGCAGGGTAAGTGGAGAGTGGGAACACGTCGGCGTCGCTCACGATGGACGGCCAATGAGGAGGCTGGTCGTCTGGCCTTGCCTTTCACACTGTGAGTGAACAGATGGCCATTGCGTCAGCAGTGTCCGAACAAGAACACGTGGGTAGGAGTTTGCTAGTTATCAGGAGCTCCAATGTTGTATGTATTATAGACCTCCTTTGGAAGATAGCGTTCAGACCTGGAAGGGAAGCCAATGAGCACTCAGTATGTCTACTGCAGGGCCTCATCCAGAACATGGAGGTGACCTTGCTTGAGCGTGCAGAGTGCAGTCGTTTGCAAGTTATGGCTCACGTCGGCTCCAACGACGCCTCTCGCATAGGTTCTGAGGTCATCCTCAGTTCATACAGATGGCTGGCGGAGGTGGTGAGGGCTGCTGGCCTTGCCTGTGGGGTGCAAGCAGAGCTCGCAATTTGCAGCATTGTTCCCAGAGTTGAGCTGAGTCCTCTCGTTTGGAGTCGAGTGGAGGGTCTCAAACAAAGGCTTGGTCGACTCAGTGATAGTCTTAGCTGCAGATCTGTAGACCTGTGTTATCAGGTGGGGATTTGTATGACTCCCCTTGATAGGTCGAGGGTGCCCTACACAAAGAAGTAGCTACTCCGGTAGCAGAGTATTTGTGGTGCGCACATGGGTGTTTTTTTTTTAGGCTAGGTGGTATGTTGAGGTGCACTGAAGAACACTCGACAGTCGATAAGCAGAAAGGAAAGTCAGACTGCGTTCGGAGTAAAGACATTACGAGTGTCAACATTTTATCACTAGATTGTCGATGTGTTCGTAACAAAGTTCCAAAATTTATTGCCCTCCAGGAAGATTCTCGCGCTCAAATTATTCTTAGGATGGAGAGATAGCTGAAACACGAGTTTGAAAGCTCTGAGATATTTAGCGACTCATGGAACGTATATCGGAAAGACAGACTAGACACCATAGGAGGAAAAGTGTTTATCGTAGTTGACAAAAATATAATCTCTGTTGAAGTCAAAGCTATGACAAAGGGGAGTGTCCTGAGTACTTTCTTTCAACAGTTATGATACCAATAGAGAAAAAGAGAAACACTAAAAAATGTGAAGAGCATTGGACCATCAGTGTAATTTCTCATGCAGCTAAAGTCTTGCTGAGAGTGTTGAATCGAAAGCTATATGGCAAGCTGGATAGAGGGATTGCAGAGGAGTAGTTCGGATTTAGAAGAGGAAAAGGAACAAGAGATGCTATTGGCCTGTTAAGAACGATAGGGGAAAGATATATGGAAAAAGGTAGAGAAATCTTTGCTGTTTTTATAGATTTAGAAAAGGCTTTTCACAGAGTTCAGTAGAACAAGCTGATGGACATTTTGAAGAGGAAAGGAGTAGATTGGGAAGAGAGACGACTGATAGAGAATCTATATTTACACCAGAAAGTAAGGATAAGGATTGGAAATGAAAGGTCAGAAGGAGGCAGCATTGGACGAGGTGTTAGACAAGGTTGTTGCCTTTCCCCACTGTTGTTTAATGCATACCTTGAAGAGATTATTGCGAAAGGCTTAGATGGGAAAAGAGGAATATGAATTGGTGGAAGGAGGATAGAATGTATAAGATTTGCTGATGACATGGTATTGGTGGCAGAAAGTGAGCGGACAGTGAATAACATGCTGGAAGATCTGAATGAAGCTTGTGTGGAATATGGGATGCAAATAAACACAGCAAAAACAAAGGGTATGGTCATCAGTACAAGACGCAGACTGTCCAATATTAAAATAGGACAATCTACCACTAGCCAAGTAAGTGCATTTAAATATCTTGGAAGCACAATAACTGAAGACTTGATATGTCACCAGGAGGTGAAAACTCGAATTTCCATAGCGAAAGAGGCATTCAACAGAAAGAGAAGACTCTTATGTAAAAAATTAGATAAAGGTCTAAGGAAAAGGGTTGGCAAATGTTTTGTCTGAAGTGTGGCACTATATGGGGCAGAAACATGGACGCTGAGACGAGAGGATGAAAAAAGGTTAGAAGCATTTGAGATGTGGATGTGGAGGAAAATGGAGAGAATAAGCTGGATGGAGAGAGTGAGTAATGAAAAAGTATTGGAAAGGGTTGGTGAGAGAAGATGTCTGCTGAAGGTTGTAAGAGAAAGAAAAAAGAACTGATTGGTACATTCATTGAGAAGGGAGTGCTTGCTATCAGATGCTTTGGAAGGATTGGTTTGTGGGAGAAGACTGAGAGGAAGAAGGATTTTGTATCCCGTGGTTCTGCCCCTGTAAACTGAAGGGTAGGCCGAATGTAGGAAGTGAGTAGGAGCAGGAAAAGGCGAAAAACTCTCTCGGTACTGCTCTTAGAAATGGTTTTACTATATCACAATAGTAAATGAATACATAATAACGTGAATATATACAGAGGCATACATAACTTTGTACGTAGGTGCAAAGCCTTAGACCCGTCTTAAGTAGTACGTGGTTTCAACAGCAAGCTGAGGTTGAAGCGATGTTTCCAGGCCATCTGCTCTTGTTGAAATGGGCAGAATCTGGAGCCGAGCTCATAGAGCTTTCCCTCGCCGGCTAAAGGGCGCTGTCGTCGGTGTCTGTCGTAGTGCCAACCTAGCAGAGCGCATCTACTTTGTGGCATCGTAGCTATCGATACCACAAAGGAGATACAAGATGATACACGAGGAAATTACGCAGACCTGAAGAGGATGGTAGAAGACCAGACAGCCTGGAGGACAACCATGTGAAAACCTGCCTTTTGGCAGAACACTTATGATGATGATGAGGTCAAAGCTGAGTATGACAGCGTTGTTATGTGGTCGCGTACAACAGGTGTAGATGAAATCAAGTTAATTGTTGGACTTTTTACCAGCCGCGTGACTTCGTTGTGACAGTTCTAGAGTCATTGAAAGAAAGTCTACTGTCAACAGCGCGTAAATACCAAGATCATGCAAGAATAGTTGGAGGCGACTTTAACGTACTGAATACAGACTGGGATGTCTAAGGATTCATTGTGTATGTGGGAGGGGAGGGGGCGGGGGGTACAGCCAGACAGTCATGCGAAGTACTTTTGAACACATATTCTGAAAACTGTCTTGAGCAGCTGCCCACACGCAGAGGAAATATCTTAGTCGTTGTAGCTACAAACAGACCAGACCTTATAGACAGCGTTAGTATAGAGATGGGGATCAGTGATCATGCTATCACTATCGCTACAATTGTTGAAAATGTTAATAGCTCAATCAAAAAGGCTAGGAGAGTGTTTCTGCTAGGAACAGCAGATAAGAAGTTGTTGGCACCTCACTTAGAAAATGAACTGACATCACTTAGTTCCAGTAAGATGGATGTGGAGGAATTATTGGTGAAGTTTAAGCAGATTTTAAACCGTGGTCTGGAGAGTTTGTGCCTATTAAATGGATTGAGGATGCAAAAGACCCACCATGATTTGACAACGAAATTCGGAAAATGCTGAGGAAACACAGGCTGTTGCACTCTCATTCAAAAGTGAACGTGCAAATGACGACAGACAAAGATTATTAGAGATTCATGTGTCTGTGAAAAGATCTATTAGTGAAGCATACTACAACCATTTTACCTTAGCAAAAGATCTAACAGAGAATCCGAGCATTCTGGTCGTATTTGTGTAAAATCACTAAGCAGGTCTAAGCTTTCCATCCAGCCGGCCGGGGTGGCCGATCGGTTCTAGGCGCTAAAGTCTGGAACCGCGGGACCGCTACGGTCGCAGGTTCGAATCCTGCCTCGGGCATGGATGTGTGTGATGTTCTTAGGTTAGTTAGGTTTAAGTAATTCTAAGTTCTAGGGTACTGATGACCTCAGAAGTTAAGTCCCATAGTGCTCAGAACCATTTGAACCAACTTTCCGTACAGTTACTCATTGACCAGTCTGTAGTGGCAGTTGAAGATAGCAAAACGAATGCTGAAGTTTTAAATTTAACATTTAAAAAATCATTTTCATGGGAGTAAGTAGTAGGGCAAACTATGTTGTGGCGCATTTGTAAGTGTGAGTTGCCTACATCAGGGACAAGTATGCATTCAGGGGCAAACCTATTTTTCTCTTTTGATTGACAGGTCATTAGCCTATTGTTCTGCTAAGATCCTTCCTTTTGATTGATGGGTCCTTAAACTATTATCCCTCCACCCCTCCCACTTCTTCTCCCAAACCCTCAGAAAACCTCCAACGCACACCCCTCCTCCTCACTGATACAGGTACGCTATCAGCTCTGAGTTATTCGAATAGCCCCCACTCACTCTACTCAATTTGATTGACTACTTAATTAAATTGATCAATTAATTAACAGCTCCCCCTCCCCTGCCTGGAAATTGGTGACTCTGCAGGGGAGAGGAAGGATCTCACAAATGGAAATTCAAGGGTATATTGTTCATTTATAAAAGATTCAGTTTGCAGGGGTTGGATTTCTCTTGCTCATCATTCCATGCCGTTCGGGAAGATGTAGTTCTTGTAAGAAGTAATCAAATCGATCGCTTTTCTATTTTTATTCCGATTGCCCAAGGAATACTGTCATGAAACACCTATCACACATAATAACCTGCTAAAAATCTTTCAGTCACGAAGAACGCACCACCCATAGTCCCCTGTCCACTGGACCACACACAATGCCACCGCACACTGCCAGTAGTCCGGGTGCACCGGCAGCCCCCATGAAGTGACGACGCAGCCATCAACTGCCGAGCCACGCGCAGGTGTCGGTTTGGGTCCTACAAGCATGAGGTGGCGGCATTCCTTTCATACATGATACATGAGAAATTGCTGTCGAAACAAGTGTTTACCTGGCCACCGTGGCTGATGCATAGCCTTTCTTCCTGTGTGTCCAGAGCAGGTATAATTGCCGAGCGAGGGATGTTTGCCTAGTGACTCACCTCTGCGCACTATAGAAATCTTTTGCACTGCTTTCAGAAACTGTTAACGAAAATACCCCAAAATAACAAGAATGATCTCTTCCTAGCGATCCTAATGGGACAACCCATCGATCATGTCTGAAATCGTAATTTCCTGCTTTCAACATACACCTCAGACATGGTAAAGATTCTCACCCCTAAAAGCCTTCATCGTGTCTGTGCATGCTTCCGAAAACACTGTTAATCATAAAAGGATTCTTGTTGTTTGGAAAGAGAGCACTGTCAAGTACAAAAAGTTAAATCAGAACGATTACACAAACAGAATTCGAAGCACTGTCCTACAGGGGAGACGACCTAATGCCACAATGGCGGATGAGGAACTGTATCCCACTACAGATGGATGGTCTGCTTCAACTTGCCTTTGAACACTTGAGCAAAGAAGACATATCGTTACTCTCAGAATTTTCCGTAGATACCTTGCCCCCATCTTGGTTGAATCAGTCTGTGGAGGCCCCTATGTCCCAGAACAAAGGAAGTCTTGAGAATGAATGAAGAATTCTGATTGGCTCTTACTGAATTTATCAGCCAAGTTACTGATGATGCAAGTCAGGGAGCACTGTCCGCCATATTTTTCTGCAGACGAGACTTTCAGCTGCAAAACTATCTTGTTCAAATGACTTTGAGCACTATGGGCCTTAACATCTGAGGTCATCAGTCCCCTAGTACTCAGAACTACTTAAACCTAAATAATCTAAGGACATCACACACATCCATGCCCGAGGCAGGATTCGAACCTGCGACTGTAGCGGTCGCGCGGTTCCAGACTGAAGCGCCTAGAACCACTCGACCACACCGGCCGGCTAACTATCTTGTAAAGATCTGCATATTGCACTAACAGTTAAAACCCGCAAAAGTGGTCTAGAAATCGCAAACTGGGTATTGGGTCACTACTCACCTGTCCAGGGGAAGCCACGAGCCAAATCGTCATAAGCCAGAAGCTTTCTCGCACCCTGTGAACCCATGTACAAAGGATGCGCAAGCCCCAGCCCGGAACAAAGGCGTTTGCTGAGATGCTGTTTCCGGCACCGACCTACTTGGTTGCTGCTACACTTTCTACGGCCATTTCCAGATTCACAAGAATATTCGAACAAGGCACATATTTATCAGTTAACTACAATTAAATAGGATTGCTGCTGCAGTCTGACACCGAGCGACAGAATTGAAATGTCTCCTCTTGACGCCCTTAATTCTGCAACGAATCTCAGTGTCTATAGCGGACATAATTTTCCATGTAAAATCTCTGTGGTACCCTTATGGCTATCGATGTGCTGAATCTATACCCCCCTCACGATAGGACACACAGTCATGTTTTTGGACATATTGGACCATAAGTCACAGTAATTTTACACTGCAACATATACACATTTCAGACAAGCTGTGCAGTTATCGTTTATATGTGTATAGCACCCCGAAAAAAATATTATGATATGTCCACACTCACACCGGCAACATGTCATGGTTCTCTTCACTTGCAGGAAATTATTTGCCGCTTAAGTTTTCCAGTCAGCGCTTCCAGAAGGTGCTGCATCCTGCCAAGTCTCTCTCAAACAAGTGTTATCAAGCACAGGTGTACCGCACTATGTGATAATCAACAACGCTCCCGCGGACGAAAGGGTTCAAAGACATCGCCAATACGGGTTGGTGTACTACAATCTAAGTCGGAGTCGACAGTGCAACAAGGAAAACGCGAGGATATGCTTAGGGCTGCTGATTAGGGGACGTTTTGTTACAGCCGTATTGCCCATCCTATTTGTATGCTATAGCAAGTCCAGTTGAGCCATTACATTGCTATATTGTGCAGTTGTTTACGAAATGAATTTATCATCCCTTACGTCACCACGTCAAATCTATCCTTCGCTTACGACTAGACACACCTAGTTCTTTTAACGTGTTTAGTAGTTTGATTAGCTCCCACAAACGTCTGGTGATATGTCGGAACATGAACCACAGTAACTTTACGTCCAAGCAGCAGCTTAGAATTTCTGACTATCAGGTATAGGGGTATAAAAAAATTATGATACCTCTACACTCGCACCAACTGTGTGTCGTTTTCACACTGCAGAAAATCTTCCCGCCATCACATACTTGTCGGGGAATAAAGGATATAATTGCAGTTTAATAAAGTGCTAACGTCTTTTCGGTATATCGATTTTACCACTTCCACGTAACCTTTTCGTATATTCGATACATGTAAATCCAGCCTAGTCATTTATATATTCAGACCACCAAGTCGGGATTTGTGTCAGTACGTTCCATGCATAGCGACCACCACCCAAATCGCACAAATTTCCCCTGACTAAGAAATCATTGTGAGTGCGATACATACGAGAGTACGTTCACTCGGATTTATTTTTCACGGGCCGAGCAGATAGGTGAAGAAACCGCAAAATTGTTGTAGTGTAAGCACATTTTCAAGTATCGTACCTGTTTAATACTTTGTAGTAGGAAGAAGATCACCGCGAGACAGATCTGTTGTTGGAGCTGGCAAAATTGAGTTTGTTGCGAAAAAGCCAAAGAGCTTGCTAGAGCGTCATACAAAGATTTTGTTTGTTACATGTGCGAGAAACGGTGACTTAATGATACAGACATGTGTGTGCGGAAGCTTAATTTTCAAAAAGGAGTACCATGCTATATAGAAACCTCCTATAGGGATGAATGCAAAGAATGCTTTATTCCAAGTGCACAATAGACTTCTGTTTGTCCGCTTCAGTGCACCAGCTGTATGGAACTGAATAGTCAATATTAATCCATCGTCATTAAGTTACTCAACTTCATGTGTGTGCAGGATGTTTGCGAATGAAGTATTGCCGTAGTTCTGAGGAGCGATAGTGAGTGTAATGTGTAAATTATGATCGTGCTTTAGTTAGCGCAATAAGGGGGAATAGCGACTGCGCAACTCTGCTTGTTCGGCAACGGAGCTGTCACCACACATTAGCAAAAATATTCTAGAGCTCTTATTTCCTCAATATATTACGACAATTAACCTTGAGGACTACGGATTCGCCGGGGAAAGAGAATGTTACTGCTTACGCGTGTTTGAGCGGCTGAAATCAAGAAATGTGTAATGTGCTCTCGGATATTTATATGAAACTGATTAAGAGTTGTCGCTACTTGAACGCTTTTGATTACTACATGTTCCCTACACAACCTGTACCATTACTGTGTGATATATCTTTTACTTCCACCTGACATATTTCAAAGTATGAGCCCTGCTTTAAGCACTATGACTCGAATGCGCGGTGCCGGATTGATACATCACCATCAGTGTCTCTTATGTCACTTTAGTTCAAGCTTTACAGCAACGTGAGTCTCTGTTTCTCTGAGTCGTACCGCTATTAATTTGTTAATAAGATGTTTGATTGCTTCAAGTGAATTCGAAGTTCGAAGGCGAAGTGTTCATTCCAAGAAAAATATTCTGACGAATGATTCTTCATAAAAGGAGAGAGGCGTGAGTATGAAGCAGAATGTGTAATTTGTGAGTGCTATATTTTTTTGCGGATGGGGAACGAGCAGATATTAAGGATCATTTATCTGACGTAAAGCACAATCTCAAGGCACTTAAACAAATGGACAGTTACTTTGTTTCGAATTCATTCAAACATAGGGAGTTAATAACAGCAGCGAAGTTAGCAATGTGCTGTCATACCGTTAAACATCGTTGTGTCCCTGAAATCGGTGACCTATACTTTCACGCTAAGCTCCAAACAGTTTAATGTTTGCGAAACCGCAAAAAAAAGAGAGTGACGTTGGACATAACAAAATGAACAGCAACTGTGAAATAATTGTTAGCGCCCGACACTGTCAAACAAATACGCAGTGATCTTTCAAAGTTCCTTTTTTTTGTATATATAGCTGCAGCTGTTTGCAAGTAAAAGTAAAATGTCCTTAAATATTTCACTTTTTTAACCTTAAGAGAAGTAGCCCTCTTTGCCGATTTCTCCTCCTCAAGTTACGTCCATTTTTAGTCAATCAGAGAGAAATGTTCCGGTTTGTCAGACAGAAAATATGGCAGCCATAGATGCATAGAAAGGTGAAAGTAAAGTTTTCGTTAAATGGGGGCGAGCGTTACCTACGTTTAATCTTACGTTCGCTTTTGTCGAACAGCAAAAATCCTACAACCAGCAGAACACAGGCAGTGCTCGCAGGCCGGCACCGACCCGTCCAGGACGGTCAGACCAGCATTCACCTGCTGGTAGGGTGGAATGCTGCGTACCTATTGGCTCCCTGACGGAAGTGATGGGTGGAGGGGACAGAAGGTATATAAATATCGCTCCAACCCCAGTCGCCCTGGTTCTGTCGTCAGCCACCGTAGTGTGAGGTCGATCGTCTTGCACTCGTTCGTGCGTGTCAGTTTACTTCTTTTTTCCGTGCGTGTTACCGGTTTAGGAGAAAAAAATGAAACGTTCCGCAGCAGCATCAAGCATCGACGGTAGTGCCAGTGGCGGCGAACGACAGAGACCGTTAGAGCAGAATGGGGAATTCGCATGGTAAGTACAGATTCAAATCGGTAACTGCAACTTTTCTCTTCAACTAAGAATTTCGTCTTCTTATCGTTTCAGCGCATATCCACCAACACCAAATAGTGGATGAAATGATCCCTGTGTTGCAATAGCAGAGATAGTGGCAGCAGCTTCTGCAACAACTGCAACAGCTGGTTCAAATGGCTCTGAGCACTATGGGACTCAACTGCTGAGGTTATTAGTCCCCTAGAACATAGAACTAGTTAAACGTAACTAACCTAAGGACATCACAAACATCCATGCCCGAGGCAGGATTCGAACCTGCGACCGTAGCGGTCTTGCGGTTCCAGACTGCAGCGCCTTCAACAGCAACAGCATCGGCAGCATTGCAACTATATACTCTGAAACGTCCCCTTAGAAAAATTGTACAAGACTGTGCTTAAACCTGACACAATATTTTTAGCGCAACGCAATCTGACTTTCAAAAACCCCTACAAAAGAATGGCCCTGACTAACATTAACCTATACGTTTCACAAATCACTTACCTCGCCAAAAATTTTCGTTACTCGAACTACTGCAATACAGCGAGCGCCACTACTGCCAGCTAAATAAAAGATTCAAACTATGGAAGGCACTGACTACTGATAGGCATAGTTAGGAAATGAAAGATTGTAGTAGAGAACAAACAATGTATTTACTTTAATAGTGTTGAAAAATCATAATATACATAACAGATCATGACATCCAGTCTTACAAATTTCCAAACTCCGCCATCTCTCTCCCCACATCCACCACTGCTGGCGGCTCACCTCCAACTGGTCATCACCACATCTTTAAAGGACATTGCTCATGAACAAGATAAAGATCCGATTTGGAAAGACATCAAAAGCAAATGGCATGAAAAGACACACACACAGATTCGGCATTATTACCTGGTTAGAAACAACATACTCTTCAAACGCTGCACTGTTGATGACAAGCTATGGGTACTTTGCATTCCAGACGATTTTGTTAATAAGCTCATTTGGTACATTCATTTCAGCTACGCACATTTTGGCCCACGAAAATTCGAAGAGTCTTGTCTATTTGTGAACTTTGTCAAAAGGCGAAACCACATCGTACTCCATTGTTTCCTATCATTCCTTCTAAATTAAAAGAATTTGCTGCAGTTGATCTATTGGGACCCCTTGTCAGAACATCGAATGGATTTTCGTACGTTCTAGTCGTTGTTGAACTTACTTCAAAATTTGTTTCTTTCACTCCGTTACGTAAAGCCACTGGACGATCTGTATCCAACGCCTTTGTTAAAAATTTCTTACGTGAAGTTGGCCACGTTGCTAAAGTCATTTCAGATAACGGACCGCAATTTAGATCTGCTGTTTGGTCACGCATGCTTCGGAATCATAAAATCAAACCTGTTTTTATTTCATTGTACTCACCACATTGCAACCCGTCTGAAAGGATTATGAAAGAAATCAATAAGCTTTGCAGACTTTATTGTCGCAGAAAGCATCAGCATTGGGACAGATATTTACAATTATTTCAAAATGTGCTGAATGAAATGTCTCATGATTCCACTGCTGGCGGCTCACCTCCAACTGCGCAACGCTACGCGCTGTTCACATCCAGCTGCCGCTGCCCAACACTACAATGGCAGACAACAATGCAAACTACCCACAGACTGCACACAGCACAGCCAGTGATTTTTCATATAGAGCGCTACGTGGCGTTACCAATAAGAAAACATAAACAGCCTACTTACATAGCCCCCATGCTCCCCACAATTGTTTTGGTCAGTGGCCAATGATGATTTGATAAAATTTTTCATAATTACAATAACAAAGATATCAAATGCACACACTTATTGATACAATGTTGGTCAAAAGCTAAAATTTTCTCACAGTCCATAAAGACAGTCCTCATCATTCGTCACAGTAAAATTGCAGTGTTTTTCTCAAAGTCTGAGCAGTAAAAGAAAATGCACACAGAAGTAGTGGATTTCCATGCAGTCTTCAAGAAGTAGTGTTGTCCTTCCAACGGAAAGACAGTGCTGACTCTTGACATGCTGATAGGTAATGGGCCACAACAGAGCAAACCCACAGCAGAGTCAGTCGAAGTTGAAGAATATTGGTAGGTAGGTCATCACAGAATAGACCCGCTGTAGTCCTGGTAGAGATCACGGCATTGGTGGGCCACCAGAGGTGCAGACCCACTGCAGTCCTTGTAGAAATAATGGTACTGGTGAGTCAGCAAAGGTGTAGACTCACTGTAGTCCTTGTAGAAATAATGGTATTGGTGGGTCATCAAAGATGCAGACCGACTGTAGTCCTTGTAGAGATGGCCAGCAGCCATCTGTTGCGACTGTGCAGGTGCACAATCACCATCGAAGTGCCTTGTGGACAATATAGTAAGTCCATAAACCACCACTTGTGCACTCACGAAGTTTTTGGAATTGTCCTTAGAACCAGCAATGCTGTTAACCAGTCCCTTGCTGAATTATTAACACATGTGCAAACACTATCAGTCCCTACTTCTCACATATTGTCCATATACTATGACCAACAGAAACGTGTGCAGTGAAATGTAACTTACAAGTTACTTAATTTGATGAACTGGTGTCAATTACAATTTTATAACATAAGAATACAATCACAAAGGTACAAAATACATCATTAAAGAACATAACAATACAGATAACATATGTGGTAATACGGGCTTTACAAAAGAATTGAACTAACATATACATCAGTGTTACAGGAATTATGACATAAGTAAATACATATAAGATCAGAATAATTATTGAAACATCAACTTCACACGTGAGCAACAAAACAGAACAGATAAATAATGTCTAAACATCTTTACAAAGTAAATAACATATTATAAATGCAAATTATATTTGAGGATAACAGTATTCCTCATCACAGTGAATGTAGCTTAGTACTAGAACAGAAAAAAAGTCTATGAAACAGTACACAGAGACAGGAAGAAAAGAAATACACAAGGGTACACAAACACATAGCATAATAATACAAAAGGAAAGGACAGGGTTTGTTTTACTGCAGTATTTTGCAAACAAAACTTTCTTTACTTCTTGGAGATCTCCCTTCATTCATCATTATTCCCAAAAAGTCCTATCTATACCTGCTTTCTGTATTCTATTCATATTTCTTTCAAAATAATTATTTCTCAGTGCACAATACTCATTTTTGCCAAATCTGTTTCTTATATCTTCTCAATGCATTTCTTCCAATTCATCGCAACTCATTCTCTTATATAGTCTACCCCCTCTTAAGCTAACTTAAATCTACTGAGCTCAGATGCTAAACTAAGGGACGAGGCAATGCAGCAGCACAAAACAATTAACACAAACATCAATGACAAAAAATTTAAATAGGCAAAGCAATTGCAATATTACAACTAATATAAGGCACTGTGCAGCAAACAAGAAAAATAAATCTGGCTTAGCAGAGTAACACAAATTAAAATTCAGTAGCACTATGCCTGGCAAACAGCTGCAGTAAATGCTATAACATATACCTAAGTATGACAAAGCTCAAGCAGAAAAAATAGTAAACTAAAGACAACAATGCAGATAAAGGTAATGTACAATCGCATCTTAATGTCTATGTAATTAAAGTGGTGCACCACAAGAAGTTATTCTACCAAAAAAGTTACCAAGTACTTGAAAAGAAAATTATGAATGCAGTTCCTGTCAAGGTAAATGTCTTTTGTGCTCCCTCATTTTTTTAAAAAAATTATTATTTACTCGATCTGTAGACAGAAAATATTTACATTAGTACATCTATAAAATTTTATTTTAACCAATGCTGCAGTGCTGCTAGAAACTAGATATTAAACAAAATGAGTAAATAAATACATAAAGCAAGCCCTATGGCAATTTTCTCAACAAGCAAGACAATAGCCGTGAAATGTTTCTCATCGTTTCGTTAGGCATTTTAGTAAATATCATAAATTAAGAGCTCCACAGTATAATCATATGTTTTCAAGTTTGAGAGTGTCGTATTGGCGATGCTTTCTACAAAGGAATGTCAATAGCGAGGATAATGGCCTCCCTTTTTTTTTTTTTTTTTGCACCTAATGGCTTTCTTTTGTCAGACGTCTACCTCTCAGCTGGGCGCCCAAAACGCATTACGTGCAGGTGGTCACTTTAACTTTCTTACGGAAATATTTACGACAGCAGTTTCCGCTACAGTGGCAGTCTCATATAAAAAATTTCAGAGGTCGAGAATTTTCGTTGCAAATGTGCAGATACAAAATCCTATGAATATAACAGTGTTCAAAACGTTTTCGTCGGCATTGTGATACATTCATGCCTTTACACACATTTCATAACTCTTAAAGTACGATTCTTGGTTTCCAACAACCGTTTTCACAAATCAGCGTCCCTAACCACTACTCATTATTTCTTACCTTATTCGTCGACACTTCTTCAATATTTCATCATCACAGATACGTAGCATAATCAAATAACTCAACAGCATCAGCTTATTGATCATAAACATACCGCAACAGCGTAATACACATCGTTATCATAACATCATAAAACCTCAGCCAAATCTCAAAATCGTCGTAGCTTCCTTCAATAATTTCAAAACCTAAAAAAATTCTCTGCTCATTTCAATAGTGTCATCTAGCTCAAGCGTACTTTAAAAATCATGATCCCATACCAAATACATCATTCAAAGCTCTCATAGTATCACAATGGTTCCGAAAAAATATGAAGAGTTCACAAAGTACTGACAAAACACAATTTCATAAGTGTGATGTTATCCAACGGTGTAATTACGTAAACATCTGTCAATGCCGTAGTAAAAAAAGTTTGTCTCTCTCAGTTAAATGATCAGATAGCTGTGTAATTATGTGTTAGAGAAATATGGTACCGATGTGTAAAGTTGTGTAACCAAATACCATATTAGCTAGGGCTCCTTGTGCTTGCCAAACACATGGTACACAAAGTAAGCGTGTACCCCCCTGAGGATTAATGTAATTATACCCTCAGGTGTTACAGATTACAACAATGGAATGAAATTATTACGGAAAACCTTTGTATCATTGTACTTCAAATATCTTTAAAAATAAATGTTTTAAGTATAAAATTAATCACACAAATACGTGTACTGTAGCGCTAAACTGTGCGTCTTGTTGTGAGATAATCTCTGTGGAAGTGTCGTAGTTGCCGTCCTCCGAAAGCTAAGTGAAATGCTTTGCGTATAGATATCCTAGTTATTACGCTTATTGCCATGATGAAGAAAGTACTGTGCTGTAACGTATTGTTGTGCTACGGAAAAGGCAGTCTCATTGTAGCTATACCACAAAAGTTACTACTAAAACATGTTTTACTTTCCAGAATAAAACAGAAAACTGTGCAGATATAAAACAGAAACACTGCAAAAGCAAAATTGTAAATTGTCACTCATTAGTAGCGTCGTGATAAAATCGTGTAGCTGTCACATAAACTAACCACTGTGTCATCTGGTATCTCACTGAAAGTACTTTAAATCCAGAATGTATTTTCAAGTAAACCAAAATTTTTCATTAAAATCTCATTAGCAGTACCAGTATATGTTCTAAGTATGTAAGCCTTATAGTCGTTACATAATCGTGCAACTAACAAGCAAGAATGTACACACACAATAACACTGTGACGTCTGTTCACTATAACAATGCATTCGTAATTTCTGTTTAAATAAGTTTTCTTGGTTCTTGATTGGATATTTAACTTCAAACATTGTTGCATGGTAACAGTTTCTAAGTCTCACAATGCATACTAGAAATGTGAAGTGAAAAGTTTTATGCCAAAGACAAAGTTAAAAAGCAGATTATCTTTCAATAAACGGTTTTACATGTGAAATGTGGTGTAAACTTTTACTCTTCCTAGTACGCAAAGTTTCAACTTCAACACAATTATCATGCGGTATACGTCCATAAAGAATACTGGAATTTTTCTCAAGCGTAGCGTCTATGTTATTTTTCTCTGAGTCAGCCGGCGCACGCGGCTGCCTGCGGTGCGTGTCATTGTCTGTCTCTTTGTTGGCGCGCGCCATTATTGGGATTAGGAGACCGAACTTCTAGAAATTCACCTTGCCCAGAGGGCCCAGCCCTGTTTAAATCCATCCAGTTCTGATGAAATTCAGGTCTGTCGTTTTGTCGGTAGTTCCTGTAGTTTCTTTCTTGTCGGTTAAGTAGTGGAGAATTTCTCCCTGAATTATCACTGCACAGCGGACCGTTGCGTCTGAAGTTATTCTGTCTCCCGTGATAATAATAGTTCTGGTTGCCATATTGTCTGTTTCTATGATTGTCTCTGTCATATTCATTACTACGGAAATGTGATCTTTCTTTGTAACTATTATTACTCTACCAGTGGTTGCCATATGGGTGGTGTCTGTTTTGGTCACGATTTGCGTTGTTTGAATAGCCGTGTTGTGTCCAGTTATTGTTTCTGTCATCGCGGAATTGTGACGTATGTGACCTGTAGTGATTGTTTTCCTGTTTTCGCATCCGGCGACTGCCTGTGTCAATTTCTAATTCTTGTAACAGTCCCTGAAAAGCTTCAATGTCGTCTTTGCAACGTCCTGCTAAAATAATATGTCGTAAATGTTCAGGCAATTTGAGTAAGCAAATGCGGATGAGTTCTGAGGGGCTGTATGAGTTTGAAAGATACTGATTCTTATGCAACATGTCTTCAAAATATTTGACAAGACTGGAAAATTCAGATTGTTCAAAGTGTTTCATCATCATGATGCTACGTTTTACTCGGTCTTGTGTAGCTTGAGACCAATATGCTGAGAGGAAGGCATGATAAAATTCTCTTTCACTGTGACAATCGTGAATGACCGATCGCATTCTTACAGCTGGTTCATTCTCTAAGTAGCCACACATAAATTCTAATCTGTGTTCTAACGACCAGTTGGGAGGAAAACAATGAGAGAATTGATGGAGCCATGATTGTGGATGAATGTCGTTGCCAGAATTCTTAAATGTTTTGAATTTACGTGTAGTAATGAACAGCTTATAGTCAAAGTCATCATGTCGGCGAGTCGCATATCGGTCATTGTTACGTCGTTTCGGCGGTTCCATTTCAAAATTCGGTGCACATTGCCAATTTCTTTCATAACTTCCGAAATGCCCTGTGTTATTATTTTGCGGCTTTTCCGTATTTCTATGTCCCTCTTCCCGTATTGGGGCGCGAGTGTCCTCTGAAATACGTAATTCTTGTATTACCTGTGTCAGCTGATCTTGTACTTCCCGGATTTCTCTTTGGTGTTGCGTATTTATTTGATTCTGATTTTGTTTGAATTTCCTAATTTGTTCGCACTCTTCTGTGTCATTAAAGACTACCGATCTTGTGTCATTCAGATCATCATCTACCTTTGTAGATAAGTTAGTGAACTGATCCGAAAGTTCGGCTACTTTCTCCGATAGTGTACTTATTTCCTCAGTGTGTTTCTCTGAACCAAGTTTCAGAGTATTTACTGTGTCCTTTAAATTTTCCTGAGTTTTTGCAAGTTGCATAACCGAATCGGTAGATGCAACTGAGTCAATTTTAGCTTGCAAGGTGTCGTGATTTTCATGAACAATGGTTTGCAGTTCTTTTATGGCTGCTTCGTGATTCTGTAATGCATTTTCATGCCGCGAAAAAATAAGTTGGAAATGCTCACAAATTTGCGTTTTTACGTCATTACAGACTTTTTGACATTTCGATTCGATGTTATGTAACTCAGTAGTTAAATCTTCACGTGTTTGTTCAAGCGTATGTTCCACTCAGTCTAACTTTTGAAGCTTTTGTTCCATTGTGTCTAACTTTTGAAGATTTTGTTCCATTGTGTCTAACTTTTGAAGATTTTGTCCCATTTGTTTCTGATTTTGTTCAAGTGTTGTGTCTAACTTTTGTAGCTTTTGTCCCATTTGTTGCATTAACTGTAATAACAATGCACTGGTGTCCGAAACATGTTCCTCAGTGCTTTCCGGCAGTGAATTTGCACCTGCAACATTCACATTTTGACAAGCAGAAAATGTGTCTTGACTTATTTGAGAAAACGGTGAGGACCCAAAACCTGAATCTGCAGTATTTGCAAGATTGTGTCCTGTCATTCCCGATTCCTGAGGCGAGCTGTTGCCGACCGATCGATCGATAATGCTTCCCTGTTCACTATTTGTTTCACTGTCTACACCATTATTTGACGCCCGCTCCATTTCCCTATGCACAGTTACCAAATTACTACTTTGAATGTCTGTTAATTCATTACACAGCGGTGCTGGTAAGCTACACTCGTCGTCACCATTATTTCTCAGTTTACTTTGGAGCCTAGTGTTACGTTTTTCACACGCCATTATTGTCACAATATTTCACACGATAACACAGAAAAGCACAATTTGAAGAGTAAAAATAAGAGAACACATTAACATAGCACTGAAAATAATATGTAGTTAATTGCAAGCGCAGCTGCGAAATACTTGGTGCAAATCCACATGCATGCCACAACTGTTTTACTGTACAACAATGAAAGACTGCAACTACAAAGGAGATTCTCTCTACAATTACACGCTAGCAATAGACAATAGCTACACTAATTACACAAACTACAAGAAAAAAATCAGAAGATTCCAGTGAAGTATCCTCGGCTAAGGGTCGACATATGAAACGTCCCCTTAGAAAAATTGTACAAGACTGTGCTTAAACCTGATACAATATTTTTAGCGCAACGCAATCTGACTTTCAAAAATCCCTGCAAAAGAATGGCCCTGACTAACGTTAACCTATACGTTTCACAAATCACTTACCTCACCAAAAATCTTCGTTACTCGAACTACTGCAATACAGCGAGCGCCACTACTTCCAGCTAAATAAAAGATTCAAACTATGGAAGGCACTGACTACTGATAGGCATAGTTAGGAAATGAAAGATTGTAGTAGAGAACAAACAATGTATTTACCTTAATAGTGTTGAAAAATCATAATATTCATAACAGATCATGACATCCAGTCTTACAAATTTCCAAACTCCGCCATCTCTCTCCCCACATCCACCACTGCTGGCGGCTCACCTCCAACTGCGCAACGCTACGCGCTGTTCACATCCAGCTGCCGCTGCCCAACACTACAATGGCAGACAACAATGCAAACTACCCACAGACTGCACACAGCACAGCCAGTGATTTTTCATATAGAGCGCTACGTGGCGTTACCAATAAGAAAACATAAATAGCCTACTTACAACTCTATCCTTGTAGTACTGGTTTGACAAGCAAGTCTGTAGATGATTTCGAGAGATAAAAATCGATAATTGTAACTGTTCTTTCACCAGAAATTTCGTATTGAATACAGGTCCTATTGTTTCAGCATATATCCAGCCGGTAACTGAAGAAGCTGAGAGGCAACAGCAACAGCAATGGCAACAACAACGGCAATTTCAGCTGCACCAGGAGCAGCAATATCATCATAAGTAGTACACACACACACACACACGCACACATACGCACACACACATATATATATATATATATATATGTGTGTGTGTGTGTGTGTGTGTGTGTGTGTGTGTGGGTGTGGGTGTGTGTGTGCGTGTGTGTATATGCGTGTGTGTGCGACCAATGAATCTGAGGTCGTTGTAGATGATTTAGAGGCCCCAAAATCGAATAATGTTACTTCTTCACTAAGAATTTCGTATTTTTGCAGTATATGACGTGTATAAGTAGTTTATTTCTAAAAAATTTCGTCGTTTACGTAATATGTTGTCTCTGGTATTGTTATAGATGATTTCGAGGATCAAAAACGATAAAACGTTATTTTTTGTCTTTTCACTAAGAATTTTGTTTGTTTGAGTATATATATCCATTAATTTTTTCCCATTTCCATAGTACTGTGTATAGGTAATTAAATTTCATCGTACATGTAATACGGTGCATGTTCTTTGTTGGTGTAGATAATTTCTTGGCATATGAAGAAGATGGACAGGGAGGGATATGCGTTGGAGATGTGCAGGAGCCATCTCAGATCTCATGTAAGTGTATATTCTAAAAAAATATTTTTTTGTTTCCTCTAGTTTCTGTGTGTATATGATTTTATTATTACATCATTATGTTGCAAGCGATATAGGGGAGGTGAATAGATGAGCCCTCCCCAATTCAGGTGAGGGCGAAATGTCACAGTGGGTGGAGGAGATGAAGACCTTTGTCGTCGTGAGGGGATGAGGGGAACGCCAAGGATCCATAGGGAAATAGGTAATACATACTCACTCTGCTTACAAATAATAGGATTCTTTCTTTCCTTGCAGCAGCAGCGACAGCAGGCGATGGCCAGGTCGTTGTACTTCTTTTCTTCATTTTTCTACAGCGGCTACATCAGTAGAACAGTTCCCGCAATACACCGTGGCTCGGCTACAGGGGACGACGAAGACCAAAACATCTAAACGAGGTCCTGTGCGGCATGCTTCGCCGGCAAGAGCGCCGCTAGTCGCCGCGCGGGAAGTCACGGCCGCCGCCGCTGCCGCCTCCCCCACCCCCTCTACGGCCGCCACAGCACCGTTCTGGCATCCATGGACCGTCCTCCCTCAGGCTAGCGGGTCACTGCTGCACCACCAGGCTGCTCACAGCGGCTTCATTCCGCATCATCTCCTCGTCCTCCTCCTCCTCCTCCACTGTCACATCCCCGCCAATCACGTGAGGTACAGTACGTACCCCTGTCCACCTTGCCAACCCCACCGACTAGTTGTAGTTATAGTATTATTACTAGAGAAGATCTTGTGGCTAGTGGCAGTTCCCTCTCCAGTCCTTTTAGTGAAGGACATCAGGTCAGTGACGATGTACCGCTGTTCGAATACTCGGTCACTGCAGACACCTTTGAGGAGCAAATCCCATTCACGAGGATCGAGAACCTGGCAGGAGGGTACCGTGGCCCTGTTCGCTTTCTAAGGGCGTGCCTTCCATTCGTGGAAACGGAGCTCCTCAAGATTGTCAGTGATCCGCGGTATCCCGCCATTAAATGCAATGCGGTGCTCTGCATCAAACTGTTGCCCCCCTCTGATTCTAGTGTTGAAGAGACAACGATTCGTTACCTTTGGGTGGGGGGGGGGGGGGGGATGGCGTGATAACGTGGAGCACATCAATCGCCGAAAGGTTTCGTACATCGACCTGGAGTTCTATACTAGCTCGGTTTTCCGAGATTGAAGTCAGGGGGTCAGCTAAAGCACTCAGCTGAATACTACACCTGTATATCCACACACATGTCTGTGATCCAGTAAATTAAGGGTCTAGCTATATCAAACTACCTAAAAATATAGCTAATAAGAATGCATATATTTATGTCGAAAACGTATCAGGATTGCTTTGCATGGTCAATCCTGGTTTCCGAGACAAATTATAAAAAAGATCCTCTGCGCACAACTCAGTATGGTAGATACCTTGACATTAATAAGTGTTATAACTTTGATGGTATCGAGTTTCCCGTCAAGATCCAGGACATACCCCAATTTGAGGTGCAGAATACCAGAATATTGGTTCATGTTTATGGCCTGGAGAGGAAATGCAAGTCAGATTTGCACGACAAGCGTGTTGTCATTGTCCCCCCCCCCCCCCCACACATTTCTCAAAACTTGCCGGTGAGCATGAATTGTGTTCGGATCAAAGACATATCCCAACTCATTGCCTCCCAAATATCAACGGATTGTCGTGACAAGCTATTAGCGACACGTCAAGTAGATTGCGCTCCCAAGGACCCAGTAGGTGTTATTAAACCTACTGTAGTGCCGCGGAATAGTAAAATGTTGGAAACATGGAATACTGTCAAAGTTTCGTTGCCTATGCCGAGAGCCAGAGGCAGTAGGTTAGCCAAGAGGTTAGAGGATTGCACATGTATCGGAATGTGTCGTCATGCAGGTGCAGTTGCCTGGTTGCACACAACAGGCGAGAGAGAATTGCTTAGCATGTGGGTTTGTGTTAGACAGAGACTTTCGTAGAGTGTAAGACAGAGGCATAGCGTCAGCTGTACTGCATTTCATAACTTCGCGTAAGTCTGCCATAACAACACGTAACTCTGTCACAAGAACACCTAAGGGGCGAGTACGACAGATAAATCAGCAGTATAAGTGGAACGAATGCGTTCATTACAAACGAGCATGACGTCAGGACATCGCTCGTGCTTCCTTTAAATACGCCAGCTTTGATAGCAACAAGGCACTCACAGTTAGACTTACAGTTAGATGTGTACCGGGTCGCTACGTAGCGCTCAGTTCAGTGATCGACATGTTAATCTTAATTAAGGAGATGTTGCAGTAAGGGCGGCCCATCCAGCAGCAGACGTGAGGGGACAGTACCAGCTCTGGTCCTCTCTGCTGCTGCTGTGAATCATCAACCCAGGGTTAGCAGACATCGCGACAGACTCACTCGCCGTCAATGCTGACCTCATCAGTTAGCCGTCGTCGAGATCATGCGGGGCCTAGGCCCTGTGCATCCGCCGTCACGCTGGGGGATTGCAGCCCGTTCTGCCCGTCCACCGCGGACGAGCCACCAGGTGGAACAGGGAAGAAGATGGGGTGGGATAGAGTACACTCCGCACTACGAGAACGCCTCTCATGCCGACAGCGCCAGGACTCCAACCCGGAGCCTCCTACGCGCAGCGGCCTGCTGTCCGCCGCCGAGTTGGCCGGCCAGCCAGGCGCCGCCAGCCATGCGCGGCCGAAGTAAAGGCATTCCACCACTACGTCACAGCACGCGGCGCTGCGCTAGCAAGACTGATGCGGCCCGGAGCTGATGTCATCGCTCCGAGTCACCGAGGACTCGGGGGAGGTCGTTGGTATCACCAAGCTCCGCCAGCCTGTGTTACGCGGACCACATTGTACTCGGCAGGAATAAAGTTGTCATGAATTAATAATGTTTCTTTGGCGTTTCTGACGTGTCCACAGTCATTTCCTAGCATCCTGACAACTGTAGAGCTCACCGCTCGGCTTCCAGTCCACTGTAGACGACCGGGACCTACAGATTTGGTGTCAGAAGTCCTCGCGCCCACCGCCTACGGATTTGGTATCAGAAGAATTCAAACCGACCACTACAGCACTGGCCTGCAGATCTGGTATCTGGAGTCGTCGACACCGCCACTGCAGGACTGACACCACAGAGTTGCGGTAAGAACTGTCGACTCTATTCAGCCTTGTGGTAAGTGCACGAGGCGATTTTTGTTAATAACTATGGACGCATCTTTGCGTCGGAGAGGAATTGTTACCGTTGTGGGAGGAAAGGTCACGTGAAGGCTCAATGCAGACAGCCGCAGTGCTATGCTTGTAAACGCTACTGTCACAAGGCGAATGAGTGTCATAGTAAGCAGAATGGTAACGGGAATAAACAGGAAAAAGCGTTATACGGGAACGGGAGTGTTTCGACCGTCGGAAGACATTCCCGGTAAGCAGAAGTAAGGTGAAAACTAGTACAGAGACGGATTGTTGCTTGATGGGTGTTGTAAGGAATAACAGATGTAAGTTTTTGTTTGATACGGGGGCACATGTATCTGTTGCTAGGTCTAGACCTCGTGGGTAGGAGAAGACTAGGTACTCCTAGGTATAGATTACGTGGAGTAGGGAATAATGAGTTGCAATTATTGGGTACAATTCAGCTCGTTTTTAAGATCGGAACTGTAGAGTTCGGACAGCAAGTGGAAGTGTTGCCAACTGTGGGACAAGGGTATTCTGTGATTCTCGGACTGGACTTCCTCGATAAACACCATGCCAAAACTAGTCCTTCACGGCGTACAGTTGAACTTAGTGAAAACTTGTTTTCAATGGGTCCAACAGCTTTAAATGTTTCTACGTCGCGAGGTGCATCCGTTGCTAAGATGTCACCAATTGAACCACGTACAAGGGCATTAAAGATGATTACGCATGTCAAAGTGCCTTCGGGTACAGGGAAGTTAGTTTGGTTGTCAGTAGGTACCGATGTACCACAGTAGAGACTATGTGTGAAGGAGCCACTGCAGACCAATGAAGCATTGGATGAAATGCATTGTTTTATTAGGAGGAGCGTTGCACGCGTAATGGATATAAATGGGAACTGATGATTCCGGTCAGTGTATATAATTTTGGGGCAGATGAAGTGGATCTCCCAAAGGGTTTAGTGGTAGCAAGTTTGGAAATACTCGACGATGAGGATATAGATGAATCCCAAGGTGATTATAACGTCAAGCAAACCGTCAAGGCATCTGTACTACGTGATAAGATTCGTCATTTGGAGAATGGTGATCGGAAAGCTATGGAAGCTTTGTTATTCGAGTATTTAGATTTGTTTAATTCAGAAGGTCCATTACCAGCATCTCCTATTACACAGCACCGTATACCAACTGGCGATAGTCCGCCGGTCTATAGAAAACCATACAGGATAACGAAACACCTACAACCACCAGTGGAAGAATTTATTAATCAACAGCTAAGAGACGGTATTATAGCGAACAGTGGAAGCCCATGGTCTGCCAACATAGTGGTAGTTCCTAAAAAGTAATTGGACGGTACTAAAAAGTATAGGTTTTGTTGTGACTATCGTTTTTTGAACGCACGAACTGTAACAGATGCGTATCCAATACCGAACATCACAGAAACATTGGACAAGCCAGGTCGGTGTAAATATTTTTCGACACTAGCTCTGAAGAGTGGGTACCATCAGATAGAAGTAAGTCCAGAGGATAGACCGAAGACGGCCTTTACAACAAGCCTTGGTCACTTTCAGTATCGCAGAATGCCATTTGGGTTGAAAAACGCTCCTGCTACTTTCCAGCGTCTGTTAGATGGTGTGCTTCGAGGACTGAAACAGAAGATTGCTATGGTATACCTCGATGATATTGTTACTTTTTCGCGTAATATAGAAGAGCATGTGGAACGACTGAACGAAGTATTTAGTAGCGGCAAATCTTACGCTTAATGTCGAGAAATGTCAGTTTTCTCTGATGCAAGTGACTTACCTTGGGCATATTATCAGTCAAGACGGGGTAAGAACGGATCCTCGTCTAACGCCGGCTGTGCGTGGTTTTCCAGTTCCACAGACCACTAAACAATTTCAGCAATATGTCGGTTTATGTAATTCAAATGGCTCTGAGCACTATGGGACTCAACTGCTGAGGTCATTAGTCCCCTAGAACTTAGAACTAGTTAAACCTAACTAACCTAAGGACATCACAAACATCCATGCCTGAGGCAGGATTCGAACCTGCGACCGTAGCGGTCTTGCGGTTCCAGACTGCAGCGCCTTTAACCGCACGGCCACTTCGGCCGGCTGTTTATGTAATTACTACAGACGATATGTAAAGGGGTTTGCGGAAATTACACATCCATTAACGAGATTGTTAAAGAAAGGTGTTAAGTTTGAATGGACAGCACAGTGTCAGGAGGCATTCGAGAAACTCAAACAGATACTAACATCAGACCCAGTGTTGATACTGCCTGATTTCGAACAAGAGTTCATAGTATCTTTTGATGCTAGTAATATTGCTGTAGGTTGTATTATTTCTCAGAGGGTTAATGAACAGGAACATCCAGTGGCTTATGACCGAGCGAGATGGCGCAGTGGTTATCACACTGGACTCGCATTCGGGAGGACGACGGTTCAATCCCGTCTCCGGCCATCCTGATTTAGGTTTTCCGTGATTTCCCTAAATCGCTTCAGGCAAATGCCGGGATGGTTCCTTTGAAAGGTCACGGCCGATTTCCTTCCCCATCCTTCCCTCACCAGAGCTTGCGCTCCGTCTCTAATGACCTCGTTGTCGACGGGACGTTAAACACTAATCTCCTCCTCCTCCTCCTCCAGTGGCTTATGCTTCCAGGCAACTAAATAAGGCAAAGAAGAAATATTCAACTACAGAGAAAGAAATGTTAGCAGTGATTTACGGCATCTCGTATTTTCGCTGTTATTTATATGGGCGCAAGTTCAAGGTGATTACAGATCACGCAGCACTGAAGTGGTTGTTGGGGTTGAATGATCCTTTGAGTCGTTTAACGAGATGGGCACTGAAACTAAGTGAATTTGACTACGAGGTAATTCACAAACATACGAACGCAGATGAACTTAGTAGAAAAACAGCAGCTGTACAAGTTTTGGGCATAAGTGAGAAGGAGTGGATAAAGGCGCAAGCCACTGACAGAGAGTGTCAATTGTTCTGAACGCAACCGCAGTTTGAAATGCGGGATGGGTTGCTTTGCAGGAAGACGAAGTGCGGACTACGCGTCGTAGTACTGGAGTCGCTGAGGGAAGAAGTGTTGAAACAAGCGCACGACCATGTATTGTCGGGTCATGGTGGTAAAAGAACGACTGATAGACGGGTAGCTGAAAGGTTTTGGTGGAAGACACGTCGCAATGATGTGGAGCAGTATGTGCAAAATTGTATACCATGTGCGCAGAGAGCAGATTTAAGTCATCAGAAAATTCGATTACAGAGACCACCTGAAGCGGATCGTCCGTTCTCATTCATCGGATTAGACGTAATCGGAGCATTTAACAAGACCCAATCGGGTAATCGCTACATATTAACAATATTAGATCATTTTTCCCGATACCTGGTAATGTTAGCTATTCGAGATCAGAAGGCAAGCACTGTTGCGCAGGCCTTGGTAAATAACTGTTTGCTGAAGTATGGTGTGCCTGATACTATAATTACAGATCAGGATAGTAACTTTATGTCGGAGCTGATGAAGCAGTTATGCTGTTTATTGAAAGTTAAGAAATTGCGGACAAGCCCATTTCATCCTCAGTCGAATGGACGAACAGAACGGGTTCATAGGACGTTAGTTAAGATGATTAGTCAGTACGTAAATTCAGAACACACGGATTGGGACGTGTATTTAAATCTGTTGACAAGCGCATATAACGCGAAAGTTCATACAGGAACGGGGCTCTCACTGTTTGAGGTAATTTGTGGTCGGAAAATGCCATCACCATTTGATGTGCTCAAACCTCAGGTAGGTTCACAGGATGAGTCAGTGAAGAATTTCGCCAAGAAATTGAGAGAGATTTGGCAAAGGGTACGGCGTGCTAATACTAAAGCTTTGGAGAAACAAGAGAGTATTGGGCAAAGAACAGGTAAACTGCGGCAATACAGAATTGGTCAATGGGTGTTGTTGGCTAATCCTTATGTTCCGAAGGGTAAAACGAAGAAGTTTTTGACGAAATATTCTGGACCATATCAGATAAATGAAATAGAGTCTCCAGTGAACGTAAAGTTGCAGTTACCAACCAAGTCGTCAGTAGTTCATGTGAGTAGGATTAAGCCGTTTAAAGGCGCAGTGGATGCGTTATCGCCGATTCCTTCAGCAGTAACAAAGGGTGTGAGGGTACCGAAGCTAAAAGAACAGCAGAGGAACGTTCCTTACACACTTAGGTCTAGGGATAAGTAGATTAAATGTTCTCAGGGAAGAACATGTCGTATTTACAGGGTGTTTCAAAAATGACCGGTATATTTGAAACGGCAATAAAAACTAAACGAGCAGCGATAGAAATACACCGTTTGTTGCAATATGCTTGGGACAACAGTACATTTTCAGGCGGACAAACTTTCGAAATTACAGTAGTTACAAATTTCAACAACAGATGGCGCTGCAAGTGATATGAAAGATATAGAAGACAACGCAGTCTGTGGGTGCGCCATTCTGTACGTCGTCTTTCTGCTGTAAGCGTGTGCTGTTCACAATGTGCAAGTGTGCTGTAGACAACATGGTTTATTCCTTAGAACAGAGGATTTTTCTGGTGTTGGAATTCCACCGCCTAGAACACAGTGTTGTTGCAACAAGACGAAGTTTTCAACGGAGGTTTAATGTAACCAAAGGACCGAAAAGCGATACAATAAAGGATCTGTTTCAAAAATTTCAACGGACTGGGAACGTGACAGATGAACGTGCTGGAAAGGTAGGGCGACCGCGTATGGCAACCACAGAGGGCAACGCGCAGCTAGTGCAGCAGGTGATCCAACAGTGGCCTCGGGTTTCCGTTCGCCATGTTGCAGCTGCGGTCCAAATGACGCCAACGTCCACGTATCGTCTCATGCGCCAGAGTTTACACCTCTATCCATACAAAATTCAAACGCGGCAACCCCTCAGCGCCGCTACCATTGCTGCACGAGAGACATTCGCTAACGATATAGTGCACAGGATTGATGACGGCGATATGCATGTGGGCAGCATTTGGTTTACTGACTAAGCTTATTTTTACCTGGACGGCTTCGTCAATAAACAGAACTGGCGCATATGGGGAACCGAAAAGCCCCATGTTGCAGTCCCATCGTCCCTGCATCCTCAAAAAGTGCTGGTCTGGGCCGCCATTTCTTCCAAAGGAATCATTGGCCCATTTTTCAGATCCGAAACGATTACTGCATCACGCTATCTGGACATTCTTCGTGAATTTGTGGCGGTACAAACTGCCTTAGACGACACTGCGAACACCTCGTGGTTTATGCAAGATGGTGCTCGGCCACATCGCACGGCCGACGTCTTTAATTTCCTGAATGAATATTTCGATGATCGTGTGATTGCTTTGGGCTATCCGAAACATACAGGAGGCGGCGTGGATTGGCCTCCCTATTCGCCAGACATGAACCCCTGTGACTTCTTTCTGTGGGGACACGTGAAAGACCAGGTGTACCGCCAGAATCCAGAAACAATTGAACAGCTGAAGCAGTACATTCATCTGCATGTGAAGCCATTCCGCCAGACACGTTGTCAAAGGTTTCGGGTAATTTCATTCAGAGACTACGCCATATTATTGCTACGCATGGTGGATATGTGGAAAATATCGTACTATAGTGTTTCCCAGACCGCAGCGCCATCTGTTGTTGAAAATTGTAACTACTGTAATTTCGAAAGTTTGTCTGCCTTAAAATGTACTGTTGTCCCAAGCATATTGCAACAAACGGTGTATTTCTATCGCTGCTCGTTTAGTTTTTATTGCCGTTTCAAATATACCGGTCATTTTTGAAACACCCTGTATTATTATTAGGTAATAGAGTATGTGTAGTTTTTACTTGTCATTTGTGTGTTTTAGACGTGGTAGGGAAGGGAGCGATTGACATGGCTTCCTTTTCCTTCAGGTGCCATGCCAGGATGTGGCCCGGGAAACTTTTCGTCAGTCTGGTACTGCTACACTATTGCAGAGGAGAGGTGGTGCAAAAAAAAAAATTGCTCTGAGCACTATGGGACTTAACATTTGAGGTCATCAGTCCCCTAGAACTTAGAACTACTTAAACCTAACTAACCTAAAGACATCACACACATCCAAGCCCGAGGCAGGATTCGAACCTGCGACCGTAGCGGTCGTTCGGCTCCAGACTGTAGCGCCTAGAACCGCACGGCCACTCCGGCCGGCAGAGGTGGTGCAGGTGCAACTACCACATAAGGGAATTTTGTTTGCAAGACAATTAGATGCGGTACTGTCAAGCCGCAGGTGGACAATTGTGTTCATGTATAATATATGGGGAGTGAGGAATGATGTACGGACACTACAGGATACGTTTACGGCGCTACAGGCGGCCACGGAGAAGGAGCGGTTGTTTCAAGACATACGGAACGAGTATCAGGAATTGAAGATACGAAAAGCTGAGAAGGCAGCTGCAACAAGTAACGGAAGTGGTCCCGCAAACGCTCGTTCGCAGGAAACGAGGGTGGTTGGGTGCAGGGGGAAAATTGCTGAAAACAGTATTTGGAACCGCGGACGAGGAAGATATAAGGCGCTTAAATAGTATGGTGGGGGAGCTGCAGGAGTTGGCGGAGGAGACAAAGTCGAAAGTGGATTGGCACACGACATGTATAGGTAACATGAAGCAGGGGATATTGAATGTCACTAGAACAGTGCGGGAGTTGACATCAGACCTGGAACGGTATGCAGCAAATACCACAAAAGTGTTGAATGGGGATATACAGGCTATACAGGCGAGATTGAGCCGAATAGACGGGAAAATACAAGTAGCAGCTTTATTGATGATGCGCGTGTCGAATTGGAAGCGTTATATGAAGCTATGCATCACGCAGTGCACGGGCAATTGAGTGCCACTTTGTTAGGTCCAGATCAGATGGTGAAGGCGTTGCTGAAAGCGCAGAAAGAATTCTCGGAAGGAGTGCGTCATGTCGTGCCTCCAGCGAAGCGGAATTTACCGTTATTCTATTGCATGTCTAAAGAGAGAGTAATTACGGATCAGGCGAGTATACACGTAGAAATGCAAATACCAGTGATGGGTATCAATTAGCGGTGCCAGTGTTATACAGTACACCTGTATCCAATTATATGGGGTGCACTTGGGAAGTGGGTGCAAGTGCAAACTCGGGAAGTGTTAGTGTCAAGACGAAGAAGTGCTCATGTGGTAATGTCTACGGAAGATTTGACAGACTGTTTCAGGGGAAGTGTTTTCATTTGTCCAGCAAAGGAGGGCGCAACCCACAACCATTCGTGTGAGATGCAGTTGTTCTTGGGGAATAGGGGAACCTTACAATGCGAAAAGAAGGTGTTACTTCCGGGACCGAAATTTCAGAAAGTTGGGGAACATTGGATTTACTCTGTGTTCGAACTAGAGACCGTAGTTGCCACTTGTTACAGAAATGGTAGATTGACAGACATATCAAAGCTTGAATTGCAGGGCAGCGGGTTATTGATTAAGGGCACTGAATGTGAAATAGTGGGGAAGCATTTTCACCTACCAACTACTTTCACGGGTACAACAATGATTAACGTGACACAGCCAATCTTGTATTATCCAAAGGAGCCACCACACATATTGCCTCGCCAGAACCTAACGTTTATTAACGAGTCCTTGGATCCCACATTGCTACAATCATTAGATAGCCTGATTATCTCAGAAAAAGAGCAGATCTCAGTTAATCAACTACTGCAGCACGTGCAGCAATACCGGGGGAAACGTAAGCAAAACACAATTATATTTGGTGTGCCAACGACTAGCATAATCTTAGTTCTAGTGTTTATTTGTGCAACTTAATTTTAAATACGGAAAAAGATGTCTCATTCTGAAATAGCAACCGTACATCAAAAACCTATGGGATGGATTGGGAGTAGTGGAACGTAATATAAATAGATAACCAATGATAAGATTGGAATCAGTATTAAATGTAAAATGTGTAAATAGATTATTAGCAGATAAGAAAAGGTAGACAGTGTTAAAGGAGTAGTTGTAAGATACCTGTAGAGCATAAGGATATATGGCATGCACAACCAGTAAGTCCAGAATTGTAAAATTCGGGACGAATTTTCTTAAAGGAAGGGGATGTGTATTGTCACAGAATAGTAAAGAGTTGGGAACGTGGAATACTGTCAAAGTTTCGTTGCCTATGCCGAGAGCCAGAGGCAGTAGGTTAGCCAAGAGGTAAGAGGATTGTACATGTATTGGAATGTGTCGCCATGCAGGCGCAGTTGCCTGGTTACACACAACAGGCGAGAGAGAATTGCTTAGCATGTGGGTTTGTGTTAGACAGAGACTTTCGTAGAGTGTAAGAGAGAGGCATAGCGTCAGCTGTACTGCATTTCATAACTTCGCGTAAGTCTGCCATAACAACACGTAACTCTGTTACAAGAAAACCTAAGGGGCGAGTACGACAGATAAATCAGCAGTATAAGTGGAACGAATGCGTTCATTACAAACGAGCATGACGTCAGGACATCGCTCGTGCTTCCTTTAAATACGCCAGCTTTGATAGCAACAAGGCACTCGCAGTTTGACTTGCAGTTAGATGTGTACTGGGTCGCTGCATAGCGCTCAGCTCAGTGATCGACATGGTTTTATTAAGGAGATGTAGCAGTAAGAGCGGCCCATCCAGCAGCAGACGTGAGGGGACAGTACCAGCTCTGGTCCTCTCTGCTGCCGCTGTCAATCATCGACCCAGGATTAGCATACATCGCGACAGACTCGCTCGCCGCCAATGCTGACCTCATCAGCGAGCCGTTGTCGAGATCGTGCGGTGCCTAGGCCCTGTGCATCCGCCGTCACAACCGGGTGAGCCGACGACGCTGGGGGATTGCAGCCCGTTCTGCCCGTTCACCGCGGACGAGCCACCAGGAGGAGCAGGGAACAAGACGGGGTGGGATAGAGTACACTCCGCACTACGAGAACGCCTCTCATGCCGACAGCGCCAGGACTCCAACCCGGAGCCTCCTACGCGCAGCGGCCTGCTGTCCGCCGCCGAGTTGGCCGGCCAGCCAGGCGCCGCCAGCCATGCGCGGCCGAAGTAAAGGCATTCCACCACTACGTCACAGCACGCGGCGCTGCGCTAGCAAGACTGGTGCGGCCCGGAGCTGATGTCATCGCTCCGAGTCACCGAGGACTCGGGGGAGGTCGTTGATATCACCAAGCTCCGCCAGCCTGTGTTACGCGGACAACATTGTACTCGGCAGGAATAAAGTTGTCATGAATTAATAATGTTTCTTTGGCGTTTCTGACGTGTCCACAGTCGTTTCCTAGCATCCTGACAACTGGAGATGTCATCACTCGGCTTCCAGTCCACCATAGGTGATCGGGACCACCGGGGCACCTACACTACTGAGGAATACAAATTCATAAAGTTTAAGAATGCTCACCACCGAGATGGATGCCTGTTTGTACTGTAGACTGGCTTTGAATGCCTCCTTGCTTCTGTAACCCGCTGTGAAAGTGACCCTGCATCCTCACATACCATCTTTACAGAAAAACAGGTACCATATGAGGCTGCATACCAAATTGTTTCGTCCTATGATTACAGTCTTGGCCGCTTTAAATCTTATGTCGGGGATAATCCTGCAGTTTGGATTGTCTCTGAGCTCGAAAAACTTTCGTGGGAGGTTGATAAGCTTTAGAGCGACAACGTTCTGATGACCAGATCGAAGAAGAATGAAGATTTGTATAATAACGCAGTTCAAATGGTTCAAATGGCTCTGAGCACTATGGGACTCAACTGCTGTGGTCATCAGTCCCCTAGAACTTAGAACTAATTAAACCTAACTAACCTAAGGACATCACACACATCCATGCCCGAGGCAGGATTCGAACCTGCGACCGTAGCAGCAGCGCGGCTCCGGACTGGAGCGCCTAGAACCGCACGACCACCGCGGCCGGCAATAACGCAGTTGATTGTCATATTTAGGAGTTGTCGTTAAAGAGAATAGCGGAAACTGCTCGTAGGGACCACTCTCATCTTACAGGAAAGTTCCGTGGCGCAGCTCGCACTGCATGCAATTTAAAGTGCCAGATACCAAGGTTCATAACGATTTTCTTCCATAATTTAAGCGGGTGAGAGCACTTGGCTAATTGGGAGAAAAATCAGGTCAGTGTTCTACCTGAGAGCATCGAGAAATACATTTCACTCTGCAAATGAATGACGCCAGGAATTACCCTCTGCTTCCTTGATACGCTACGTTTTATGCCGGTGCCACTCTAGAAACTCGTTGAAACTCTACCTCTGGAGGATATTCATATCACTCAAGCTGTATTTCTCGATGAAGAAAAGATTCAGATTGTGTCTAGGAAGGGGGTTTTCCCATAGGAGTCTGTGTATAGTATGACTGCTGGCTGGGGTGGCCGAGCGGTTCTAGGCGCTACAGTCTGGAACCGCGCGACCGCTATGGTCGCAGGTTCGAATCCTGCCTCGGGCATGGATGTGTGTGATGTCCTTAGGTTAGTTAGGTTTAAGCAGTTCTAAGTTCTAGGGGACTGATGACCTCAGAAGTTAAGTCCCATAGTGCTCAGAGCCATTTGAATCATTTGATAGTATGACAAACTCAACGAAACCAGGCTACCCGACATAACAGCTCTTGCCAGCAACCTTACAGGCGATGCCATAACAGATGCAGAGTATGAGCATGCCGTGAATGTCTGGTGGGAATTCAACATCTCCACTTTAGAAGAGTATGCACGGCCTTATATGGACACAGACATGTGCTTGCTTGCGGACGTTTTCGAGAAATTCTGGAGTCTATGCATGGCCACATATTCTCTGGATCCCAAATTTTAGTACACGGCTCCTGTGTTGTCTTGGGACGCAGTGCTCAAGAAAACGAAGTGCAGCATTGAATAATTGACCGATGACGAGATGCTTCTTTTATTTGAGCGAGTGATCCGTGGGGGACTTTGCCAATGTGTCCATAGGCACGCGAAGACAAATCACCTGCGGATGAGTGACAGTTTCAATGCATCCCTTGATTCGAGTTACGTAATGTACCTGGATTTAAATAAATTATATGGGCTCGCCATGCAGTAATAACTGCCGAATGGTGAGTTTCGATGGGTGCCCGAAGAGGAATGCAAGGCACTAGATGGAAAATTCGTGGGGGGTATGACAGCTGATTCTGATGTAGGGCATGTCGTGGAGGCAAAACTCACATAGCCTATTAGTTTGCATGATGCACGCACCGATTTGCCACTGTGTTCAGGGCAACTAGTTTTGCGAGGAGGCTCCACACGAAAACTGATGACAACGCTGGGGAATAAGCGAAGATACATTATTCATTATCGTAATCTCCAATAGTGTTTCAGCTTGGGTATGGAGGTGGTCAGAATCACCCGGGCTATCGCCTCCAAGGAGTCCCCCTAGTTGATGGAGTATATTGATCTGAATACGAGACATAGCTTCTGTGACATGTGATTTTCAGAAAGTTTTTACAAATTAATGAATAATTCCATTTTTGGTAAAGCAATGGAGAATTTGAGGGAACGACGTGAAATTTTTATTAGAACCGAATGGGATGAGCGTTATGGAGTAAGGAAATGGAGTGAGAAAGAAAAAAGTTAAAAAAACATAAACAAAAATGTATTAAAAAGCATAAACAGAAAAAATATTGATATATTTATTTATTTGTTCATATGCAACTTATGTATAGCCTGTAAATATATATATCTGAGCACTATGTGCATCTTGTAAATTCAATAGTTTTTTAAGTTTTTCACCTGCCACTTGCCATCCAAGTCAGAATAATTTTAAGTATATATGTATCTATATAGCGCACAGTCCATCCTAATTGTTATTGTAGAAACCTTTACTATTGCGCTGTTTAAATTAGATTCTAAGTGTGCACAGTCCATCAGAATTACTGTAAAAGAAAGTATCTCTGCACTAATTTTTAGCGTAGAATTATACAAAAAAAATTTCCAATCAGTGTTACTGTTGTAGCGTGGAAGTGGAAAGTACCTCTGCACTGGAATAGCAGTGTCAATTTGTACCTCAAGAATACTGTATTGTATGTCAAGAACTACAATGTATTTCAATGAACTGAATAAACAAAGAAAAAGAAATTCGACACCATACGTATTTTTTGCTGGTATTTACATAAAAACCATCCCCTATTGCATTATATATAGGCTGTGCACGTCAAAAATGACATTGGTTTTGCTGAAGATGAGTGCTATTGAGGAGGTGAAGTTTAAGATCGAAGATAACAAAACACAGGGTGACTATAACTAAAGTTAGACTTTCAGACCGCTATAGAAATAACACCACTGGTCCGAATGACGTCAAATTGCAACGGAATATTATCGGAGAAGGAGGAAAAGGTATGGCAGAAGAAAAATAGTTACTAAACGTAGCAATAGATGGCACTGTAAGCATCAGAATTTAATAGTTTTCGATTACAAATGAGAAATGAATTATACAACAACATCTAAGGTGTACGTTTGACTATAAACGAACTGTACTATTCAGTGCAGATGGGTGTACAGGTGTGACACTGTTAGTTACGTACGCCCATCCATCATGGCAAGGTCATATCGTATCGGATGGGAAAAATCGGTTTTCAATTGTCTTGAGGTCAAAAAAAGCATAAAAATCATCATTCACGTCAATTTTTAATTGTCCTCAGGCCAAAAACCGCATAAGCAGCATCAATCAAAATCAAATCGGATTATTAATTCACGTGTGACTGGCGCAAAACATGTTCAATATACTGTCCACCGTTTTCTGCAACAAGTTTAAATCGAGAAACAGCACGTTCCACAACTTATCGAAGTGTTTCTTGGGTCATGTTCAGAATCTGTTGTGCAATGCATGCTTCTAATGCAGCTAAGTTTGAAATCGGAACAGTGAACATAACATCGTTCAGGTAGCCCCACAGCCAGAAGTCACACGGATTAATATCAGGTGATCAGGACCACCAGGCTGTAGGGAAATGGCGGCTGATAATTCTAGCATTTCCGAAATGGCCTTTCAGCAGCTGTTTAACTGGATTTGCAATGTGCAGAGGTGCGCCATCTTGCATAAAAATGATTCCATCCACACATCCATGCTCTTGGAGAGCTATAATGACGTGGTTGCGTAAAAGACACTCATAGCGTTTACCAATGACGGTACAGGTAACAGTACAGGAAGCACCTGCCTCTTCGAAAAAATATGGCCCTATGATAAATGATGCCGTAAACCTGCACCACACAGTTACCTTTTCAGGATGAAGTGGTACGGGCTGATTTGCGTGTGGATTTTCCGTTTCCATATTCGACAATTCTGTGTGTTGACATGTCCTGTCAGATGGAAGTGGGCTTCTTCTGTCCACAAAATCTTCCACGGCCAATCATTGTCCACTTCTATGCGAGCAAGAAATTCTAAAGTCAAGGTCTCTCTTGCAGGCAGGTCAACACGAAGCCACTCGTGCACATGAGTAATTTTGAATGGATAGCAAAGAAGGATGTTTTGTAGGATTTTACGCACCGTGCTCACGGGTATGTCCAATGTTCGGTCATTTCTCCATGCACTACACGTTTGCACACCACCACTCGTCTCCTCCTGCATTGCTGAGACCACTACTTCCACTGACGTTGTATCAATTCGTTTCCTCCCTCTGCCAGTTTGCACAACGAAAGAAACCGGCTTTTCGAACTTCCGACTCATTTTCTCGAGACCCACAGCAGTCATAGGACCCACGTCTTTTTTAAAACCCTCCAGTGTCCGGAACTTCCTGCAGAGCGACTTGTGGAGTCATCGTTCTAGTAGTACAACTTTACAAGCAGAGAGCGATCCTGCACTGAGATAGTCAACTCATGGCGAACGTTGCAGACGCGGAAAGAGGAAAAGCTGTGTACCCAGCCTGTTTATACCAACTTCAATGGGTCGTGCGCATGACATGTGTTTACATTTACGTATTGTGACACACAAAGAGCCATCTATTGATAAATTTTCACGCTGTCCTTTTTTCTTCTGGCATATGTTTTCCCCCTTCTCCGATTATATTCCATTGACATTTGACGTCATTCTGATCAGTGGTATTAATAGTACATCGTTTTGAGAGTTTAACTTTAATTATAACCACCCTGTATACAGAATGGTTGCATGGAATTACATCTATCGTGCACCACGAACTGGGTTATGGGAGCAGGAGACACGTGACTGCGTCCGCGTCCAAAGATATATAGCAGACATGTCTAAAATTATATCTCCTGTGCTTGAAGAAAACCAGACATAGCATCTGGTTAAAACTGTACACTATTAAAGCGGGAACATGGTTGAAAGAAAGAACACAGAGGTTATGAGATAAAAATTCATTTATTTATTTCTTGAAGTAATTTTACATTTTCATAAGTAGACCCAGCGACACTTTTTTCACACATTTTCTTCTTCTTCTTCTTGAGTCGATCGAGAGTAGGACACCTATAGATTCAAATGGTTCAAATGGTTCTGAGCACTGTGGGACTTAACAAAATGGTTCAAATGGCTCTGAGCACTATAGGACTTAATATCTGTGGTCATCAGTCCCCTAGAACTTAGAACTACTTAAACCTAACTAACCTAAGGACATCACACACATCCATGCCCGAGGCAGGATTCGAACCTGCGACCGTAGTAGTCGCGCGGTTCCGGACTGAGCGCCTGAACCGCTAGACCACCGCGGCCGGCGGGACTTAACATTTGAGATCATCAGTCCCCTAGAAATTAGAACTACTTAAACCAAACTAACCTAAGGACATCACACACAACCATGTCCGAGGCAGGATTCGAACCTGCGACCGTAGCGGTCGCGCGGTTGCAGACTGAAGCGCCTAGAACCGCTAGGCCACAACGGCCGGCGACACCCATATAGTTCCAGGTCTTGAATAGTAGCAAACTTAAAGATTCGACGCATCCATGAGAAAATTCTCCTTCCCCTTCATGTAGGTGATGGTCGAATAATCGAAACAACGTCACTATACCTTCATAGGGTACGCCAGGATAATTCCAATGAATTCCATGGCAGAAATGTGTTAACCACTTTGCACTCTTCCGTGTCTTAGCACACGTCACATACTTGAAAGACCTTAGTAGTGCAATGCTTGCTGAGAATGTCTCTGTTGTTCCTGCATCTTCTGTGTACGCCATATCTTTAAATATTATCTGTCTACGTTCATCTTCATAAAAACCATGAAGTAAGGAAATAGTTTATTTAAAAAAAGTAATAGCATCTTACTTGGCTACAGACAGACATTATGACTATTATTGATCGTTTCAGCTATACATCGAATGCAATACATCTTATCTGATGGCGGTCTATCTGTGTGGCATCGCGCATTTGAGTCATGGTGCTTAAAGCGGGGCTCATACTTTGAATACGTCAGGAGGAAAATAAAACATAGTAATGATACAGGTTGTGTAGGGAACATGTACTAATCAAAAGCCTTCACGTGCCGACAACTCTTAATCGGTTTCATGTAAATTTCCGAGAGCACATTATACATTTCTTGATTTCAGCCGCTCGAAGACGCTTAAGCAGTAACATTCTCTTTTCCCGGCGAATCCGTAGTCCTCAAGGTTAATTGTCGTAACATATTGAGGAAATAAGAGCTCTAGAATATGTTTGCTAATGTGTGGTGACAGCTCCGTTGCTGAACAAGCTGAGCTGCGCAGTCACTATCCCCCTTTAACAGCGAAAACTAAAGCATGACCATACTTTTCACCACACACACACTATCGCTCCTCAGAACTACGTCCATACCTTATTCACAAACATCCTGCACACACTTGAAGTTGAATAACTTAATGACGATGGATTTATAGTGACTATTCAGTTACATACCGCTGGTGCGCTGAAGGGGTCAAACAGAAGTCTATTGTGCACTTGGAATAAAGCATTCTTTGCATTCAGGCCTATAGGAGGTTTCTATATAACATGGTACTTCTTTTTGAAAATTCAGCCCCGCACACACATGTTATAGGATATAAACAGGTTTGTATCATTAGGCCACCGTTTCTCGCACATGTAACAAACAAAATCTTTGTATGAAGCTCTAACAAGCTCTTTGGTTTTTTCGTAACAAACTCAGTTTTGCCAGCTGTAACAACAGGTCTGTCTCGCGGTGATCCTCTTCCTACTACAAAGCGTTAAACAGGCAACAGGCAACCGGAACTTAAAAATGTGCTTACAGTGCAAGCGTTTTGCGGTTTCTTCACCTATCTGCTCGGCCCGTGAAAAATAAATCCGAGTGAACATATTCTAAATGTATGTGTGCTTTAAAATAAAGCCAAACGTGCTCAGTGTAAATAAAACTTTTGTTACAGTCCCGAAAGACGGAATATTTCTCAATATTACATACGACACCTATGTCGTACTTCAATTAAATGAGATATTGTTATACAGTAAATTTTATATGAAATTTAGGTATCTTGTCCACATTTCATTCTCAAAATTGTGGCAACTAAAATCGACCATACGGAAAGTATACTCTATGGACTTTTACCTCTGCAAACTCTTCAAAATTTCGTGCAGTGGTTTACTATACTTAATGCTGCATAATAACTGCGTTGAACATCGAAACAAAATTAAGTCATTTATGGGGGGAAGGTATCAGTCAAGAAGATGTGTAAAAATCTAAATTTTGGGCCAAATAGTTTTTGTGGAATCGATTGATAAGAGTGTCAAAGCAGTCGGAACACGATGTGTCTGCACAGGCGAGCAGTGCAGTGACAAAATCGCGCACAGCGCGGAATGCAGGGGGCACGTCTTTGTAGCAGCGAAAGGGTTAATGCGGCCGTGGTGGCTTTACTTCATGAACTGCGCGCTCCCCCCTACACGTAAGCTTGCGAACTATGCTATACTATGGCGCTGCTTCTATTGGCGTGTGCGTCGTGTGCAACTGGCAACGCAGCAATCTCCCGCGTCTGGGCAGGCATGCGCGAGCCGCCAAGATAAAAGAATTGAACTATAGTATGTATCGCACTCACAATGATTTCTTAGTCAGGGGAAATTTGTGCGATTTGGGTGGTGGTCGCTATGCGTGGAACGTACTGACACAAATCCCGACTTGGCGGTCTGAATACATAAAAGACTGGGCTGGATTTACATGTATCGAATATACGAAAAGCTTACGTGGAACTGGTAAAATCGATATACCGAAAAGACGTTAGGACTTTATTAAATTGCAATGACATCCTTTATTCATCGACAAGTATGTGATGGCGGGTGGATTTTCTGCAGTGTGAAAACGACACACAGTTCGTGCGAGTGTAGAGGTATCATAATTTTTTTATGCACCTATAACTGATAGTCAGAAATTCTAAGCAGCTGCTTGGACGTAAAGTTACTGTGGTTCATGTTCCGACATATCACCAGACGTTTGTGGGAGCTAATCAAACTACTAATCACGTTAAAAAAACTAGGTATGTCTAGTCGTAAGCGAAGGATAGATTTGACGTGGTGACGTAAGGGATGACAAATTCATTTCGTAAACAACTGCACAATATAGCAATGCAAGGGCTCAACTGGACTTGCTATAGCATACAAACAGGATGGGCAATACGGCTGCAACAAAACGTCCCCTCATCAACAGCCCTAAGCATATCCTCGCTTTTTTATTGTTGCACTATCGACTCCGACGTAGATTGTAGTACACCAACCCATATCGGCGATGTCTTTGAACCCTTTCGTCCGCGGGAGCGTTGTTGATTATCACATAGTGCCGTACGCCTGTGCTTTATAACACTTGTTTGAGAGAGACTTGGCCTGCAGCATCTTCTGGAAGCGCTGACTGGAAAACTTAAACGGCAAATAATTTCCTGCAAGTGAAAAGAACCGTGACACGTAGCTGGTGTGAGTGTGGGCATACCATATTTCTTTTCAGGGTGCTGCACACATACAAACGATAACTGCACAGCTTGTCTGAAATTTGTATATGTTGCAGTGTAAAGTTACTGTGGCTTATGTTTCATTATGTCCAGAGAAAATAACTGTGTGTCCTATCATGAGAGAGGTATAGATTCAGCTCATCGGTAGCCGTAAGTGTAACAGAGAGATTTTACATGAAAAATTATGTACACTCTAGACACTGAGATTCGTTCCAGAACCAAGGACGTCAAGAGACACAATTCGGTTATGTCACTCGGTGTCAGACTGCAGCAGCAATCATATTTAATTGTAGTTACACTGATAAATATGTGCCTGGTTCCATTATTATTGTGAGTAGAAAATGTAGCAGCAACCAAGCAGGTCAGGGCGGGAAACAGCATCTCAGCGAACCCTTTTTTTGTTTGCTGTAGCTTGCTCATCCATGGTACACAGGTTCAGAGAGTCTGAGAAAGCTTCTGGCTTATGACAATTTGGCTCGTGGCTCCCCCTGGATGGGTGAAAAGTGACCTGATACACAGATTGCGTTGAGTCACATTCAGGACCGTGTGTCGCATGTATACTCTGCAGAAATTTGAGAAGATTCAAAATGGCGAGTGTTTGCACTGGGGGTATTGATAGCATCCGAACTCCTGCCACTCGGGTCCTCCTGGGGTGGAGTGTCGTTCATGGCCGGCTGGTCTCTCTCTGGCTGACAAGCGCTTCCACGGCTACGGTCATGGCCCTTTTTTACGGGGTCAGTTTCCTCTGTCAGCTCTGCACTGTGGCACGGTGAGTCAGTGAGATGTATTTGTCGATTTGTAGACCACCTTTGCGGGGCTTAACTTGCAGTGCAATATGTCGATCTGTACAAAATAGTTTTGCCACTGAAAGTCTCATCTGCAGAAAAAAATGGCGGTTAGTGCTCCCACACTGGCAGCAGCAGCAGTTTGATGGGTAAATTCAGTAAGAGCTAATCAGAACGCTCCATTCATTCACAAGGCGTTCTTAGTAGGACAGTGCTTCGAATTCTGCTTGCGTAATTGTCCTGATTTTCCCGTCTGCGGTTAGACAGTGCTCTCTTCCCAAATGACAAGAACGCTTTTATGATTAACAGTTTTTTGCAAGCATGCAAACATGTCATGATGGCTTTTCGCAGTGTGAACGTTTTCCATTTCTGAGATGTATATTGAAACAAGGACTTTACGATTTCCAGGAAGGGTAACAAGTAATGGATGGGGTGCATCATTAGGACCATCAGGGAGAATACAATGTGTGTTATTCTGGGCTATTTTTGTAAACAGATCTTGTTAGGCCAATAACTTCCATGCAGATGACCTGAGTCATCACGAAAGCTCCTACAACAACAAAAGTGACTGTTAACTTTTCTGCAACACTTTAAGAATTCCAGCAAGAATTGATATGTAATGGATGAGCTGTTCTGTTAGGATCGCTAGGAAGAATGCATCCTGAGTTATTCTGAGAAGCAATGCAAAAGATTTCTATAGCGCATACAGGGGGAGACTTGGCTGTTATTTACATAGACATAAGATGTTAGCATGACAATGACAACCTTTCAGCTGCACTTGCGAGGGTCAGTTGCTAGGTAAACATCTCGCTGGATGTGCTGGTACAAAAGCTACGCATTATCAAATGGCTCTGAGCACTATGGGACTTAACATCTGTGGTCATCAGTCCCCTAGAACTTAGAACTACTTAAACCTAACTAACCTAAGGACATCACACACATCCATGCCCGAGGCAGGATTCGAACCTGCGACCATAGCAGTCCCTCGGTTCCGGACTGAGCGCCTAGAACCGCTAGACCACCGCGGCCGGCTACGCATTATCGCATCAGCAACGGTGCCTAGGTAAACACGTGTTTCAACAGGAAATTCTCGGGTGTCAAGTATGAAAGGGATGCTGCCACCTCGCACTTGCAGGACTCAAACGGACACCTGCACTTGGCTCAGCAGCTGACAGCAGCGTAGTCGCTTTTTGGGGGCTGCCAGAGCATGCCAACACCTGGCAGCGTGTGTGGTGGCGTTCTGTGTGGTCCAGTGGATGGCACATGCTTAGAGATCGAAAGCTTTTTACCTGTGTAATTACGTGTGATAGGTGTTTCATGACAGTATTCCTTGCGCAATTGCAATAAGAAAACAAAAGCGATTGATGTAGTTACTTCTTACAAGACCTGCATTTTCCCAAACACCAGAGAATAATGAACAACAGAAATCCAACAGGTGCAAACAGAATTTTTTATAAATGAGATGCTTCCTCCCATCAAAGAGCCGCCAGTTACCAGGTGGAGGAGAGGAGGGGGAGAAGGGGGGGGGGGGAGAGGGTGAAAAAATGTTCAAATGTGTGTGAATTCCTATGGGACCAAACTGCTGAGGTCATCGGTCCCTAGACTTACACACTACTTAAACTAACTTAACTAATTTACTCTAAGGACAACACACACGCCCATGCCCAAGGGCAGACTTGAACCTCCGGCGGGAGTGGCCACCTGATTTGTGACATGTCATCTCTAACTGCATGGCCACTCCACATGAAGGAGAGGGTGAGGGGGGGGGGGTGTACAAAAGTGGAGGAGTTAATTACTTGATCAATTTAATTAAGTAGTCAATCAAACTGATAAGAGTGAGGGGGGGCTATTAGAATAACTCACACCTGAAAGTGTACCTGTATCAGCGATGGGGTGGGGGTGGGTTGGAGGTTTCCTGAGGTTGGGGGGAGGGGGAGACAGTGGGGTAGCAATAGCTTAAGGACCTGTCAGTCAAAGGAAGGATCCTTTTAGCAGAACAATATGTTTATGATTTGGCAGTCAAAGGAGAACAATAGATTTGCCCCTGAGCACATACCTGCCTGTGATGTAGGCAACTAGCCTGTACTAACAAAATATGCTACAACACAGTTTGCCGTACTACTGGAGTATCGTACAAACATACCATCTTGTGACCATCGAACACTAGAGTATAAGCATAATTGGCATAGAGAATCAACTGAGAGTATTGAAAACATATAAGTCACTAGGTCCAGATGGCATCCCATTTCGGTTTTATTAAGAGTGAAACGTCCCCTTTGAACAATTGTACATGACTGTGCTTAAACTGACACACAATATTTTGTTAGCGCAACGCAATCTGACTTTCAAAATTCCCTACAAAAGAATGGCCCTGACTAACATTAAACTATACCTTTCACAAATCACTTACCTCACAAAAATCTTCGCTGCTCAAGCTACTGCAATACAGCGAGCGCCACTACTGCCAGCTAAATAAAAGATTCAAACTATGGAAGGCACTAACTACTGATAGGGATAGTTAGCAAATGAAAGATATTAATAGAGAACAAACAATAATGTATTTACCTTGATATAATCATATATAAATATAGCAGTTCATGACAAATTTCAAAACTCCGCCATCTCTCTCCCCACATCCACCACTGCTGGCGGCTCACCTCCAACTGCGCAACGCTACGCGCTGTTCACAGCCAGCTGCCTAACACTACAATGGCGAGTATTACAACAATGCAAAGCAGCCACAGATCTGCTAAGCCAGTTTACTACTGATTTATTTTTCTAGTTGCTGCACATTGGCTCATATTAGTTGTAATGTTGCATTGCTTGGTAATTTAGATTTACTGTAGCTTGCTTTGCAATTTTCCATTTTTTTGGTCATTGCTGTTTGTGTTACTTATTTTGTGCTGCTGCATTGCCTCGTCCCTTAGTTTAGCATCTGAGCTCAGTAGATTTAAGTTAGCTTAAGAGGGGGTAGACTATATAAGAGAATGAGTTGCGATGAATTGGAAGAAACGCATTGAGAAGATATAAGAAACAGATTTGGCAAAAATGAGTATTGCGCACTGAGAAATAATTATTTTGAAAGAAATATGAATAGAATAAAGAAAGCAGGTATAGATAGGACTTTTGGGAATAATGATGAACAAAGGGAGAGCTCCATGCAAAATACTGCAGTAAAACAAACCCTGTCCTTTCCCTTTTGTGTTATCCCACTATATGTTTGTGTACCCTTGTGTATTTGTTTTCTTCCTGTCTCTGTGTACTGTTTCATAGAACTTTTTTCTCTTCTAATACTAAGTTACATTCACTATGATGAGGAATACTGTTATCCTCAAATACAATTGGCATTAGTAATGTGTTATTTACTTTGTAAAGATGTTTAGACATTATTTATTCTGTTTTGTGTTAATGCTCATGTGTGAAGTTGATGTTTCGAAAGTTATTCTGATCTTTTATGTATGTACTCATGTCATAATTCCTGTAACACTGACGTATATGTCTATTTCTATTCTTTTGTAACGCCTGTTTTACTACAAATGTTATCTGTATTGTTATGTTCTTTAATGATGTATTTTGTACCTTTGTAATTGTATTCTCATGTTATAAAATTGTAATTGACACCAGTTCATCTTATTATTAACTTGTAAGTTACATTTCACTGCACACGTTTCTGTTGGTCATAGTATATGGACAATATGTGAGAAGTAGGGACTGTTAGTGTTTGCACGTGTGTTAATAATTCAGAAAGGGACTGGATAACAGCATTGTTGGTTCTAAGGACAATTCCAAAAACTTTGTGAGTGCACAAGTGGTGGTTATGGACTTGCTATATTATCCGCAAGACTCTTCAATGGTGATTGTGCACCTGCACAGTCACAACAGATGGCTGCTGGCCATCTCTACAAGGACTACAGTGGGTCTGCATCTTTGATGATCCATCAATACCATTATTTCTACAAGGACTGCAGTGGATCTGCACCTCTGGTGGCCCACCAACACCGTAATCTCTACCAGGACTACACTGGGTCTGCTCTGTGATGACCTACCCACCAATATTCTTCAAAACTTCGACTGACTCTGCTGTGGGTTTGCTCTGTTGTGGCGCATTATCTGTCAGCATGTCAAGAGTCAGCACTGTCTTTCCGTTGGAAGGACAACGCTACTTCTTCAGGACTGCATGGAAATCCACTACTTCCGTGTGCATTTTCTTCTACTGCTCAGACTTTGAGGAAAACACTACTATTTTACCTTGATGAACGATCAGGACTGTCTTTATGGACTGTGAGAAAATTTTAGCTTTTGACCAACATTGTATCAATAAGTGTGTGCATTTGATTTCTTTGTTATTGTAATTATGAAATTTTTTTTTTTCAAATCTGTATTGGCCACTGCCCAAACCAATGTGTAAAATTTTTTGTGGGGAGCATGGGGGCTATGTAAGTAGGCTGTTTAGGTTTTTTTTATTGGTAACGCCACCTCTGTATGAAAATCACTGGCTGTGCTGTGTGCAGTCTGTGGCTGCTTTGCATTGTTGTAATACTCGCCATTGTAGTGTTAGGCAGCTGGATGTGAACAGCGCGTAGCGTTGCGCAGTTGGAGGTGAGCCGCCAGCAGTGGTGGATGTGGGGAGAGAGATGGCGGAGTTTTGAAATTTGTCATGAACTGCTATATTTATATATGATGATATCAAGGTAAATACATTGTTTGTTCTCTATTAATATCTTTCATTTGCTAACTATCCCTATCAGTAGTTAGTGCCTTCCGTAGTTTGAATCTTTTATTTAGCTGGCAGTAGTGGTGCTCGCTGTGTTGCAGTAGTTCGAGTAAACAAGATTTTTGTGAGGTAAGCGATTTGTGAAATGCATAGGTTAATGTTAGTCAGGGCCATTCTTTTGTAGGGAATTTTGAAAGTCAGATTGCGTTGCGCTAAAAAAAATATTGTGTGTCAGTTAAAGCACAGTCTTGTATAATTGTTCAAAGGGGACGTTTCAAGAGTACTCTAGTTATTGGCGTTTTACCTAGCTTGCATTTATCACGAATCTCTCGCCCAGTGAAAAGTCCCAAGTGAATGGAAAAATGCACAGGTAATTCATGTACATAAGGAGCGTAAAAGAACAGACCCACAAAATTACAGATTAATATCAATATCATCGGTCTGCTGCAGAATCCTTGAACGTATTCTCAGTTTGAATATAATAAATTTTCATGAGACAGAGAAGCTTATGTTCGCAAATCAGCATGGTTTTAGAAATCAACGTTCATGCGAAACACAGCACTCTCTTTTACCTCATGACATACTGCGAACCATGGATGAAGGGCAGCAGACAGATTCCATATTTCTAGAAGCATTTCACGTGGTGTCTGCCCCTGTAACTGGGTGGTCGCCGTAGGTGGTTTACATGTGGAGGAGTCGGGTATGATTCTCGGTATTGTCAAGAATTTTTCCTTGGTGGGAGGACTGGTATGGTGTGCACTCAGCCTTGAGATGCCAACTGAAGAGCTACTTAACCTAGCTTAACCTAGCGGCTCCACGCTCTGGAAAGTCTGCAAAACTGCTAGGAGAGCGGTGTGCTGACCACATGCCCCTCCATACTGCATCTACATGTCGCCGCAAGGCAGACGATGACACAGCCGCCAGTAGACACTGCTTGGGCCTTCACGGCCTGGGCGAGCAGCACGTATACAGGGTGAATCACCTAAAACTTGCAATGTACGATTTTCACAAAACGGATTTGGAATCAGGGGCTCGTATTGTTAGCCAATAAATAGATTGTAATAATAATTAGAAAGTGTATTTTTGTCCAAACATACACTTTTTTAAATGGAACAATTCCTATTGACATTAACAAATTATACGTGGGGTAAATCGGAATGTCATTGGTATTTGTTGCATGATTCTATTGCGAGTCATTTACGAGATATCGTATTCTGAAATGTTTTCAAACTGACACTTGTTTGTGACATTCAGTATGCATCGTTGCTAGGTACGATGTTGTGATGTTTGCTTAGTGTGTTTGTGTGTTCCTTGAATGCATTGCAACTTGGTAGTCAGTTAGTGTGTGACGGTCCAAGCTGTACGTCGTGAGTGAACGATGGGGTTTACCAGTGCAGCAAATGCCAACAGGCTCATGGTGTATGGAGAGTGTAGGGAGAATGCAGTTTGTTCTTGTATGGCGTATGGCTGTTATTTATCAATCTCTTCAACCAGTTACATGAAAGTGGTAGTGTAACAGAAGAAAAAAGTGACAACAAAAGAGGGGGAAATTAACGTACTTATGCTGTTGCAGTTGATCTGTACGTTAGGTGCCGCGCAGTTGCGCAATAAAGTGGTTGAGTGAGGTAAGTGGCCCACCCATTCTCCATCGACATAGGTTCCATCCCTACCACATCTCTCACCATCAAGAGCAGTATGAAAACGATTATGAAAATCGTGTTAACTTCTGTACATGACCATGAAGACAGAATAATCCAGATGTATCATGTATCTTGTTTACCAATCATGGCCAGGTAAACCGCCGAAACATGCGCTGTTTGTCTGTTGACAATCTCGGTTGACTTCATCAGGTGAAACGTCAGCGTCCATGGAGTGTAAACGTGTGGTGTGGGATAATGAAGCCGGCCGCGGTGGCCGTGCGGTTCTGGCGCTGCAGTCCGGAACCGCGGGACTGCTGCGGTAGCAGGTTCGAGTCCTGCCTCGGGCATGGGTGTGTGTGATGTCCTTAGGTTAGTTAGGTTTAAGTAGTTCTAAGTTGTAGGGGACTGATGACCTAAGATGTTGAGTCCCATAGTGCTCAGAGCCATTTGCACCATTTTTGGGATAATGAACCATTAGCTCATAGGCCCGTTTTTCGTAGACTGATCACTGAAGGCGCACAAGTATCACAACCTCCTCACAGACCATCTTCCACAGATGCTAAAGACTTTCTTCTGCAAACTACGAGGAACCTTTGGTATCAACATGATGGTTGCTCAACCCACAATGCACTATGTACTGCACCATGTATTGTGGGTTGGCAGGAGAGCCAACACCGGGTTACTAGAGAAAGCTGAAAGGCACGCGTTTTAGCTCACGCAGGCTGGCGTGAGGTCTGGAACAGGACAAGGAAATTAGACTTTAGAAAAAACGGACGTAGCTGGTGGAATACTTAACTTTAATCCATAAATGGTGAACGTCGCTCTTGACTGTACATTATTCACAATATCGATAGTAACTGAACATGGCGCCTTGCTAGGTCGTAACTATCGTCTCGGCAAATGAGAGCGTATTTTGTCAGTGAACCATCGCAAGCAAAGTCGGTTGGACAACTGGGCGAGTGCTAGGAAGTCTCTCTAGACCTGCCGTGTGGCGGCGCTCGGTCTGCAATCACTGATAGCGGCGACACGCGGGTCCGACGTATACTAACGGACCGCGGCCGATTTAAAGACTACCACCTAGCAAGTGTGGTGTCTGGTGGTGACACCACATTTCTCCCCCGCAATTCGGCGCACGGTTGTGGCATAAGGCTTCCGCCCGCCGTGGGGAGGACCCCATGTTGACGTATGCGGCGAGGTGGGGAGCCCAACAACAGGCGAGGCTGTGCCACCCGCACCCTGCCATTCGGACCGCGGGGAGCTAGGAAACGCCTGGAAACCTGCCCCAGGGTGCACGCCAACATGCGGTGTATGCGCCCGCAGAGAGACAGGAGGGGCCGAAGAATCGACCTCCATCGGGCTGGGGCACCCGACGGGCGAAGACGTTATATGGTCCGGAGCGGGCAAGAGTTCCATGTTGGAGGACAACTGGACACGGGAAGCGATCGGCGGCGCGTGACCCTGGGAGGCGCCCGGCGGTTGCAGCGACGCGTCCACTGCGGGCGTCGCCAGCGGGAGAACAGGCGGCGGCGGCGGCGGCGGCGCGTCGCCATGGGTCAAAATGGAAGGCAGCGTCGGTAACACCTGGGACTGAGGCGAGCCAGTAGATGGGTCCCCAGGGCGCTGACCGGACGGCACTGTCGCTGAAAGCAGACGGGGAGCGGCAGATCCCGTGCGACGACAGAGGGGCAGCTGATTGAGATGCCGACGCACCTCACCAGAGGCCCCCAAAACCAGATACATAGCGCGGCCGAGGCAGCGAAGAATGCGCCCTTCGAGCCAACGCCGTGAACCTCGATAGTGGCGGTAGTAGACAACGTCGCCCGGGGCAAAAGCAGGTGTATGCCGCTGCACAGGAACCTGATGCGGCGGATGTAGCAAAGACATCAAGGGTCGATGAGGGCGACCGCGGAGCAACTCAGCCGGCGAGCGACCATCTCGGGGCTGAGAGCGATACGAGGACAAAAAGAGCAATTACGCGTCCTCCCGAGAATGCGACTCTTTCAACTTCAACATCTGTGACTTGAAAGTCATGACCAAACGTTCAGCGGCACCGTTTGACTGTGGCGAAAACGGCGTGGACGTCAGATGTTGAATACCATGGGCCTTGCAGAATGACTGAATTTCTGCGGACATGAATTGTGGGCCATTGTCGGAAACAATAGTCTGTGGAAGACCTTCAATGCAAAAGATAGAAGATAACACTTGGATGGTGGCAGATGACGTCGTGGAAGACATCCGGACAACAAAAGGAAAATGACTGAACGATTCTACCACAACCAACCATCGAGCATTCCAGAATGGACCAGCAAAATCGATGTGTAAGCGTTGCCAAGGGGAAGTGGCTTTTGGCCATGCAAAGAATTTCCGCGGTGGTGCTGATTGTTGTTCGGCACACACCATGCAAGAAGAGCACATATTCGTAATCGCGGCATCGATTCCGAACCAAGTACAGTGCTGACGAGCAAGTTGTTTCGTTCGCACTATACCCCAATGTCCTTGGTGGAGAAGCTGTAATACAGAGGACTGTAACGAATGTGGGACCACAACCCTGGACTGATCATTACCAGAACGCAACAGCAAAACACCACGTCGTACAAAAAGTCTCTCCTTGTGAGCAAAAAATCGGCGAACCAACGGATCCCCGATCCGTGACTTTGACAAGGGCCATTGCGTAGCAACAAAACGCAGAACGGTAGCAAGGAAAGGGTCGGCAGCTGTGGCTGTGGCTACACGACGAAAATCAATCGGAAACGATTCGACCACGTCATCGGTTTCCGAATCAATTAACATGCAAGCAAGTTCGGAGGAATCGAACGCTCTATCCTCAGCAACAGGCAAACGAGACAACGCATCGGCGTTTCCGTGCTGGACTGATACAAGATATGGTAGCAGTACTGCAAGAGGAAAATAGACCAGCGAATGAATTTCTGCGCTGTACGTGGAGGTACAGGCTTGGTCGGATGAAAAAGCGATGTCAAAGGTATGTGGTCTGTGATGATGGTAAAGTGACGACCATACAAGAAATCATGAAACTTAGTAACACCAAATACGAGAGCCAATGCTTCTTTCTCGATCTGTGGATAATTTCTTTGCGCAGACGAGAGCAATTTGGACGCAAAGGCAATAGGGCAATAGGGCGATCGTGCGAACCATCTTTGTGCGCAACCACAGCACCGATCCCGAAATCCGATGCATCCACCATCAACAAAAGGGGCTTCTGGGGATCGAATGGCGTAAGGCAAGTATTGGAAAGCAACGCCGATTTCAACTGGCGAAAGGCGCGTCCAGACGAACGGAACACATTTACGGCGTAAGCGATGAAGCGGAGCTGAAATGGAAGAGGCCTGTGGAACATAGCGATGATAATAGTTAATTTTTCCCAGCACACACTCTGGAGCTGCTTCAAATTCTGCGGCGAAGGCAAGTCTTATATGGCACGGAGGTGCTCGGGACTGGGATGTAAGCCTTGGGCATTGAGTACATGTCCCAGGTAGGGCAAGTCACGAGCAAAAAACACACATTTGTCCTTCCGCAAGCGAAGACCATTTTGTCGCAAGACCTGAAATAATGTTCTGAGATTGGTTAAATGTTCTTCTTCCGTCTTTCCGGAGATCACAGTATCGTCCAGATAGTTGGCTGCATTAAGGACCGACGCACAAACAGTTTATAGATATTGCTGAAACAATGCAGCGGCGGATGCACACCCGAATGGCAGTCGTTTGAATCGATACAAACCAATATGCGTGTTAACCACCAAAACGTGCTGGCATTCTTCGTCCACCGGTATTTGCAAGTACGCATCTGCTAGGTCCAACTTCGAAAAATATTTACCCGGGCACAGTTTGTCAAAAAGATCTTCTGGGCGGGGTAAAGGAAAAGTTGCAGTCACTAGTTGTGGATTCACTGTTGCCTTGAAGTCCACACAAAGTCTCAATTTTCCAGAAGGTTTTGGCAAAATTACTAAGGGTGATGCCCAGAGAGAAGCCTGCACATGTTCAATTACACCTTGTGATTCCAAATCGCGTAATGTTTTTGCGACCTCATCACGCAATGCGTGGGGAACATTGTGTGCTCTGAAAAATTTCGGTTGCGCGTTTACTTTCAGTTCCAAATGTGCTTTATAGTTCTTAGCGCAACTGAGGCCCGATGCAAAAATGTCTGCAAATTCTTCACATAGACGAGGAACACTGTCTGAAAGCACAGTCTGGTTCACTGATAGGACCTGATTTACTATAGACAAGTTAAACAACTGAAATAAATCGAAACCAAACAAGTTCACTACAGAAGAAGAACGAAGGACGTAAAATGACATAAGTTTTGTTTGTCCCTTGTATGTTGCAAGAAGGCTGCACTGTCCTAACACAGGCATCTTGTGAGCTGAATAGGTAGTTAACTTAACAGTTGCGGCATGCAACAGAGGTGTGCTCAGCAGTTTGTAAGTGTCTTGATTGATCAGTGAAACTGCAGCCCTGGTATCGAGCTGCAATGGTATCACTTTGCCGTTAATGTCCAAGTCCACAAAAAGTTTATTACCCTGCTGAGGACAAGAGCGACTGTCTCATGCAACATGAACTAACTCTGGTACAAAATCACTTGCGACTTGACGGGAGTTCCTGTGATGTCGACGCACACTATTTGTGGGACGAACACAGACATTGTTAGAGAGAGTGGCACTGGGCGGAGTGGAATGAACTATATAAATTTCCATGGGCATAGTTTCGCGAGCCTGAGTATCCTTGGTTCGATTCCGATTCCGGAGCAAAGCAAAGGGCCTGGAATGATTTTGAGTTTCCGATCTGAGCTTTTCCTGGCAAACACTTTGAACATGTCCTTTTTTATTACAGTAAAAGCAAATAGCTTGGCTTTACGGGCAATTCTCACGCGAATGTCTAGTAGCACACTGCGGGCATGATTTTAGCACTGCATTTGCTTGCCGGCGCGGTACACGTGGCTGAGAGCCTGGCGGCAGCGGCGCGGCTGGGCGTGAGGACTGTTTACTGTTCCGTGCAGCTCGCCCGGTGGGCCGGTTAATCTGACACACGGGTGGCAAAGTTTCAAATGATTCCTGAGCAAAGTGAAGTGTGTCCTGCCGATCCAATATGTCCATCACTTGTTGAAGGGAGGGATTGACTCGTTTCAAAATCTGTTCCCGTATACGAACATCAGAAACGTTCTGTGCAATTGCATCACGTACCATAGTATCTGAATAAGGGAGTCCACATTGACACTCAAAAGCACAATCCCTAGTAAGGCCTTGCAAGGTTGCAACCCACTCCTAATTTGTCTGACCTGCCGTACATTTTGTACGAAAGAAGGTATACCATTTGGCAATTACATTGACTGATTCTTTGAAATATGCATCTAATGCAGACAAAATTTCGCCGTAGGACAGAGTTGCTATGTCGCGTCAGGGAAATAATTTGACTATCACACGGTACGTGGTCACCCCAACGGAAGATAACAAAAAAGGCTGCCGCTCGTTACCTTGAATTCTGTAGGCGGCGAGATGGAATCCAAATTGGCGTGACCACTCCGTCCAGCTTTCCAGTGTAGCACCAAAAGGACGAAAAGGTGGTGCAACTGCGTTTTGTGGCTGCGTTGGCGGTGGAGCAGCGGCTGCCGCGTCGTTTTGCATCGCACGTTGACCCTGGACGAGCTGTCCAAGGGATCCAGTAAGGCCTGCGTCTGCTGATTCTGTAAGCGATAAAATTCGGACAGTACATCTGGAGATGGTGGCGAAGCCATTACACAAGTAAATCAGGGCAGTATAGTTACGAACGCGGTATTGTCTCTTCGCCAATGTTGTGGGTTGGCAGGAGAGCCAACACCGGATTACTAGAGGAAGCCAAAAGGCACGCATTTTAGCTCACGCAGGCTGGCGTGAGGTCTGGAACAGGACAAGGAATTAGACTTTAGAAAAAACGGACGTAGCTGGTGGAATACTTAACTTTAATCCATAAATGGTGAACGTCGCTCTTGACTACATTATTCACAATATCAATAGTAACTGAACATGGCGCCTTGCAAGGCCGTAGCAAATGACGTAGCTGAAGGCTATGCTAACTATCGTCTCGGCAAATGAGAGCGTATTTTGTCAGTGAACCATCGCAAGCAAAGTCGGTTGGACAACTGGGCGAGTGCTAGGAAGTCTCTCTAGACCTGCCGTGTGGCGGCGCTCGGTCTGCAATCACTGATAGTGGCGACACGCGGGTCCGACGTATTCTAACGGACCGCGGCGATTTAAAGGCTACCACCTAGGAAGTGTGGTGTCTGGCGGTGACACCACGCCATGTATTTGCGAATTGTTTCCAAATCGTTGGATTGGACGAAGAGAACCTGTACCTTGGCCAGCCTATTACGCAAATTTGAAGCCTGTAGACTTTTTTCTATGCTGAAAGCTGAAAGTGGCGGTCTATACGGACATACCAACTACACCCAATGATATGCAACAACCTATTACTGCGACCTGCTCAGATATCTCTACTGAAATGTTAGCATATGTGCAGCAGTCGTTTCATACCAGACTGGACGCATGTACAGCTGCTGCCGGTGGTCATTTTGAACACTACATGTGGTAGTCAGCTGCCTCGTTACTAGCCAGAATCCACACAGCTAGCGTATTCTCTTGTGTTGTTCTTTAGTCTGTACTACCAGAGTTATCATACAAGTGTCGGAGTGGAAACTTTTAGGAATACCATATCTCGTAAATGAGTCTCACTAGAATCCTGCGACAAAGACTACTGACATTCTAGTTTACCCTTCTTTTATATATGAAGGTAGTATCTGTTCCCGAAATAACACATACCATTGATGACCATGCAACTTCTTTAGAATGAAATGATAATTAAAACGATACCCTAGCTGCAAGCAAGCGTTGATATACATCATTGGGGAAATGTTGAAAATATGTGCCCCAACGGGACTCTAACCCGGGATCCCCTGCTTACATGGCAGACACTCTATCCATCTGAGCCACCGAGGGCACAGAGGAGAGTGCGCCTTCAGGGACATATACCTTGCACGCTCCGCGTGAGACCTACATTCCTTACATGTCCACACCACTACATTCGTAGTGTGATGGAAAAACATCTATTAGGCGCACTACGAATGTAGTGGTGTGGACATGTTGGGAAAATGGGTCTCACGGGGAACGTGCAAGAGATAAGTCCCTGCAGGCGCACTATCCTCTGGGCCCTCGGTGGCTCAGATGGATAGAGCGTCTGCCATGTAAGTAGCAGATTTCGGATTCGAGTCCTAGTTGGGGCACACATTTTCAACATGTTCCCAATGATGTATATCGACGCGTTTGCAGCTAGGGTGTCGATTTAATTATTATTTTGTCCTACTTCTAGTTTGTTAATGTCAGTAGGCATTGGTCTATTAAAAAGTACATGTTTGCAAAAAAAATACACTTTATAATTATTATTACATTCGGTTTATTGGCTAACAATTCGAGCTCCTGACTACCAGTCTATTCTGTGAATAGGTACTTTCCGTTTCCGCAATATTTGCGGTGCAAGTTTTAGGTGACTCACCCTGTTGGTATATATTTGACACAGTGCCCCATTGCAGACTGTAACAGAACCCAATATTTTGTCCTCGATGATGAAGGTTCATCACAGACAAAGGTATCGGGATTGCCCAGGAAAATGTGATAGAACCGAAATTATTTACTATATACATAAATTATCTGGCGGACAGAATGAGCAGCAAGCTGTGGCTGTTTGTTGATGATGCTGTCATGTACGAGATGGTATCGAAGTTGAGTGACTATAGGACGATACAGGATGACTCAGGCAAAACTGGTTGGTGTGATGAATGACATCTAGCTCTAAATATAGAAAAATGCAAGTTAATATGGATCAGTAGGAAAAACAAGCCCATAATGTTCGAGTACAGCATTAGTAGTGTGCTGCTTAACACAATCACGTCATTTACATGTCTGGGCGTAAAGATGCAAAGCGATATGAAATCGAACGAGCGTGTGAGTATGTGGTGGGAAAGGCGAATGGTCGACTTCGGTTTACAGGGCAAATTTTGAGGATGTGTAGTTCATCTGTGAAAGAGGCTGCATATAGGGTGCCAGTGTGACCTATTCTTGAGTACTACTCCAGTGTTTGGGATCCGTGCCAGGTCTGATTAAAGGGAAACATCGAAGCAATTCAGTCGCATGGTGCTAGATTTGTTGCTGGTAGGTTAGAACGACACTCAAGTGTCATGGAGATACTTCAGGAACACAAATGGAAATTCCTGTAGGGAAGGTGAAGCTCTTTTCGAGCACCACTATAGAGAAAATTTAGAGAACCGGCCTTTGAAGCTGACTGCAGAACCATTATACTGCCGCCAGCATATACAGGGTGATTCAAAAAGAATACCCCAACTTTAGGAATTTAAAACTCTGCAACGACAAAAGGCAGAGCTAAGCACTATCTGTCGGCGAATTAAGGGAGCTATAAAGTTTCATTTAGTTGTACATTTGTTCGCCATTTTAGCCAATAAAGTTTTTGGTCCCTTTTTCTTCGAAGGTGCTACTGTAACTGGACTACAGTATCTGGAGATGTTAGAGAATTGGCTGTTCCCTCAGCTCGAACAAGAAGCACAACAATTCATATTTCAGCAGGATGGAGCGCCACCACATTGGCACTTATCTGTCCGTAACTACCTGAACGTCAACTACCCGAGGCGATGGATCGACCGCCAGGCAGCCCGTGACAGAGCACGTCATCACTGGCCTCCAAGAAGCCCTGATCTTACCCCCTGCGATTTTTTCTTATGGGGGTATGTTAAGGATATGGTGTTTCGGCCACCTCTCCCAGCCACCATTGATGATTTGAAACGAGAAATAACAGCAGCTATCCAAACTGTTACGCCTGATATGCTACAGAGAGTGTGGAACGAGTTGGAATATCGGGTTGATATTGCTCATGTGTCTGGAGGGGGCCATATTGAACATCTCTGAACTTGTTTTTGAGTGAAAAAAAACTTTTTAAATACTCTTTGTAATGATGTACAACAGAAGGTTATATTATGTTTCTTTCATTAAATACACATTTTTAAAGTTGTGGTATTCTTTTTGAATCACCCTGTATTTTGCCGTAAGGACCACGAAGATAAGATACGAGAAATTGGGATCATACGCAGGCATATAAGTAGACAATCGTTTTTCTCTCGCTCCATTTACAAGTGAAACAGAAGGAAAATGACTAGTAGCGGTACAGGATGCCTTCCGCCATGCATCGTAGGGGGTCTTTCGGAGTATTATGTAGATGTAGATGTAGGATACCGTAATGCCAATACCAGGAGGAACCACCACGCAACTGATTTTTATTATAGTGCTCTACGCGATCTGATCGACCATCCCCCGTCCACAGACCATCAAAAAGAAGTTGAACTCATCAAAGCAAAAATTTTAATCAAGATTAGGTGCCGTTTACGGCGTGCCGTTATACGAGCTGCAGCCAAGATATGATTAGCGGTGAACATATCGTTCAAAATTTTCGACAACATCGACAGGCCTTAATGTCAGCTTTAGACCTTTCTGATGAACGACTGCTGACATCGCAAGCTCCCATCACTGATGTCTTCACAGGGCACTACAGACACCTCTATGAAGAAGTACTATCCAGCGCGGAAGTTAGTGCCGATGTTTTCCAGGAGATTCATCGTACGCTAGACGCCTTAGCAGCAACCCTCCTCGCCGTGTAAGCGACTATTGACGACTTCCTTGCAGTTGTGGCCAAAGAATCAGTGAAGCAGTCTCCCAGGCCGAGCGGCTTACCGCTCTAATTTTACAGAACCTTCCAAAATCTGATGTTATTGCGATGGAGAGACATGTATTGGGATCGTTTGTCTGCTACGATGACAGCAACGCAAAAACCGTGTCAGATAGGGTCCGTTAACATCAGTAGCACTAGGACGCAAGTGAAGATCAAGATGCTCAGTGTTAAGGGATGCAGACATAGACATAGCACTGCTACGGAAAGTTCGGGCACTATCCCACTCGGATTTTTATGGTTATTATATTTACTGTTCCACTTGCGACGAGGGAGGCGTTGGCACAGTGATACTACTGAAGGAAGGAATACAGGCAGACGGCGTGGGGTATTTACCTTCGGCCCGCGGTTCGGCCGTTAGAGTTGACATCGTGCATTTGACCGATACTTACGGGTCATCAGGCTCTGATAACAGAGAGTACAGAATTTTACGCCTGCCGTGACTATACGATGCTTGTATAATCGGCACATCCTAACTACAGCCAACAACTTCGCGACCTGGTCACCGGGACGGAATTAGTCGAAACATGGGACTTGAAGAATTTTTTACGGGCCACACCGCGAGCCGTTTGGATCGGATCTATGTTGAAGACTTCGACGGTGGACGCAGAAATTTGGCCGACAGAACTTACAGACCATGAGGCATATATTTGTACGGTTACTCTTGATGGACAATAGGTATAGAGAGGGAGAGGTAAGTGGAAGATGAACATCTCCCATCTGCGTGACGCGGATTGCGCTGCATGGTGGAGGACACGTGGCACGGTTGACTTCGAAGATGTGCTTATGGCTCCGTCCTACAGTGATGGATAGAGTACGTGAAGCCAGCTTTAAGGAGGACGTTAATAGGTTATGTCTTCTCAATGGCAGCTCACGACCTCTGACTTTTACTTCACGGCCCTCCTACACCGGAACAGCAGACAGCCGTTCACCAACACAAGACAAAGCTGATACAATGTGCGACGCTTAGGAAGGTGGCTACAATGGTACGTGCTAGGTCACAGGACTGCCTTCTCAACGAACTACCCTCCATCATCATGTGGTATGGGAAAGACGACGCAGACACAGGACGTTAATTCATGAGATCAATTTCGGCAAAGGCTGTTGTTTTACAGCACAAAGCGATAGAGCACAGGGGGTTACGGAGTCTTTGGGACGACGAGGTGGGCCAGAGGAAGCTGGGGAGCGTCATGGACACATGCGAAGCAGACGTCTTTTCTGGAATTACGAATGAGGAGTTGGAGGAAGTGATTATACGAGGGTCCCCAGAACGTCCTCAAGCACTGATGTGTTTCCGTTGGAATTTTACCGTGCTTTTGTGACCCCTACGACACTAATGTGGTTATGCATGATTAATGAGCTTCTGAAGCACGAAGTCTCAGTTCGCAATGAATTCCCGGAAGGGTTCATGATCCAGATACCCAAGCCACACGGTGGCAAACGACCATGTGATTATCGCTCCTTGACCTTCCTTAATAGTGAAAATTTTTGGAAATTTGTGGTAAGTGCCTATGGGACGAAACTGCTAAGGTCATCGTCCCCTAGGCTTACACGCTACTTACTCTAACTTAAACTAACTTACGCTAAGGACAACACACACACACCCATGCCCGAGGGAGGACTCAAACCTCCGATGAGGGGAGCCGCGCGAACCGTGACAAGGCGCCCAAAACAGCGCGGTCCTTAATAGTGACTATAAAATATTTATGCTCATGCTGGGCGGTCGTATCATAACGTCGTTGGCGGATCGTTTACATACAGATCAGCGGCAGAAGCAATATCCATACAGCCTTGGGGGAATACCATGACGTCGTTGTCTTCACGCCTGCAGGTAGCTTTCGACAGGGGGTGGGGGGGTGGGTGGGGGGGGGGGGGGAGCAATGGTCGTTGGTCGTCATACATTTCGACATGCCTTTCATTGTAAGAAAATGACGTCGTTTATTGTATGGCTACCAGTTTCGGTGCTTCAGTGGACCATCTTCAGTCCTTAGCTAATGTTGAATGGATTAATACCATCCGTATAGGGCAACATGACTGATTTACGCAGACTGCCTGTAACTGTGATGTTGTTTCTCCAAGCATCAATATGCAGTTGACAAAAAATGGCTCTGAGCACTATGGAACTTAACTTCTAAGGTCATCAGTCCCCTAGGACCTAGAACTACTTAAACCTAACTAACCTAAGGACATCACACACGTCCATGCCCGAGGCAGGATTCGAATCTGCGACCGTAGCTGTCGCGCGGTTCCAGACTGAAGCGCCTAGAACAGCTTGGCCACTGCGGCCGGCATGTAGTTGACAGTTGATGGTTGAAGAGAAAACATCACAGTTACAGGTAGCCTGCGTAAACCAGTTATGTTGTCCACTGTTGTATCATGTGTACTAATGGTGTTAACGCCTTCAGCGTTAGCTAAGGCAGTACACTGAAGCACCGAAACTGGTAGCCATACAGTAAATGACATCATAAGGACGGTTGTAGGTCTTTCATTTACTTACATAAGTGAATGGCCGAAGTACCCAAGACCTCCGTTCACAATGATGGACGTACAAAAACTTGCCTTTTATTGATTGGATCATGCATACCTCGGGGTGATGATGAACAGGATGGGTGTTCCATCTTTACTGACCACTGCAATGATGTGGCTGTTGCATGGTTCCAGATCAGCAATGATGATCAACGGAGACAGAACGGAGTATTTTAAGGTCCCACAATCTTTCAGGAGGGGTTGCCCCTTGTCGATCCTCCTGTATGCTGTCCTCTTAGAACCGTGCCCTGCAGGCCTTGGCTACCCATTAACTGGGATCCCCCTATGGCATTTATCATTCAAACGTAGAGCATATACAGATGATATTGTGTTTCTCGTGCGGACTGATGGGGACACGTGCTCTGCACTGGATTGGCTACAGATTTATGTTTGGAGATCACCTTTCGTAAGGAGCTGGCGGGAACGGCTGTGGGCAACTTCCGCCGGTTGTTGAGCAGAGATCGCATGTCTGTCTTAACTCCCCACGGTAGATGAATCTGCTGCAACAATTGTCACTCGTCAACCTTTAACTCGCTCCCATGATGTGCCACCTGATACACCTTCTCCCTATGACGCATACGATCGCTAAGTGGATTAAGGTGGCTGTTGGGTGCTATGTAATCTTGGGACAATTCTTTCGAATATCAGTACGATACACTTGCCCTCCCAGCGCTGGAAGTGGGTGTTATCTTAGTTACCGTCCACGAGAAGGCGCGGGCCATATATTAATACCATGCACAAACTGTGGTGCAACAGCAATCGCTCCCCTATGGAGGATATCACTGAAGAACTACTACGGACATCACATCTTCCCCCGGTCAGCGTCGGATATATATCGCCCCCGTTAACGTACTTGAGGACATTCATCGTTGAACAGTATTACGTTCGTGCGTGTTTACCAACGTTCCGACCGCCGACATAGAAGCTGCTTCTTCGAAAGATCGCCCGGAACAAGGTGGAATACAAACGTACCGCCGTTAATTGGAGAGTGGTGTGGCACAAGGTTCACCACCCCACCAACCTACATCAGTCAGGTCGAAGTGGTACATCGTCGTGAACCCGAAGACCACGACGAATAACAGAAAGTACGCTATTCATTTGGTTGAATAGCCCATGTGTCCATGATGCAACGTGCTTGACACGGACGACCACCAGGTGCTCTGCGGTGCGGTTTTGGAGGTCTGGACTCTGGCACTATGTATGCAGAAATCTCTTCGGACATGGTGTTTCATTCCGGATTAAACGTTGTTTCTACGTCATGAGACGAACGCGGTGGCATGTGTCGCTGGTATGACAGTCCATTACATATGCTGTGACACATATGCAAACTTACTGGATTATTGACAATACATGCAAGACAGACAAACAAAACTGTTACGGCTACGCAACTACAAAGACTGGTATGCAAATTTCTTAGGAATGGTTTTAGCGGGCGCGTCAGATAGTTGAGGTGTGCCTAGTGCGCAGAGATGGGCAGCTGTGGTGTCGTCTGTGGAACCGATCAAGAACAGCATTCAGCTAAGGAAAGCAGAGCGAGTGAACGATGATGACGTTGGATCGTGGGGGCCTCAGTGTATATGACTGCGACATACTCATCCTTGTCAAGAACATATAGTACCAGTTCTGTAAATGTTACTATGGCTGATTGCGTACGTCTACCAGTTCGGAACTCAAACGGTGATTCACTTCGAAGGTTGCATTTATTCAATTACTTTATTATTGTGTGTTTCATAACTGATTCCACTATTTTTTTAAATTTTTACGGCAGGGAAATGGGCCAGTAGTTTTCTGTTTTCTGCATTACTTGTCTTCATCAGAAACACAACTTTGTCCGTTTTAACACGTTAACTGCCACGCGCGTAGTGATGAATGTTTCACCACTAGACCAGGATATGACGTCAGGCATGAGGCCTTGCTGTGGCTGCTGCCGGGCTCACGGCGTCAGGCACAAGGATCTGCTGTGGTCGCTGGTGACCATGTGGCAGTCAGGAAAATCCATCATATAAATGACCCAGTATTAAGTCTGTTGAGAGAGCTTGCATGCTTTGTACACATTCCTTCAGCACACAGACTCGTACAACGCCTAAGCCTGCTGACAATTTACTTTTTAAGTTTTGTACAGTTCTACAGACTTCATGTTCCGCAATTGACAATAATATAAGTGTAGGTAGTCACAATTATTATATTTGTTCTTGGCGTTGTGCCACGGCTTCTTTCTACTTGGCGAGGCTGAGTTAACGAGAGACTTCACCACGACTTTACCCAAGAATCCTTAGGAAAGCAGGACAGAGAGAGGCCACCAAGGCTTTCTTTGGTAAGAGTCGTCAGCTGATACAGCAAGAGTAGTCGCCCAGGCCACGCCGTACGCATAATTACCACACGTCTTGGCCTGACACCGCCATTGTCCAACACCGCTGACACAGTGCAAGTACGTAACCAGGCTGCAATAAGGCCGACTGAGGCTACAATACGGCCTAGCCCTGCATCAGGCTCCTCCCTCTACGTGACAATGAGTGCTACCCAGTCAAAACAATGGTGGGTCTAACCACCATAAACACTGGATAGTTATAATTCAATTTTCGTAACTTGAGCCAGTGTAGACTGAAAACTGTTTTACCTATGGGTACCAAACATTACAGGAAAGATGTTCAGACCGTTGGCTGCAGTATTTGCATTGTTAGTAGTGTTAGTATAATGACTTGCCGTTAGGCGCTGGTAGTGATACGGCTACGTAGGATTGGAACACAAGGATCGGTGTGTATTGCAGCTGCAGACAGTCTACATGGGTCTGGACAAGATGAACGGGGCCTTATTCGTAAAGTTGTTTTATCAAAACAACAGCAATAGTGCTGCTGCTCTTCGCAGTTATCGACGCATTACAGGAATATGGAGAAGCCCTCTTTCTGCACCATGGTTGAACAACATGATTCTGAAGTTCTAATTAACTAGCAATTTCTGAATGGTTCCTGGAAGAGGCCGTCGGCCAGTTGGACAACAAATGGTTGAAGAAGTTACTGTTGCCATGGCTGGGAATGCTGTACGCAATATGTGATCTTCGAGCAGTGCGCGTTGGAGGTTGAAGATGAGCATAGCGATGGAGGTAGTCAACATCCCATCTCAGATGTTTCGGGCAGCAGTAGAGCAATCTCTAGTGCGGTTCCATGCTGTCAAGAATGCAGATGGTCGTCACAGCGAGTAACGTTTGTCACCTGGAACGTAAACATTGTGCGCATTCAACAAATGTTACCCTCTCATAAGGAAATTAAAAGGTTTCTTTCAGTTATTCCTTATCCGCATGTCCTTACAAATGCTTCCACAAAGTTTCATTTTCCTATGATCACTCGTTTTTCATGGTGAGCCTCTCAGGTAGCGAAACTTTAGTTATAACTACCCTGTACTTCCCATTATAGCCAGTCAGTATTGGTCGCTACCTTCAGCCGGTTATCAGAAGTGTTCCACGCCAGGCATCGTCCGGATATAGGTTATCCAGCTCCCGCTGCTGCTTGCAGACTTCGTTAAGCTGCGAGACTGCGTTTCACATCAGCGCACACTCTGCCGCAGAGCAGAAATCTCATTCTAGAAACATCCCGTAGGCTGTGGCTAAGCCATGTTTCCGCAGTATTCTTTCTTCCAGGAGTGCTAGTTCTGCAAGGTTCGCAGAAGGGTTTCTGTGAGGCTTGGAAGGTAGGAGACGAGGTACTGGCACAATTGAAGGTGTGAGGGTGGGTAGTGAATCGTGCTTGGGTAGCTCAATTGGCAGAGCAATTGCCCTCGAAAGGCAAAGGTTCCGAGTCTAGGTCCGGCACACAGTTTTAAACTGCCAGGACCTTGTACAACTCCTCTACTGGACAAGTGCTCATAGCTCTTAAAAGAAAAGTATGCATACTTTTTTTTCTTCGAATGATCCTTCGTGATATGTCCCTAAATATTGACCATTCCTCGTGGGTAGCTACCATTCCTCTCTCCGCACGAGTGCTGGAGTCCACATTGATACGCAAATGTCATTTATCGGACTCAGTGGTTTGCCTCTTGTAGCGGTAGATCTTATATTAAAGAGGTAAGAAAGAAGTGTGGAACAACGCAAAAGAAGAATCTGGATCCGAAAAATGATCATTACGTGGCTCAGAAGGGGAATGTAATACACGCTACAGTGGTATTCGGCATTTTATGGATATTTTAGAATGTAGAAGCACCCATATTTTCATTCGTTACGTTAATTTGTACCCCAACTGTCTAATACTCTGTCAGTGTTACAAGCTGCCGTCACACCAGTGAAGACTTGATGATTTGTTTAAGATAAGTTTTGCAAGTCCCGAGCAAATTTTTGTGTAAAAGCCATATTTCCCTCAATATCGTTCCCTTCAAGAATTAGAGATTTTCTTTGTATCTTGTAGAGAAACAACATCAAATGTTGTTCTTTGATGCTTTCAACAGCTATTTCACACACAATGCAACGAGTTAGTGATGTGATTAGCATATTGTCATTACAATCTACAATTAAGAGTAGTTGTTATAATATCCACATGGAAATGTGGTGGTGCCTTGATTCGAGATTCTGTAAAATTGAGCTCAGCATGTTTATGTTTCAGAATATGAGAAATGGAATCTCTGAATTACTTTATCTTTAGTTCTATCTCTCACAACAAATTGAAACTGTTAAAGTATTATGTGGTTCTGAGAGGTGCCGTAATCCAGTTCGTTGTAACATCCTGTAGGCTGTGGCTAAGCCATGTCTCCGCAGTATCCTTTCTTCGGCCTCATACATTTTTGAAAGGAAATAAAATGTGAAAAATACAGTTGGTCAGGGATGCACTTATGTCATGGCCTAACATACTGAGCAGGAATGCACAATCCATAAATGGAAACATCACTTTCAACACAATTTTGTGACTTTAAATGGCACATGTGTGTTTTTTTCTACTGACATGAAAACTAGAGGTACAATTAATGACGGCAGACTGGTTTTCACTGTTCTAAAACTCATACTTTCTGAAACATGTAGACTTTAAAGGATGGCAGCGGCGCCACAGTTTCTGCCTTTCTGTGGAGTGGGGTCAGTTGCACAGAAATTCTACCACCTTGTGGATGGATTTCCTAGATGTAAAGGGTGAATGGGTAATTTTCCCATATTTCCGCGTGAGAATGGTATTGGGCACTAGGTACTTTGACCGTCCTAAGATGATAGTTACTTAGTTACATTTCATATAATGTTACATGCTGTTTCACTTGACTTAATATTTCTGTCACATAACATTACATAATTTTCTTTTAAACCTACGTTACTTTGTTTTATCATTCGGGTGCCTCAATGATGACGCAAGGGACTCTGGTACAATGTCTCTTGTCAGGGACGACAGACCCCACATGATCAGTATGTCGCGTAGTGGCTGCTAGTGCTTCAGTGCTAGCGAGGTGTTTCTGAGTTATTTTCCTGGAGATCTCCAAGTCCTGTTCCGGGTGGAGAGCTCTGATCGTTCCCAATCTACGTGGTCCGAGAATTAACCTCAGGCATCGGTTTGTGCGGTTTGTAACGGTTTAAGGCTGCTGTTACAGATAAACAGATAATCTCCCAGGAGGAGCATTCATATAAAATCGACAGCTAGATCGTTGTTTGGTAGAGGCTTAGTTTGGTCCTCTTCTTTGTCTGCTGAATCGACAGTAGTGGGTATAACCGATGAAACAGTGGCATGGTGCTGTTGCGTTTTCCCTGAAAATCTACATCTACATGGCTGCTCTGTAAATCACACTTAAGTGCCTAGCGGAGGGTTCATCGAACCACCTTCACAATAATTCTCTATTATTCCACTCCCGAACAGCACGCGGAAAAAACGAGCACCTCTATCTTCCCGTGCGTGATCATATCTCCCTTATTTTATTATGATCGTTTCTCCCTACGTAGGTCAGCGTCAACAAAATATTTTCGCATTCGGAAGAGAAAGCTGGTGATTGAAATTTCGTGAGAAGATCTCGCGGCAACGAGAAACGCCTTTGTTTGTATTTGATCCTCTGCTGCCTTCACTATTTCATCCCTCAAAGCTACCCATTCTTCTTCTACTGTATTTCTTTCCCCCATTCCTGTCAATTGTTCCCTTATGCTCTCCCTGAAACTCTGTACAACCTCTGGTTTAGTCAGTTTATCCAGGTCCCACCTCCTTAAATTCCCACCTTTTTGCAGTTTCTTCAGTTTTAATCTACAGCTCATAACCAATAGATTGTGGTTAGAGTCCCCATCTGCCCCTGGAAATGTCTTACAATTTAAAACCTGCTTCATAAATCTCTGTCTTACCATTATATAATCTATCTGCCACCTTTTAGTATCTCCAGGGTTCTTTCACGTATACAACCTTCTTTCATGATTCTTGAACCAAGTGTTAGTTATGATTAAGTTATGCTCTGTGCAAAATTCTACCAGGCGGCTTCCTCTTTCATTTCTTAGCCCCAATCCATATTCACCTACTATGTTTCCTTCTCTGCCTTCTCCTACTCTCAAATTCCAGTCACCCATGACTATTAAATTTTCGTCTCCCTTCACTATTTGAATAATTTTTTTTATCTCATCATACATTTCATCAATTTCTTCGTCATCTGCAGAGCTAGTTGGCATATAAACCTGTACTACTGTAGTAGGCGTGGGCTTCGTGTCTATCTTGGCCACAATAATGCGTTCACTATGCTGTTTGTAGTAGCTTACCCGTACTCCTATTTTTTCTCATTATTAAACCTACTCCTGCATTACCCCTATTTGATTTTTTATTTATAACACTGTATTCACCTGACCAAAAGTCTTTTTCCTCCTGCCACCGAACTTCACTAATTCCCACTATATCTAACTTTAAACTATCCATTTCCCTTTTTAAATGTTCTAACCTACCTGCCCGATTAAGGGATCTGACATTCCACACTCCGATCCGTAGAACGCCAGTTTTCTTTCTCCTGATAACGACGTCCTCTTGAGTAGTCCCCGCCCGGAGATTTGAATGGGGGACTATTTTACCTCCGGAATATTTTACCCAAGAAGACGCCATCATCATTTAATCATACAGTAAAGCTGCATGCCCTCGGGAAAAATTACGGCTGTAGTTTCCCCTTGCTTTCAGCCGATCGCAGTAACAGAAAAGCAAGGCCATTTTGGTTAGTGTTACAAGGCCAGATCGGTCAATCATCCAGACTGTTGCCCCTGCAACTACTGAAAAGGCTGCTCCCCCTCTTCAGGTACCACACGTTTGTCTGGCCTCTCAATAAGTACCTCTTTGTTGTGGTTGCACCTACGGTACAGCTATCTGTATCGTTGAGGCACGCAAGTCTCCCCACCAACGGCAAGGTCCATGGTTCATGTAGTATAGGCCAAGGAATTGAGAAATGCTATTGACTATCCTATGCAGGCAAGTGACAATTTCAACACAAATGTGAAATAAAGGTTTAAGTTTCTTTGTGAATTCACATGTTTTTTAAAGTTATTTACTACAAAAATAAATTCACATCTATGGGAGGAGGATAACAGGGAGAGAAAGAGCGTAGTGTGTGTCACCAATGAAGTCATCGATTTCGTCATTAATGACGTTATCAGTGAGTCATGGGATTTACGCACCCTCTCCCCGCTCTGACAAAGGCCTATTGAGCTATGTATAAAATGGCATGAAATTCAAATTTTGGCGAGAAATTCAACCTTTTGGCTCGAAAATCAGAGCTAGTCCAATTGCGCTAGTGTGTATCCTCTGGAAGGAGGGTTGTTGCCCAAATATAAACTAGTGGGAAATCCAAGCTGTCACATTGTCAAACTGGCTGAATTGGGATACTGGACTTGGCTGCATGACGTCACAGTCTGAGACTTGGAATATGGGCACAGCCTTAGTACAACGTCAGATCCAAGATGGCTAACTGGGAATACAAGATGGTGATCGAACATTGCAACTAGGAGCACACTGACACCGGTTTTATGACGTCACAATCCATCTCTGATCTGTTGAGCTATTTACAATAGTGTAAATTTCTGGCATATTAGCCCAGACTTGAGATGACGCACGCCATCCTGGCTGTCTTGGAATACTGGATCTATGATGCCAAAATCCATCTGAGACCCTTCAGGCTATTTACAACAGTGTGGAATTCCAGCATACTAATCTAGACTTGAGATACTGGGGCATACTGGCTCAGAGCTGGAATACTGGCTTTGGCTCTATGACATTACAATCCACCTCAGATCTGTTGGATTATTTTTATAACAAATACCCCCGTTGCTCCCCACTGCTACCGTCAGCCCCCACCTCCACCGCCACATCGCAGTAACTGATGAGTCCACTCCAGGTCGCCACCGCCCCGTGGTCAGTGTGCACCGTAGCAGCCGTTGGAGCACAGCTAGTCTGGGCCACTTCAGCCTGTAGCTCATAGAGGACTGAGTGCTACTTGTGCCATGGTGTTACCGTCATGCAACCTGTCCCACCACCTGCGAGCTCACAGTGGTTTGGCCGCCCGACTGTGGGCAAACTGAAAGGTCCGCTACTGACGTGACAAATGGTGCGTGACGTTACATTAATGGCCTCCTCCCCAGCACGCCATTGCTTGGCACACTCACTCGTGGCCTGCAGCAGCTACGTGAAGCCACCCCTCGCGCTAGCTGTCAAATGACATCACTCCTCTTGCAGCAATGGCCAACCATTCCCATTACTGTAACCTTCGACACCATTCTGCGCCGGTCATGACACGTGAGTAACTTCATAGGTATTCGCTTGATTGGAAACTCTGACATGTCGTAACCTGTCAGCTTGGATTTCACCGTATTCATAGCTGCGAGTTGAGACAAAAGATGTTCATATAAACCTGCTAGCTACTGCCACATATTCCCTCCTTGCAATCTGGTGTTTAGGCAGTATCCAGCCTGCTATACACGAGGCGTCTGAGAAAATTAATGAGACTGATTTTTTGGTCTATCGAAGTTTTTATTTTTTCAAACACCAGTATTGTCCCCCTTCAAAGTAGTTCCCTTCAGTATCTGTACACCGGCGAAGACGTTGTTCCGTCTTGGCATCAGAGCTGAAAAGCTTCAAATGGTAAAGCCTTTAACATGTCACTCACATTATTTTGAACGTTCTCCATAGTCCCAAAATGATTCCTTTTGAAGACTTTTTCAATTTTGGGAAAAGAAGAAAGTCACAAGGACTGGTATCAAACGAACAGGGGGCCTGTGGAACAACAGGAATGCATTTTGAAATCAAAAATTCCGTAATGAACATGGCTGTGTGACATGGGACGCTGTTGTGATGGAGCACCCACTTGTCTGCAATGTCCGGTCTCACTCGATTCACCCGTTCTCTGAGCCATTCAATGACATTTTTGCAAAATCCTTGGTTGACAGTTTGTCCCGAAGGAACAAATTCTTTATGCACGATACCCCTACTGTCAAAAAAGCAAATCAGCATTGTTTTGACCTTTGATTTGCTCATTCCAGCTTTTTGCGGTACAGGAGATGTCTCGCTTTGCCTCTCCTCACTTTGCCTCAGTATCGCACTCAAAAATTCAGGATTCGTCACCTGTGATCAGACGACTGAACTATTCATAGTCATTCGCAACCCTTTTAAGAAGATTATCGCACATGTTTCTTCGATTGTACTTCTGATCAGGAGTGACGTCCCCATTTAGGTACAAACGTTTTGCTTGTGCAAATCTTTGGTCAAAATTTGATGTACGGAGGAAGTGTTTAACAGGTCACCCATCATCCTTATTGTTAAATGTCGATTTGATCTCAAAAGATCACCCACAAAAAATGGCTCTAAGCACTATGGAACTTAACATCTGAGGTCATCAGTCCCCTAGACTTAGAATTCCGTAAACCTAACTAACCTAAGGACATCACACACATCCATGCCCGAGGCAGGATTCGAACCTGCGACCATAGCAGCCTCATGGTTCCGGATTGAAGCGCCTAGGGCACTCACACATTCGACTTTTTCGCCGGTTTTTGAAGCTGAAGGCCTCCTGGGTGAGGGTCGTCCTCAACGTGTAAGCGGCCTTCTAAACATGATTTTCTCAGCGAAAAAAAAATTGTGCTCTCTATAAGAAATGTCCCCCATGATCCTGTTTCAGCTTTTCAAAGGACACACTCGCGGATTCCCTAAGTTCAACACAAAATTTGATTGTATAACTTTACTCTAAATTCCCCTGTTCCATTTTCGTAACATATAATAATAACATAACTCCACCAATGGCGCTCTCAGAAATCAAGTGATGGCTTTACGGAACTTAAACTCCGACTGAGCATCCTGAAAAGATGAACACACCGGTCTAGACAATAAGAACAACACAGCGTTGCCAGATCGCTCGCAGTGTTGTCAGTCTCATTACTTTTCTCACACACCTCGTATATGGCCAACATGGCTTTCCCTTCTGTATCATTCACTCAATAGGAATTTAAGCGTGATTCGTAGGAGAACCACACGAAAATTTCACTTTTCCGGAATCCGAACAAATATTAAACATGATTGACAAATTCGTCCTGAACATTCAAATGTGCTAATTATAGAATGTATTAATTCAAGACAGGTAGAATTCAATCAGCGAATAAAGAAGCCTGAAGATGATAACTGTACATTAATAGCGTTTCTATCAGACCGTCATGCACCTGAAACGTTATTTAAGTCCTGTGATCGGTGTGGAGCTACTGGTTTGGTGATTGATTCCACATATAGTTGTGGTAACATGTGAATTCAACACACACAACCTTCAAGCCTAGCAAATATTCTAACGTTAGGTTCCTGCCTCTTACCTTGAGTTGCAATACATCAATCTCTTTGTTTTTCGCAATATTATTTATTTTATTTTGCACGTTTAATTCCGTAGGACTAAACTGAGGAGCAAATCTCCAAGGTCATGGAACGTGTCAGTGCATGAAATTACAAAATAAAACTAATATCAGATAAAATAAAATGTTTATGGACCCAAAAAAGTCAACTCATAAGCCTATGTAAACGCATTCAACAATATAACACAGGAATCAACTTAATTTTTCAAGGAACTCCTCTACAGAATAGAAGGAATGACCGATGAAGAAACTCTTCAGTTTCGATTTGAAAGCGCGTGGATTACCGCTAAGATCATTTAATTCTTGTGGTAGCTTATTGAAAATGGATACACCAGCATACGGCATACCTTTCTGCACAAGAGTCAAGGAAGTATATATTAGTCGATAAGTAACGATTTCAGGTTGCAATGTGCAAACGGTGAGGTAACGTCACCATCATGATATGTTAGGCTCCAACTCAATAGTCAACATCGTGTAAACATCATGAATATTCTTGCGTATATGTAAAGGTGTAAATGTACTTTGGGTCAGTGGTTTAATTCGTTTTATTGTCCCCTTTCCATAGGATATGGAATAACTTCTAATAAAAACATGTCGGCAGGAGTACATATTCATTTTTAATACGTCTTTCACCTAAATTGAAGTGGATGTAAACATGTTAGCTTTGGAATTCTTTCTGATCGTAAATGCAACGAAGCTGCTATTTTTGAAAATCCGAGTTATTATGGTACAAAAGTAACATCAAACCCCGCAGAGTGGTGCAGGCTGCGTGACAATTCAATAGCCCTTGCAGGCATGTTTACTCAAATACTCGAACAACACTTACAGTGGTACTAGGCGATAGTAAGATCAGTTCTGGTGACCTCCCACGAACGATAAAATTTTTTAAGGAAATGGAATTGAATGACATGCAGGAAAAGATCTTCAAGAAATTAATGTACAACAATTTTGCCATACAGCACGTGCTCGACCAGAGACTGAGCTGGCAACCTTACTTTAAGCTTTCACGAAACATTATGGACCAATTTACAGGAACTTTTGCGTCAAATTCTGAACCTCATGGGAGAAGACGTAGCTCATATTTCGATACATGTTGCCGGGAATAAGCGGAAATATGTATGAGTTTAAAACGTTTGATAGAGGCATAGAATTGCGATCTTATTTGATTATGTATACAGGGTGTTACAAAAAGGTACGGCCAAACTTTCAGGAAACATTCCTCACAAACAAATAAAGAAAAAATGTTATGTGGACATGTGTCCGGAAACGGTTAATTTCCATGTTAGAGCTCATTTTAGTTTCGTTCTTCCACCTACGCTCAATGGAGCACGTTATCATGATTTCATACTGGATACTCTACCTGTGCTGCTAGAACATGTGCCTTTACAAGTACGACACAACATGTGGTTCATGCACGATGGAGCTCCTGCACATTTCAGTCGAAGTGTTTGTACGCTTCTCAACAACAGATTCGGTGACCGATAGATTGGTAGAGGCGGACCAATTCCTTGGCCTCCACGCTCTACTGACCTCAACCCTCTTGACTTTCATTTATGGGGGCATTTGAAAGCTCTTGTCTACGCAACCCCGGTACCAAATGTAGAGACTCTTCGTGCTCGTATTGTGGACGGCTGTGATACAATACGCCACTCTCCAGGGCTGCATCAGCGCATCAGGGATCCCATGCGACGGAGAGTGGATGCATGTATCCTCGCTAACGGAGGACATTTTGAACATTTCCTGTAAAAATGTGTTTGAAGTCACGCTGGTACGTTCTGTTGCTGTGTGTTTCTATTCCACGATTAATGTGATTTGAAGAGAAGTAATAAAATGAGCTCTAACATGGAAAGTAAGCGTTTCCAGACACATGTCCACATAACATATTTTCTTTCTTTGTGTGTGAGGAATGTTTTCTGAAAGTTTGGCCGTACCTTTTTGTAACATCCTGTATAGGGTGATTCAAGAAGATATGCAAATATTTTAAAATGTTATTCTACAAGTAAAACTGAAGAAAAAAGTTCATATACACATAGATCCGCAAATGTTTAGTTACGGAGTTATGGCTAATAAAAGATTTTGCCTGAAACTTAGCAACTTCGTCAATATGACGCCATCGCAAAACTGTACGAGGTTAAACTGAAGCACGATTTCCATTTATTTTGCTGTTATTGGTCTGTTGAATCTAATAAAACATGTCCCAGACGTGTATCTGCACTAGTTTTGGCCACTGCACTAGGAACAGAAGAGACACGAGGTGGGATGGAGAGAATGTACCAGAACATGGTACAACGTCTGTAACAACGTTGGTGGCCGCTATATCGAGCCGCTGTTGTAATGCATCGGTACTGTTCTATACGTATAGTAAGTTGGGTTCTTTTTTGTTTTGGAATAACACAAACACGTAATGTTTAAGTGTTACTAAAAACAAATGTGCTTAAGTGGTAAATAGATGTTTCGTTATGTTTAGTTTCGAATTGTTACCCAATAAATATACTGCGTCACGCATAATTCAATTCCTCAAGCACAAGTGGACGAGTTAACTGCTTTCAGTTTCGTTACTGTCATTAGACGTTTGATTTTCTTTCTGTGTTAGTATTTTGTTAAATTCTCATTTGTTGTTGATTAATACTGTCAATAATAGTAGTTACTTTCCTTGTAGAGCAAGTTTGTGATTATTGTAGTCAGTTTTTAACATCTTCTTATTGTAGTAGCGGAACTTAGATAAAGTTGTTTTCTTGTTTCAATAACTGTAAAATTTTACCATGAGTGAGAAGTGTGGGCTTTGCCGTAGGTTCGTGAGTAGTGGATTGCGGTGTGAGACTTGTTCGAAGTATTTTCACTGGGAGGAATGCAGTGGGGAAGCCAGTGGGCATTCTGGTGAGATCCTCTCCTGGAACTGCAGGTTATGTAGCAAGAGTAAGTTGATAGAGGAGCAGGAGCGTAAGATCTGTGCCCTTCAGGTGCAGTTGAAAAACGCACAGGAGGAGCTAGATAGGATGAGGATGGAGAAGGGGGTTGGGGAATGGGAGCTGGCTGTTGGCAAGAGATCTGCTAGGAGAAGGAGATTTTCAGATAGTTTTACTATTGGTGTTTGTAATAGGTATGACCAACTGTCAGAGTCTAGTGGAGAGGAATCTCTAGTAGCTGTAGATGTAGGAAGTATGCAGCAGACCACAGCAGTTACGGTGGCTAGGACAGTTGCAAAGTCTAAGAGAAAGAAGAAGGTTCTGCTGTTAGGTAGTTCTCATGGTAGAGGTGTAGGCCAGCAGTTGCAGGAAGTTTTGGGGAGTGAGTACCAGGTCACCAGCATTGTGAAGCCTAATGCAGGATTGGCTCAGGTGACTTTTAACATAGGGGGGTTATGTAGGGATTTTACAAAGGAGGATCAGGTAGTGATTGTGGGTGGGGCTGGTAATAGTTTTGATAGGGATAGGGAGTATGACATAGATGGTGACCTGGAAAAGATAGCCACTCAGACTGGCAACACGAATGTGCATTTCGTGGAACTGTTTCAGCGTCACGATCGGCCTCATCTTAATACAGCCGTCAGGCGTAATAACATGAGACTTGGGGGTGCGCTAATGACAGAACACATGAGTCACATTTCAGTGGTGTCGGTGGAGTCTATCAGCAGGACGGGTTTCACTAGACATGGCCTGCACCTCAACAGGTATGGAAAGGGGAGGTTGGCAAAGCTTATAGGTGACAGCATAGGTGGGGGTGGTGGGATCACTCATGGGAAAATTCCGGTAGTTGTGGGTGTTAGAGCTGTACCTTTTTTAGATTGAAGTCAGCTGACAGGTATTCCTGCTTAAGGGAAGTCTCTCTAACAAAGAAACCACTTTCGACAAAGCTTAGGTTTCCGATTAATGAGGGAATTAGTATATTTCATCAAAACATACAAGGCATTAGAGATAAAGTTAGTGAACTGCTTATAGATGTTGACTGAAATTATTGGTATATCTGAACACTTCTTAAATAAGGAGATAATTCAGAGGCTTTCTTTACCAGGATACAGGTTGGCTGGCAGCTTTTCTAGGAGCTCTTTGCGGTGTGGGGGAGTAGCCATGTATGTGAAAAACGGTATCCCATTTGACTCAATTGATGTTTCAAAGTACTGCACTGAAAAGGTGTTTGAATGTTGTGCAGGTGTGGTTGAATTAAACGGAGCTAAACTTCTTACTGTTGTTATTTATAGATCCCCAGACTCCGATTTCACAACATTTTTGCTAAAGCTAGAGGAGATTCATGGTTCACTTTATAGGAAATACAAAAAGTTAGTTATATGTGGTGACTTCAATATAAATTGTATAAGTGATTGTGCAAGGAAAAGGATGCTGGTAGACCTCCTTAATTCATATAATCTCATGCAAACCGTATTCTTTCCAACGACAGTGCAAGGGAACAGTAGAACAACCATAGACAATATTTTTGTTCATTCGTCGTTACTAGAAGGGCATTCTGTTAGCAAAATGGTGAATGACCTTTCAGATCATGATGCACAAATTTTAAGTCTAAAAGATTTTTCTGCTGCAACACATGTTAAATATAGTTACCAACTTTTTAAGAAAGCTGATCCAGTTGCTGTAGAGAGTTTTGTAAACCTTATTAAGGAACAAGAGTGGAAAGATGTTTATAATGCTGATACAGTAGACGATAAATATAATGCTTTCCTCAAGACTTTTCTCGTGCTCTTTGAAAGTTGCTTTCCGTTAGAACGTTCAAAACAGGGTACTAGCACAAACAGGCAGCCTGGGTGGCTAACTAAAGGTATAAGAATATCTTGTAGAACAATGTGGCAATTATATCAAAACGTTAGAAACAGTCACAATCTAAATGCAATAGCCCATTACAAACAGTATTGTAAGGTGCTTAAAAAAGTTATTAGGAAGGCAAAAAGTGTGTGGTATGCAGATAGAATAGCTAAGTCTCAGGATAAAATTAAAACCATATGGTCAGTCGTAAAGGAAGTGGCTGGTCTGCAGAGACAGGTCGAGGATATAGAATCAGTACGTAGTGGGAATGTTCGTGTTACTGATAAGTCGCATATACGTACAGTATTTAATAATCACTTTCTGAATATAGCAGGTGAACTAAATAGAAACCTAGTCCCAACAGGGAATCATATAGCGCTCGTAGAAAAAAGTGTTCCAAGACTGTTACCTGAAATGCTCCTCCATGATACTGACAAGAGGGAGATTGAAAAAATGGTTCAAATGGCTCTGAGCACTATGGGACTCAACATCTTAGGTCATAAGTCCCCTAGAACTTAGAACTATTTAAACCTAACTAACCTAAGGACATCACACACACCCATGCCCGAGGCAGGATTCGAACCTGCGACCGTAGCAGTCCCGCGGTTCCGGACTGCAGCGCCAGAACCGCACGGCGACCGCGGCCGGCGAGGGAGATTGAGTTAATAATTAAATCACTAAAGACCAAGAACTCTCATGGATATGACGGGGTATCTAGCAGAATACTGAAGTATTGTTCCATGTATGTTAGCCCAGTACTTAGCCATATCAGTAACTTTTCCTTTAGGAGTGGTCGGTTTCCTGACCGATTAAAGTACTCGGTAGTGAAGCCACTTTATAAAAAGGGAGACAGGGATAATGTTGATAATCATAGACCTATTTCTATGCCATCGGTGTTTGCTAAAGTTATCGAGAGGGTTGTATATACAAGATTACTGCAGCATTTAAATTCACATAATTTGCTGTCAAATGTACAGTTTAGTTTTAGAAATGGCTTAACAACTGAAAATGCTATAGTCTCTTTTCTCTGTGAGGTTTTGGACGGATTAAATAAAAGGTTGCGAACGTTAGGTGTTTTCTTTGATTTAACGAAGGCTTTTGACTGTGTTGACCACAAAATATTACTGCAGAAGTTGGAACATTATGGAGTAAGGGGAGTAGCTTACAATTGGTTCGCCTCTTACTTTAAGAACAGAAAGCAGAAGGTAATTCTCCGCAATATTGAGAGTGGTAACGATGTTCAGTCCCAATGGGGCACTGTTAAATGGGGCGTTCCCCAAGGGTCGGTGCTGGGGCCACTGCTGTTTCTTATTTATGTAAATGATATGCCTTCTGGTATTACAGGTGATTCAAAAATGTTTATATTTGCTGATGACACCAGCTTGGTAGTGAAGGATCTTGTGTGTAACATTGAAACATTATCAAATAATGTAGTTTATGAAATAAGTTCGTGGCTTGCGGGAAATAATTTGATGCTAAATCACAGTAAGACTCAGTTTTTACAGTTTCTAACTCACAATTCAACAAGAACTGATATTTTAATCAGACAGAATGGGCATGTTATAAGCGAGACGGAACAGTTCAAGTTCCTAGGCGTACGGATAGATAGTAAGTTGTTGTGGAAAGCCCATGTTCAGGATCTTGTTCAGAAACTAAATGCCGCTTTATTTATCATTAGAACAGTATCTGAAATAAGTGACATTTCAACACGGAACGTAGTCTACTTCGCATATTTTCATACGCTTATGTCATATGGTATTATTTTTTGGGGTAATTCTTCTGATTCAAAAAGGGTATTTTTGGCTCAAAAACGGGCTGTTCGAGCTATGTGTGGTGTAAGTTCGAAAACCTCTTGTCGACCCCTATTCAATAGTCTGGGAATTTTGACATTGCCCTCACAGTATACATTTTCTTTAATGTCGTTTGTTGTTAGCAATATTAGCTTATTCCTAAGAGTTAGCAGCTTTCACTCAGTTAATACTAGGCAGAAATCAAATCTGCATGTGGAATGCATTTCCTTGACTCTTGTGCAGAGAGGAGTGCAGTATTCTGCTGCATCCATTTTCAATAAGCTACCACAAGAACTCAGTTAATACTAGGCAGAAATCAAATCTGCATGTGGAATGCATTTCCTTGACTCTTGTGCAGAAAGGAGTGCAGTATTCTGCTGCATCCATTTTCAATAAGCTACCACAAGAATAAATCTTAGCAGTAGCCCAAACGCTTTTAAGTCTAAATTGAAGAGTTTCCTCATGGCTCACTCCTTCTACTCTGTCGAGGAGCTCCTGGAAGAGCTAAAAAATTAAGCAAATTCCAGTGTTACATTCTTGATTTTCTTTATTTAAACTAACGACGTGTCGCCTGAATATGTTTCTTATATTTCATTTTATCTGTTTCTACAATCTACAACTGAATATGTTTCTTATATTTCATTTTATCTGTTTCTACAATCTTGTTGTAATTTCATGTATTGACTCGTCCCATGACCATGGAGACTTCTCCTTAATGTGCTCCCACGGAACAATAAATAAATAAATAAATAAATAAATAAAAGTGTAACCATCCTAGAATGGAAATAGTTCATTTCTAGGCATGGATTCATAATCACAATATTACGTACTTACTCCACTCGTGCAAGTTTGTAACAGGAATTTCCGAACACCCTGTGTATTTTCAAAAACACTTGAAGAAGTAGTTTCAGGCGTTGACTGTATTACATATGAGATTTTCTCCAAAAGTGATGAGCTCTCAGCAACTGAAAACGTGACACCTAATACCGAGTTCATATTCGCCGATGTCATAGTAGAAAATCGGAATCAGATACGCAAATATTTCTGTTTCGGAAGGCATAGAGATCTTCATATTTTTTACCTAAGCCAAACGTATTCAAGGATCTCAAAGCAAGTAATAACAAATAATGTAAACTTTACTATTGCCTTCAAACAGGATAATATGAATTTAAAACTCATTTACGAAGCACATTTAGGAACCGACATGGCATTTGAAGAATTTGCAAATTTATGTGGAGATCAGCGGGATCATTCACAGAATAGCTTTGCTGTTATCGATCGAAATAAACATGAAGGGCGATGCTGTTGGATTGTTCAGGATGTTTTAGAAATATGTGTGTGTGCGTGTGTGTGTGTGTGTGTGTGTGTGTGTGTGTGTGTGTGTGTGTGTGTGTTTAGTGAAACAGCATGGAGATAATGTCATTATACTTTATAGCACGGATAAGTTAGCGAGATCTTACTCCAATAATCAGTCTGAGAGAAGTACGCAGAACATTCGTCTGTACATTGACGTGAAAATTCAGACGCTCAACGACTTTATTAAACGTCATACTACTAGACTTGAGTACTCAAGACAAATAACAAGAGTTAAAAGCTTATTCTCAAATCATTCTGAGGTTGACAAATTAACTGCCAGGGTTTATGTGATTGAAAAGAAGACAAACGCGTTAACTGTACAACTTGGTGTAATTGAAAAGAAGTCAGACGGGAGTGTATATAAGTTGAATATCATTCCAAAGTTAGGATTGTTCATTAACGTAAACAGTTAGCTATACTGCCTGACAGACCGTTTAAAAATATCGACCTGCTTAAACTCATAAAAAAGTTCTCTATCCCAAGGTTTTGTGGAATTTTCATGCAGAATATACTGCGTGAAAATATGTGGGAATCTAATGAAGGCAGAATTCTAAATTTATCTGTTACAGGAGGAATTGGGTATGTTAGAAGAAGAGCCCAAAATTGTTATTTCGACTCATTTGACGTTTTGTATCCTCCAGAAGAACTGCGCCGTTACTTTGCTGTAACAATATATTTTGTAAGTCTCAATACTACCGTAGGTTTAGTACATACCCCTGCAGACATCTATGTCTCATGTACACCTGACAGATACCTGGTAGATATAAAACAGTAATCACACACACCAGTTCGTCAGTTGAGCTTCAGAAGCGATGTCATACACTTTGACTTGAAGTAGTCGATCGTCAGTACTAAATGCGAATTACTTCTCACCAGCCGAACCGTACAATGTGGGTCGGAGTATTGTGCAGGTAGCTTTAGAAACATAAAACACAGTTGCAACATCACTGCATCAAACTACAGTCTACATCTGGGGAGTGGTGACGTTATGCAAGTACCCCATGGCGCATACGACACTGATGATTTAAACGGATATTTAAAACAGACAGTACCAGGTTTTGAGTTACACGCGATCATTAACACATTTAAAACTAAAGTAGGAATTGCCGTGCACGTAACAGACATTATAAAGAAAAATTCAAATAGATCATTACTATGTTTCTCAAAGGATCCAATTTTGCAAAATGCTCCGAAAAAATGAGTCGAGCGCAACGTTGCAATTAATTCCTTTCTCAGAGACCAACTGCTTCGTAGCATCAACAAGTTCTTCCCGACAATAGGTCTAGGATATAAAATTGAGAAAGCACCAAGTAGCGGAATTTATCTCCCAGAGACTGCTCAGGCATCTGACCATCTTGAATTGAGGATTGTGGACCAGAGTGACAGTCTCATCGAATTTGTAGAGAAGTGATCGTGATACGCCTTCATTTGAAGCAGGATGGGCGTACATTATGAAACCGATATACACAGCTAGCAGCACTTCACTTTACAACCGAAATACGACGTGTTAACACCGTCCTTAAATCGCTAGACTTGAAACTATGCAAGAACAATATCAACACTCAACATAACTGCTCTAGTCGAGAATGATGAACGAATTATAAGTCAAGAATGCTTCTCGAACAAGCTGTTTGCATAGGCAACTTTCGAGAACAATGATGAGATTTGCAAGATTTGCACTGTGGTCCAGCACCAGGCTGTTCTTACCATTCCTAGCAGGAGTTTCCTGCACTCAGAAGATGAATTCATAAAAAAGGCTGGGACTCGCATGACAGCATCGCATCTTATACGTAATGCATTAGCATTCCTGTTTCAGGCGATAAGATAGATGTTCATTGTTGTAGAAATTGACCGCAGTAGGAATGCAGACATCATATCAACCTTAAAAACATACACTGCAGCTTCAAGATCGTACTTGAACGGTTAAGAAAATGCACAAAACGGGTACAAGCAATTTAGTGCAAAATGTTTATGGGATACTTTGAGGATACGAGGAGGATTCTAGTTAATGTGAAGCAGGAATTTATACTAGTAGGAAGTGGGACAGATGGTAATGCATTTACCCTAGGTGCCAACGGAGAAGGGACCGAGATTATGCTGAAGGAATTAATTTGGATGGTGCCTCATGTCTCTGTAACTCATGTGAATGCTAGAAACTTTTAAAAGTTATTGAATCTGAGACTCACCTACCTTTAAATTTAAGATCATGGGAGCTATTTGAATATCCTCTACTTCCATGCTCATCACATCAATCGTGGACCATTAAGACATTGACTCAGTTAGAGACACCTTGATTTATCATCCTTGCATTTCAAATCAATAGGAAAGCCAACCTCAAATGTGATTCAAGTCCATTTGACAATTGTGGTTTAACAAATGCTCGAGTATCATTAAATACTGAATTTTATTCATATGAGAACTGCAGCAATATTGGTCTATTAGTGTATAAAGGCTGCTTTTTGATATGTCCTGCATACAATGATACTGAAGAGAATGAGGAGTGTCTTTTCAGTCCAATGGAGTACAAGCAGCTAGCTCCAAATGTCATTATAGTCTGCTTTAGACATAACGAATCAATGGAGAGTGGTTCTATCAACATTTTTATTGAATTTGAAGCCTCTAAAAACTGCCCAGAAAACACATAGCATTAGCATTAATTTGATTATAAATAAATTATTTTAAAACTAGCTCTCCTGTCTTCTTATTTCACAAACAAGCTCCCTTTAAGGAGCAATAATGACATCCATCCGCTCCTGGTGAAAGCTATAAGCGTTCTGGCCTGATTTTATCCCCACCATCTCTCCCACACACCGCACCACCTCTCCGCCGATCAAGACTTTATCAGACGGCTCAGCAGGCGTACTTCCTACTCTGTCTGCTTCTAGTATCGTGTTTGTGTGTGTGTCTCCCTTTCTGATAGTAGGATTCAGTGTAGTCGTGAAGAGGTCATCCAGCAACAGCTGCATCGCCAACAGCAGCAGCTGCAAGCGTCCTCATTTTGAGGAGGTTTTCGGTGGAGTGCGTCCCATCGACCCTCTTAGAAGATAGGGCGTTTGCTGCTTTAGTGTGTTGTTTTGGGGCTGTTGAATGACGCCAGTTTAAGGGGGACCCCAGTCAGTGTACCAATCTGTGGCTTGTTTTCAGCATCTGAGGGTTGGCTGGCGAACATTATTATGTCATAGGACGATGTTCATGTTGAACTTTTATGAAAGTATCTCTTTTTACTTGAGTATGTTTGTGTGTTTGTGTATGTAGGTATGTATGTGTGTGTGTGTGTGTGTGTGTGTGTGTGTGTGTGTGTGTGTGTGTCGGTATTTTACTTAGTCAGTGTCTTTATTGTTCTTACGCAATCGGTTAATGTTCCGAGTCCTAACCCATTTTCAGCATCGCCAGCATCTGCAGGATGGCAGGTGAACATTACACCACACATTCAGATGCTCGTCACGCCATCCCAGGCCTCTAATTAACCCACTGTAAAGCTAGTGCTGTGCAGCAAGAGCTATGAAGATGAAGGAACTGATTCTCCATGTAAGTATTCCTTATATGTGCATTTTTAATTAATCAGAGTATCTTTCTTACCGCTTTCTCCATATGTGCATGTGTAGGTGGGCTAGAGCAGCGCCAGTACAATTTGTGTGTGCGGGTTGCCTACATCAGGATCAGGTATACACTCAGAGGCCTATTGTTCTCCTTTGATTGACACATACTTAACCTATTGTTATGCTAAAAGGATCCTTACTGTTGATTCACAGGCACTTAACCTATTGTCCCCCCACCCCCTCCCACTCCCCTCCCCCTGTCAGGAAACCTCTAACACACCCCACACCCTCGCTGCTACTGGTACACTTCCAGGTCTGAGTTATTGAAATAGCCTCTCTCACTCTCATCAGTTTGATTGACTACTTAATTAAATTGCTCAATTAATTAATGTCTCCCCCTCTGGTAAATCCCCCTCCCCTCCCACCCTCCCTCTCGGAAATTGGCGGGAAAAAGACTCAGTCGATCGGTCATTTGGAGGGAAATCGATTGCTGTGTATGGAATATTGTTTAAACAATTTATACAATGTGTGGAATATTTTTTATTTCGACACTTTAAGGGATTCAAGGCAGTGTATGGAATATATGGAAACTGATGGATCTTTGGTGGAAAGGAAGTATCCCATAACAGGAAATTCATGGACATATTGTTTATTTATAAAAAAGTTCAGTTTTGGGGGGTTGGATTTCTCTTCCTCATCATTCTCTGTTGTTTGGAAACTGGTAGGTCTTGTAAGAAGTAGTCACATGGTGCAAACATGTTGTATAACCTGATGTTCAGCACTGTACTCTAGGTGTCTTAACTTAATGTTCAGCCCTTTGTCGGCACCTAACCTATTGTTCTGTTAAGTGGTTTTCCATGTTACAGTTCCTTAAACTATTGAACCGCCTTGGTTACCAAATTAAGTAATTAGTTATGTCCTACTATCATATTCTGGTACACGTTTCTAATTTCACATGCTTTTGAATGGTATTTCTGCCGCATTCTTCTTTTTCATCCTCCCTTTAAACTATTGTACTACGTTTTAAATAAAAATTATGCAAATTAAGCTATTGTTTTGCACTTAAACTGCTGTTCTGCTCCATGTCATCCACTCGCGAACACCATCCCCTTAAATATTGTACCGCTAACACCACATTGACATAAAAAATTTATGCAAATTAATTAAATCGATATTCTTCACATGCATGGGATAGTTTTTTTTAATTCGATGCCACTCGATACCCGACACCGACGCCAACTACTCCGCACATGTCCCCAGGAGTCCAGGTGCACCGACAGCCCCACCGAAGTGACGACGTGGCCATCAGCTGCCAAACGACATACGGTTGTCCGTTCAGGTCCTGCAAGCATGGGCCAATGGCATCCCTTTCATATTTGACAGCTGAGAAATTCCTGTGACTGCTCGTGATGTCATTCAGTTCGAATACAATTTGTTTAAATTTGTTCACATTTCTATAAATTTGTTGAAATTTGTTTAAATTTGCTGAAATTTGTTTGAATTTATAATCTACCTACAGCATTAGTGGCTTAGTGTGGTGTTACCGCCACAAGAGGCTGTGGCGCTAACACGAATACTTACTTGTATGCACCTGTAGAACCAAGTCCTCTTTTGATGGTAATATGGTTGTGTTCTTTAACATCCCGCTGTTTGTAACACGATTATGCCTCTCTTTCTAGGACACAGTGGTATCACTTGCAAGAAAACTTATGAGACATGTCCACCCATCATTGATTTTCTGTCAGTATTATTTAGGTAAGTATCTCTTGTACTTGTGTGCGTGTGTGAGGGGGGGGGGGGGGGGAGAGGCTGGCGACGGGAGGTTTAGGAGGGGGGGGGAGCGTGTGGGGGTTGTTGTGACTAAGTGTGTGCAATCGCCTTCTGATGTGATTCGTGCAACTTTCCCGGCATAAAGAATTTCAACGAAGTTTCGGGATTTCAGCCGGATAACGTCGACTTCTTGCACGATATTTCACCTGACAACCATTCAGCCATCTTCAGGTGAGTGTTTTGTTCTGGAGATTGCTAGTCCACATTGGTACCTTTACACTAAAAAATAGGGGCGAAGACGCATGTACAAAGGCAACCGCTACATGAGCGACCTTTGTCGAGTTTAGCGCCCTCTTCGAGTATTGCTATATCTATGGCGCACAGTCGTAAGCATAATGTGATATTACATGCGCGATCTCTGACAGAATGCGCACTCGCAGAGCTAAAATTCAAATGTCAAAATTAGTAAACTTAAATGCCACTAGACGTCTCTTTGGTCACAAAATGTTTTCTTTCTGAAGAAATTAAAGAACTTACTAAGTCCCACGCCTTATCCAGCTGAAATCCGTCATTACGATTAATAAGATCTTGTGCTAAGCGTATTTCTATCGATTCCTTAATAACTGAATACCAGGAGGATTCGTGGAGGCCAAGATTTCCGTGGTAGAATAATCCGTGGAATGTCCTGTGGAGAGACAATCCTCGGGTATGGCGAGTGCAGCGATCATGTTCAACGCAGCTTTCACGCACTGTGTGTGTCGTCTGACCAATGTTGTCTTCGACACACTGGCATGATATTCTGTAGATTCCAGCCTTCTGCAGTCCCAGATTGTCCTTTACCGAACCGAGAAGAGAATAAGATGTTGTGGGTGGGCACAAGATTACTTTGGCAGAATGTTTCTTTAAGATTCTTCCTAATTTTGAATAAATGTTGCCGACTTACAGGAGGAACGCCTTGGACTCGAACCGCTTTTTCTTCTCTTGAACTTCTGAGTGGTCACGTTTCTTCTTCTTTAAAGCTCTGCTGATCTGATTTCCAGAGTATCCATTGTCTTTCAACACTGATTTTAGATGTTCCACCTCCTTTGCACAGCTGCCGCCATCAGACGCAGCATGTGCCCGGTGCACCAACGTTCGAAGAATGCCCATAGTGGTGGTAACTAGACGCTTTCAAATACAGATCTGTATGTGTTGTCTCGCTGTAAACGGAATGCCCCAATGATCTATCCAATTTCCGACTGTTCAAGACGTCCACAAAAGGCAGACAGTGGCCCTTCTTCACTTCCATCGTAAATCTGATATTCTCATGGATGGAATTCAGATGCTGAAGAAAGCTTGAAAATTCTTCTTCATCGTGGGGTAGCACTACAAAAGTATCATCCACGTATCTCCAAAATACGATCGGTTTAAGTTCTGCAGAATCGAGTGCTCCCTCCTCAAAGCCTTCCATAAAAAATGTTTGCTACCAGAGGGAAGAGAGGACTGCCCATTATAAAATCGTCAATTTGCCCAAAATATTCACTGCTGAATAAAAAGTACGTTCAGGAAAGAACATCGTTAAATAGCACTATTAGATCGAATTTTAACTTACTGCTGAGTGAAAACGTCTCCATGAGAGGGTTTCTAGTGAAGGGTGCGACGACAGCGAAGCTTACTAATCAGTCCAACTCGCCAAGTCAAAGTGACTTCAGTCTATTAATAAAGTCACCGGAGTTACTAATACGATGTGAGCACTTTCCCACAAAAGGTCTCAGTTAAGACGCAAGATTTTATACGTTGGACCACAGGTATTTCTCACAATAGGACTTAATGGAAGACTTTCTTTGTGTATTTTTGAAAGACCACATACCCGTGGTGGAAAAGAGCTGCGAGGTCTTAATCTTTCCGCGATTTCACACGGTGGTCCGTCCAGCGAATAAAGGAAACACCACTGTCCTGTTGGCACGTAAGATCTATGACCAGAAGACTTATAGCTTGTTGAGTGAACCAACGAACCAGAAAATTAATAAAGACCTCACAGGGAGAGTAGAAAGAAAAACGAAAGCGTTGCTACATTCTTCTTCCCTTCCGCAAGAAGTTACATTATGTACTTGGATGTAAACGACTTACACGGACAAGCTGTGCAGCAACCTGTTGAAGGGTTTCGGTACTTATGTGATAAGCAATGCAGCATACTGCCTAAGAAAATCGAAAGTGTGAGGACCGATTCTGAAACAGGGTACGTTCTATAAGTAGATTTGACATACCCTGCAAGTCTGGATGACGAGCACAGTGATTTACCGCTGTGTACAAGGCACCGAGTTGGGGAAAACGGTTTCCACCCCAAGCTGATGACAACGCTGGAGGGAAAAACAAGGCATACAGGGTGAAGCGAAATTCGCGCACTCGGGCTTCGCAGCGCGACTCCTCACATGCCAGCGATAAAAAAAAAATATCTCTCACAAAATTCCGTCCGGCGAGTATATCTGGTAGAAAAAGGACGTTAAAGATTGGCGATCTGGCGACACTGTAACTGCATGTAAGGTAACTACTTCTGTTGTTCTGTACCATTGGTGTAGTGAGTAGAGTTTTGGGTTAGCATGCAGAAGGTCGATGGTTCGAGCCGGGGTTGGAGCGCATTTTTTTCTTTGCTAAATTCATTTTGACATTTCGTACTGAAGGATACACCTTTTCTTAGGTCACATGTATCCTAAATTTACAACATTTTGTAACGTTGAACATAACAAATACGTGGTTAGACAAATAAGAAATAGACAGTTGAAACAAATGACCTGTCATAGGACAGAATAAATACAAAAACAATATCAATTTCGAAATACTAAAGATGATAGCACAGTACAATAACACAACGTCTACTTGTCATTTGTAATACATGTAATATGAGCTCTCAGATGTCGCACATTAGCAACCAGTGACAATAAGATGTCCATATTAATGATCACATGACCTTCACAACAGAATACGTTGTGCTCAGACCAACAGGTGCTCAAAGCGACCTCCCTGCATGTCCAAACATTGCACAACCCACCGGATCATACAGCTCTGGACACTTCACAGCAAAGATGCGTCTGCAGAAACATGAGCACCATGAACACGCGCTACCAATGCTCCCATATTTGTCGGCAGAGTAGAGTACATGTGCTCCTTCAGGTGTCCCCAGAGAAAGAAATCCACGGGATCTAGGTCAGGTGACCACAGTGGTCATACGACTGGACCTCCACGTCAGAACCATTTCCCTGGAAATGTTCTCTCCAAATACAGTTGCACATTAATTCCAGAGTGTGGAGGTGCACCATGGAGTTGGAACCATATCATCTGCCGAACATGTAGTGGAACATCTTCCAGCGCATCAGGCAGATAGTTTGAGAGTAATGCATGCTACCTTTGTGCAGTCGATCAATCAGACGATATGTAGGGGCTCAAACACCTGTCGCCCAATATCCCGGCCCAGACGTTGATACCAAAGCGAACTGGATATCCACAGTCCCGCGTGACGTGCGGGTTAACCTCACACCAGTGGTATGCACTGCGCATATTGAAGACACCCTCACGAGTAAACGCTGCTTCATCCGATCATATTTCGGGGTTGACGAAATCATCGTTGATTTCCTGTTGTTGTTGGAACCATTCACAGAATTGCGTCCGCTGATGGCGATCTGCAGGATACAGGTGTTGCGTGAAAGCATAATGATAGGGGTGCAGCCCATGCTCGTGCAGCACGTTAATGACCCTACATTTGTGACACACGCAGCTGCCTTGCTACGCTACGTGTACTTCACTGAGGTTCTTGGTGTATGACCTCCAGAGTAGCTTCCTCAGTAGGTGGAGTACGACGAGTCCGTGGACGATCTTTGTCACGCAGTGGTGGAAGGAGAGAACCTGACTCCTGTAGGCGCAGCTCCAGACGTAGAAACATATTTTTATCTGGATGGCGTCGAAGAGGATATCTAGCAGCATGTTCACGAGTGGCAACACGAGCCCGGTTATCAGATGCACCAAGGACCAGAATCATATCCACATATTCATCGTTTGTGTATGCCATATGTCTGCCACACTGGTTTAGAGGTTTACAATGAGAAAATTCGATACGTGTACCCATGTACATTGGAGTCTGTCACGGGGGCGTTACTCCCCTTGCAACTAGTCCCTGTCTGGAGGACAGCGCATACAGTATTAGCATGCTGTCATTCCTGCGCGATATTGTTGTGCATGATTCATCCCGACACCACTAATTGTGAAATGTTTGGTTTCGAATTACTCTGTTTCCTTAACGATAATAGGCATGATGTTTCATAATCCAATCGATAGATTAATAATAATAATAATAAAAATAATAATAATGCATTGAGATACATATTAAACAGCATGCGTTTAGCAGATTCAGTGTTGAAAGGCATAATTAGTGGGACCATGGTGATAACACACGCAAATAGTAACTGAGTTCTGACATAACTCACAAAGCACGTTGCTAATCCTATTGGTAATGTAAGGCCCTAACGAAATTTAATGGTCCTGAACGAGGCAAGAATAGTAGTTGGTACTAATCTGTGGGACTATTGGAGGGTACAAAGAAAAGAGGTTTTGCATCTAGTAGATGATGTGATGCGAATAAATTCACACCCACGTTGTGGAAAGTCTTCTTTCAACACTGACAAATCTTCTATTTCTGCCGGCCGCGGTGGCCGTGTGGTTCTAGGCGCTGCAGTCCGGAACCGCGGGACTGCTACGGTCGCAGGTTCGAATCCTGCCTCGGGCATGGATGTGTGTGATGTCCTTAGATTAGTTAGGTTTAAGTAGTTCTAAGCTCTAGGGGACTGATGACCTAAGATGTTAAGTCCCATAGTGCTCAGAGCCATTTGAACCATTTTCTTCTATTGCCACGATTGCAGTAGAACTGTTTTCTAGAGGACCCGCTGCGATCGCTATTGACGATTAAAATGCCAGACATCGTACCATATGGACTACATTTACCAAATAAAAAACATATATCTCAATCCAGGATCGAACCATCGACCTCCTGCACGCTAACCCAAAACGTTAACCACTGCACCAACTGTACAGCACGCGGAGTAGGAGCAGACAAAAGTAATTACAACAAATGTGATAACAGTGTTGCCAGATTACCACTCTTTAACGTCCTTTTTCTGTCAGATGTACTCCCCGGACGAAATTTTATGAGAGGCATTTTTTTATCGCTGAAAAGTGAGGAGTCGCGCTGCGAAGTCCGAGTGCGCGAATTTCGCTTCACCCTGTATACTACATTACTGTAATCTCCAGTAATGTCTCAAGTTGTGATTGCAACTGTATAGAGTCACCTGCGCTGTTTCCTTCAAGCAGCGTCCCTGGTTGAAGGAATACATTGACTTAAACACCTGAATGGGGGCCCTCGTGGGATTTACGTTTGAGAAAGATTTTGAGCAATATAGGATGTGTGTGTGTGTGTGTGTGTGTGTGTGTGTGTGTGTGTCTGTGTCTGTGTCTGTGTGTGAGAGTGAAAGAGAAAGAAAGAGAGAGAGAGAATAAGTACTTTGTTTTTCTGCACACCAGGTGTGCGAGTTATATCGTTTTTTGCACACCATATGTCTATGTACAGTAGGTTAAGTTCCACTGTTGCGGGCCATAACAAAAGATATCACATTTCGTTTAGTGTTACGTCTCACAGGAGAGAGCTGTAAATAAATATTCCATATCAAAGTGTAGCTAAAATGTGCAAGTTTGTCAACAGTCCCATGACTATTCCAACTACGTCAAGCGTGGTTAATATTGATAAGTCTGTGTGCCATATTCCAAGCTGTTAGAAGAATAAAAGTTCATCTTATACTTGTAAACTGTGGAAGCTGTTTGTAAATATAACCTGTGAGACATATTTTTTGTATATATTTTCAAGAAAATTGTTAAGTTGCCTTTTGTAAACATTTCATACAGTTTTTGTGCCTTGTTTTTCTGTGTATTATATAAAAATGTGAGGCAAATCGTTTATCCATGCTGACAAAAGAGTGAAGTATTTGAAAATGTTTTGTAAGAAAGTATAATATCTGCAGTTTATTTTCATCATACTGTTTTGTTTTCTGTGTTCAGAACAAACATGATATTATGTTTAACAATATTAGGGACATATTTTTTGTGAGGAAAAATACATTATCTCAATTTATTTTGATGAGCAACTAAATCTATTTGGTAAACTCAGTCATTCGTTTTCTTTCATTCAGCGGTATCATATGTATACATAATTGTTTACAATGTGCAGTCACATCTCCATTGCACATTTACTTTCTATAAGAATGGATGCATTTACACCTCAGTTTGAGCAGAGACAAATGCATAAATTGTTTGTTTTTTTCCTTTTACAGTGGACACATACGTTCACATTGCACGCGTCGTAGCTATAACGAGGGATGCATTGAAACTGTTGAAATATTAACAGCTATACCTAAACGTCAGACTGACAGACAGGCAGAGTAGTGGACATAGCGACAGCTCTGCGAAGAGAGTAGCAGGTGCAGAGGAGAAGTCCGGTGGCAGCAGTGCCCACGGCCCGGCGGCGGCGGCGGCTGTGACTGGGCCAGCATTCAGACGTGGCGACAGCCCCGACCTCGGAGCGACGCTAAGACTCACGGCACCCGTGGCCCGGCTGTTCAAGTTACTGCCCAGCGCTGGTCACTGACCATGGAGCGGTGGGTGTGGGGGTTGGGGGTGGCAGGGGTGAAGAACACTCTCCCATTGTTTGTTCAAATAAAGATGCGTCCATAGCTAGAGCATGCAGTAATACAATAATACTGTCGTGTGACGAGGGCCTCCCGTCGGGTAGACCGTTCGCCTGGTGCGAGTCTTTCGATTTGATGCCACTTCGGCGACTTGCGGGTCGATGGGGATGAAATGATGATGGTTAGAACAACACAACACCCAGGCCCTGAGCGGAGAAAATCTCCGATCCAGTCGGGAATCGAACCCGGGCCCTTAGGATTGACATTCTGAAGCGCTGACCACTCAGCTACCGGGGGCGTGCAAAGCATGCAGTGACCGCACACCTCTGAGTGAATATTAGCTTATAGTACAACTGAACCAGTACCTCAAGTCTGGTCCAGTATGCCAGAATTCTACACTGTTATAAATAACCCGACTGGTCTGAGTTGGGTTGTGACGTCATAGAGCCGACGCTAGTATGACTCCATATCCCTGTTCGATGGCTACCTTGAAGTCCATGTCAGCCATCTTGTATTATGATATACTGAGGCTATGCTCCTACTCAGAATCTTTGGTGTGACGTCGCGTGTACTGGACTGCTGTTGAAATTGCTTGTCAATATTTTTTAAAGTTTTAGCCTGCAGTTACTTATTTTAAAGTTTATTTGTGTTAATATTTGCTCTAAAAGTAATTTATTAGTGGATTTTCATTCATCCCACAAGGGGAGGCCACAACGTTTGGAACGCGGATTTACTGTAAACTTCGTACACTCGTAGTACACCATGAGGACAACAAAATGTGTAAGCGGTAGAGCGTACTTCTCAAGCGTTAAAATATGTCTGTGCGTTGCCATTTTTCCCATGAAGAGGCTGCAGCCGAGTCGTGCCGGCACGGTAGCTCAGCGTGTTCGTTCAGAGCAGTAGCTACCTTTTCGAATAAAGAAACTGAGCGAACGGATCAACGAACAAACTGAACGGGTGTCATCGGACGTCCGCCCTGAACAAATTCAACTAACAATATAGAACAAATTTTATTTCATTTTTTTTATCAGTGGTTAGCGTTTAAGCCGTTGGATCACTGGATCGAGTTCCGTTCGTCAGTTTTGTTTTATTTTCAACATAGTCATTTTCTTTACTATTTATATTACAATTGATGTAACGGGAAAATACTTGTAACCGGAAGAACTTTTATTGGATTTACAATGTTATTTAGCAGTCTACTAATTTTTATTATCACAAATAATATAATATTCATAGCTATAGACTAGTAAGCGACCAAACGCATAAAGTGATACTGAATATGCATGCTTGTCCGTGTCTTCAAAACTGTTCAGATTTAATCGAAAGAGAATGAGAAATTGCTTCTCGGAAGACGCTATTAAAATACACTCGATATTGCATAACCAATTATCAGCACCGATTTTTAAGGAAATACCGCGTTATGCATGGTTTGCTTCCCAGTTATCGTCTGAAAGAGAGGTTTTTGGCCAGCCGGGGTGGCCGAGCGGTTCTAGGCGCTACAGTCTGGAACCGCGCGACCGCTACTCCCGCAGGTTCTAATCCTGCCTCGTGCATGGATGTGTGTGATGCCCTTCAGGCGCAGTTAAGTACTCGAAGGAGGAACTAGCTAGGTTGAGGAGCGTGAAGGGTGCTGAGGAATGGGAACTGGCAGTTGCCAAAAAGGTAGTTAGGAGGAGGTAGTTTTCAGACAGTTGTACTCTGCGTATATGCAATAGTTTTGACCAACTGTCAGAGATGAGTGGAGAGGAGCCGCTTGTAGGTGCAGGAAATATGCAGTAGCCCTCGGCAGTTAGGAAGCCTAAGGCAGCTGCAAAGTCTAACAGAAAAGAGGTGGTCCTGCTGCTAGGTAGTTCGCACGATAGAGGTGTGGGCCAGCTGTTGCAGGATGGGTAATGAGTACTAGGTTACCAGCATTGTGAAGCCTAATGCAAGGTTGGTTCAAAAATGGCTCTGAGCACTATCAGACTACAACATCTGAGGTTAGCAGTCCCCTAGAACTTAGATCTACTTAAACCTAACTAACCTAAAGACGACACACACATCCATGCCCGAGGCAGGATTCGAACCCGCAACCGTAGCGGTCACGTGGTTCCAAACTCAAGCGCCTAGAACCGCTTGGTCACTCCGGCCGGCTAGTGCAAGGATGTCTCAGGCGACTGGCAGCATAGGGGAGCTATGTAGGCATTTTACGAAAGAGGATCGGATAGTGATTGTGAGTGGCGCAGCGAATAGTTTTTATAGGGACGGGGAATATGATATAGGCGATGACCTGGTAAAGATAGCTACTCAAACTGGTGGCACTGAAGTGCATTTCGTGCAACTGTTTCAGCGTCGTGATCGGCCTCATCTTAATGCAGCTGTTAGGCATGTTGACATGGGGCTGGAGAGGGCATGGGTCACTTTCCAGTGGTGCCACTTGTGTGTATCAGTAGATCAGGTTTCACTAGGCATGGCCTGCACCTCAATAGGTATGGGAAGGGGAGGCTGGCAAAGCTTATAGGTGACAGTGTAGTGAGTGGTGGTAGGATCACTTATGGAAAAATTGGTGTAGTCCTTTTTAGACAGAAGTCAGCTGATAGGTATACCTGCTTAAAGGAAGTCCCCCTAAGGAATCAGGTATCCAAATAGAGAAGGAATTAGCACATTTCATCAAAATATAAGAAGTATTAGAGATAAAATTAGTCAATGGCTTACGTATGTTTATTCTCACATTATTGGTACATCAGAGCACCGCTTAAATAAATTGGCAATTCAGAGACTTCCTTTACCAGGATACTGATTAGATGGTTATTTTTCAAGGAATTCCTTGCGGAGTGGGGAAGTGGCCATGTACGTAAAGAAACAGTATTCCATTTGAGTCCATTGCACTGCACTGAACAGATATTTTAATGTTGTGCAGGAGCAGTTGAATTTAGTGAAACTAAACTTCTAGTTGTTGTTGTTTACAGGTCCCCTAACTCTGACTTCAGAGCCTTTCTGGTCAAGCTAGAAAGGGTCCTTGGTTCACTTTATAGTAAGTGCCAAAAATTATATGTGGTGACTTGAGTATTAATTTTGTATATGACCGTGAAAGAAAAGGATGTTGGTAGATCTAAACCCATCTGATCTTATGCAGACTGTTTTTTCCAACCAGGGTGCAGGAGAACAGTAACACAGCCATAGACAATATTTTTATTCATTCATTACTAGATGGGCATTCTGTTAGTAAAAGAGTGAATGGCCTTTCAGACCATGAAGCACAAATTTTAACACTAAAAGGCTTTTGTACTCAAACAAATGTCACATATACTTACAAACTATGTAGGAAAGCTAATCCAACGGCAACAGAGTTTTTGAAACCTCGTTAAGGAACAAGAGTGGCAGGATATTTATAGTGCCGATAACATAATGACAAATGAACACATTTCTCATGCTCTTTGAGATTTTCTTTCCATTAGGACGTTCTAAACGGGTTACTAGCAGTAAAAGGCAGCCCGGGTAGCTGACTAGTGGGATAAGGATATCATGTAGAACAAATGTGGGAATTATATCAAAATGATAGTAGTCAGAATCAAACTACAGTAGCCTACTACAACCAGTATTGTAAGGTGCTTAAAATATTATTGGGAAGGCAAAGAGTATGTTGTACGCAAATACAATAGCTAATTCACTGGATAAAATTAAAACCATATGGTCAGTTGTGAAGGAAGTGTCTGGTCAGCAGCACAAGGTCGACGATATAACGTCAGTTCGTAGTAAAAATATTTGTCACTGGTAAGTCGGTTATATATATAGTATTTAACAATCATTTTTGTGAGCATTACTGGTGAATTAAATAAAATCTTAATTTCTACAGGGAATCACATAAATCTCGTGAAAAATGCCTTTCCGAGTCTGATGTCTGAAATAGTCCTCTGTGACGCTGACAAGGGGGTGATTGAGTCAATAATTAAACCACTGAATACTAAGGACTGTCGTGGATATGATGGAGTGCCTAGCAGGATATTAAAGTACTGTACTGCACATGTTAGCCCAGTACTTAGCCATATTTGTAATTTTTCGCTTAAGAATTGTCAATTTTCTAAGCGATGAAAGTATTCAGTAGAAATGCAACTTTATAAAAAAGTGAGAAAGAGACAATGTAGACAGTTTTAAACGTATTTCTGTGCCATCAGTGTTCGCTAAAATTATTGGAAAGGCTGTGTATGTAAGGATAATTGATCATTTTGTATCACATAATTTGCTATAAAATGTAGAGCTCGGCTTTAGGAGTCGTTTAACAACTGAAAATGCTAAATCCTCTTTTGTCTGTGAGGTACTGGATGGATTAAACAAAAGGTTTCGAACGCTATGCATATTTTTTTATTTAACGAAGGCGTTTGATTATATTGATCACAAAATATTGCTCCAGAAGTTGGACCATTACATAATACGGGGAGTAGCTCATAACTGGTCCACCTCTTACTTTAACACAGACACCAAAAGGTCATTGTTCAGTGTTGAGAATGGCTGTGATGTGGGGTCTGAGTGGGGTACAGTCAAATGGGGATCATTGTTGGGGCCACTCCTGTACCTTATTTATGTGATATGTCCTCTAGTATTACAGGTAATTCTAAAATATTTCTGTTTGCTGACGGCGCTAGCTTGGTAGTAAAGCATGTTGTGTGCAACATTGGCTCTGTTTCAAATCGTGCAGTTCATGACACAAGTTCATGGCTTGTAGAAATAAACTAACACTAAATCACAGTAAGACTCAGTTTTTACAGTTTCTAACACACAGTTCAACTTAACCTGACATTTTAATTTCACAGAATGGGCATTTGATTAGTGAGACTGAACAGTTCAAATTTTTGGGTGTTCAGTTATAGTAAACTGTCATACAAAGCCTATTTTCAGGATGTTGTTCAAAGACTTAACGCTGCCATTTTTACTATTCCAATGGTAGCTGAAGTAAGTGATCGTTCGACACAAAAAGTGGTCTACTTTGCTTATTTTCATTCACTTATGTCGTATGGTATTATATTTTGGGGCAACTCTTTCAATTCTCAAAGGATATTTTTGGCTCAGAAACGGGCAGTGTAATATCCACGACACTATGTTCTAGTAACAAGATATTAAAATGAACTAAGTGAATAAACTTCAACAAATATTATCGATACTACGTATAATAGGACAGTATCGTGTAAAAATGACGATAATTATTTCATTATTTCTGTAATAATTTAATTTCTGTGTGAATTGAAATTATCGGGGAACTACGCTCATGGACAACGACAATTATAATCTTTTTTTGTTATCTGTGATAATTGTGGTTCAGTTGTTCTTCCTGTACTAACGGATGAACTGTACGGACGTGAGACGTGTGAGGTCTGTAAAGATGGTTCAAATGGCTCTAAGCACTATGGGACTCAACTGCTGAGGTCATTAGTCCCCTAGGACTTAGAACTAGTTAAACCTAACTAACCTAAGGACATCACACACATCCATGCCCGAGGCAGGATTCGAACCTGCGACCGTAGCGGTCTCGCGGTTCCAGACTGCAGCGCCAGAACCGCGCGGCCACTTCGGCCGGCGGTCTGTAAAGAGAAAACCTGTAACTAAATATTGTTAATTATTATTTGAGAAATAGAGTCGCTATTGTCTAGACGTGGATTTGTATTTATTTCAATTGTAATGCAATCTACTTAATGTTTTTAAGTGGCAATTTTCAGCTCCGCAATTAGGAGCGCAGTCGTTAGCGCTAGTAACTTACAGCGGAATTTGCTAGTAGCTGGTATAAAATATATGTCGGCATTTATCATTGAAAATGATTTTAAATGCTAAAGAATAGAGATAAAAGGCTTAGCGTTTTATCTAAATATATTACCTTGATAATATAAATCGAGAAAAACAATAGACAAATTGACTATCGTCTGTCTGCCGCCATCTTAGCAAAAATGTCGCCGCGGCAGTTTTGAATCGAGAATTTTAACAAACACAAATGTTGTTAGAAATAAATGAATGGAAATAAATGTGCACCGGTGGTCCCGAATCTACTTTAAAAGACAGAATTCAACTTAGATTGAATCTTTAAAAATAGTGTTCACAGCACGTTACGTAGTATCAATTTCTTATTTGCTGAGCTATGAAGCCTAATTATTTCTGACGATTTACATGAAATATTTTAATAGGAGACATAAGTCAGTGTTGTGCGCGGGTAGTATTTTGTGACTAAATGTTCCTTTTGCTAGGGAAAAGTGCTCCCATGTTAAGTAACAGTTGTGTAAAATCTGATAAATGATATGCAATTTAGTGCCACTCACACGGCTTTACAGACATTTCTACACAACGTCAAGTGGAGATTTCCTTAGCAGAGTGACAAATATTAGCCGGGATAATCATTTTTGAGATCAAACGAATTGTTACGCTGACAATAGGTAACTGGTTTTATAATTTTTTGATTTGCCTGAAATATCATTTATAAGTAATGAAAGTCACGAAATACTATAAACCGGTTCCACCACATCAGTTTGGGCAATAAGTGATGTAAGTTCGCGAACCTCTTTTCGACCCCTGTTCACTAGTCTGGGTATTCCAACATTTGCCTCTCAGAACATATATTCTTTACTGTCGTTTCTTGTAAACAATATCAGCTTATTCCCAAGAGTTAGCAATTTTCTCTTAATTAATAATAGACAAACCCAGTCTGCATTCGGATCGCACTTCCTTGACTCTTGTGCAGAAAGGCGGGCAGTATACCACTGCGTCCAATTTCAATAAGCTACCAGAAGAACTCAAGAATCTTAGCAGTAATCCAAGCGCTTTCAAATCGAAACTGAAGAGTTTCCTTCTGGGCCACTCCTTCTATTCTGTTGAGGAGTTCCTTGAAAAATTAAGCTGATTCGTATATTATATTGTTGACTGCGTTTACTTCAACTTACGGCCTGACATATTTTTTTTTTTTGGGTTCATGAACATTTTATTTTATCTGTTATTACTTCCATGCTGTAATTGCATGTACTTATACCTTCCATGACCTAGGAGATTTGCTCCCGAATTTGTTTCTACGGACCTAGACGTGTAAATAAATAAATAAAATCCATGCCTCGGGTTGTAACGTCATAGAACCAGGGCCAGTATTCCAAGTCTGCCAGCATGACACTGTCATCTTGGATTTCTTGCCAATTTATCCTCCTTCCATAGGAAAGACACTAGCGCAACTGCGCTAGTTTTTGAATGTCCCGCCAGAATGTTGAATTTCCCTCCAAAGTTTTGATTTCCCGTAGTTATGTGCACAGGGAGGAGGGGGGTGGGGAGTGTGAGGAACTCCTATGACGTCATCGATGACATCGACGACATTATCAGTGACACACGCTGTGCTCGTTCTCTTCTTGTTATCCTACTTACGGGAGTCCTGATTAAATCCTGAGAGGTAATTTCTTGCATCAGCCTCTTCACTTTCCAGCCTACTGACAATTCTGTAAACTTCGTCCTTGACAGTTCTCTGCCTGTGTGGTAACAGGTACTCACTATAGCTCCCATACTCATAAAGAAGAACGAAATTGTGCAGTGTTCCCTGACGCAAGATTTCTCTCACTAACTTAGGAGAGTCGAACTTACCCTCTCCCATTTCCTGACTGTGGGAAACTGGTGACGCAATCGATCACGTCACTTCTACAGATGTTTCTTCATCTGTAATAGGTGATACCTTTGTGATTGTCTCCCTTTCCGTGAAATATGACTTTAGGAATCTCATGATCTGGTATTTCCACTTTTTTATTGGGTGCTGTCCGTTTTTTGTTTTTTGTTTATTTTTTCCCGGTACTGCTTCCTAAGAGAGGCCCACATAATCTGCTATAGTAACCTGAAATAAAAACAAGAAATTGTAATTTTATTCACAAACAAGTTCCTTGGATCCAGTTAATAAACTTAAAATAGTTACTGAACAGTGACTGGGGTAGACTATGATTGAGGCAGGATCATCGACAGTTTGAATCCTAAAAGGGAGAAAGACAGTCGAGTGCTTTTCAAAATTTCACTATGCCATGGGAAAGTATAATACACAGAAAATAAAACACGTTTGAAACTTATTGCAGTTCCTAGATATAGTTTATATAAAGCAAAGAGTTAAGTATCTCTAAAAATGCCTTGTAAGGTGCCATGCTTTTTTAAATTCCATGTCTCAGCAACAACTTCTTAAATTTGAAGATACCTTGCAACTGATCATTCGTTGCAAACTTTCATTCAGTTTCCGCCTTGGTCGCTCCACACTGCACGATATCATGAAAAAAGTTCGCCAAGCCATAACTGATGCAATTATGATCAACTAATGCCCTCCCCAGCTGAGAACTGGAAGCAAATATATGAAGAATTTTGGCTAATGTGGAACTTCCCAAAATACTTGTATGCCCCTGATGGCAAACATGTGCAAATTGTGGAACCACAACACAGTGGATCACAATTTTATAACTGTAAACAAAATTTTACTATTGTACTGCTTGTATTAGTTGATGTACAATACAAAATCATTGCTGTAGACGTTGGATCCTATGGAAACAACAGTGACGGGAGCATCTACGCACATTCCAATCTCGGCAGACCACTGAAAGAAAATAAATTGAACGTCCTCAAGGCAAAGAATCTGCCAGGCACAAACATGCAAACACCTCGTGTAACTGTAGGGGATGAGCCTTTTCCTCTTGAAACATATCTCCTACGTCCGTTCCCAAATTCGCACATGAAACACAACATTTAAAATCGAATTTTCAGTGCTCGATGTTCTAGGGACAAGAGAGTGTTGGAGAATGTGTTTGGCCAAATGGTGCAAAAATTTAAGATATACTGTAGGAGAATACATGCTATGCCAAAAAAACTTAAAATTATAATGACTACGTGCATTTTGCATAATTACATAAGACCATGTTGCGCCTGACTGACCAAACGATGCTTCAGACAAATTAGCAAACATTAACTAACCATAACAGGAAAGACGGTTGTGCTACGAACTCTGCATTTCTTGTGAGAACAACATTTAAGGATTCTTTCAATAGTGCAAACGGAGCGCTTCCGTGGGAGTAGCCACGTGAGCGAGAGTAATTCATATCAACATTTATGTCTAAATTATTTACCGTAAATAAATTTTATAACGGATACAGGGTGGTCCATTGATCGTGACCGGGCCAAATATCTCACGAAATAAGCATCAAACGAAAAAAACTACAAAGAAGGAAACTTGTCTTTGTCTAGCTTGAAGGTGGAAACCAGATGCGCTATGGTTGGCCCGCTAGATGGCGCTGCCATAGGTCAAACGCATATCAACTGCGTTTTTTTAAATAGGAACCCCCATTTTATTACATATTCGTATAGTACGTAAAGAAACATGATTGTTTTAGTTGGACCACTTTTTTCGCTTTGTGATAGATGGCGCTGTAATAGTCACAAACATATGGCTCACAATTTTAGACGAACAGTTGGCAACAGGTAGATTTTTCAAATTAAAATACAGAACGTAGGTACGTTTTAACATTTTATTTCGGTTGTTCCAATGTGATACATGTACCTTTGTGAACTTATCATTTCTGAGAACGCATGCTGTTACAGTGTGATTACCTGTAAATACCACATTAATGCAATAAATGCTCAAAATGATGTCCGTCAACCTCAATGCATTTGGCAATACGTGTACCGACATTCCTCTCAACAGCGAGTAGTTCGCCTTCCGTAATGTTCGCACATGCATTGACAATACGCTGGCGCATGTTGTCAGACGTCGTCGGTGGATCACGATAGCAAATATCCTTCAACTTTCCCCACAGAATGAAGTCCGGGCACGTCAGATCCGGTGAACGTGCGGGCCATGGTCTGGTGCTTCGACGACCAATCCACCTGTCATGAAATATGCTATATAATGCCGCACGATACAGTAACCCGCCAAGGTCGCTGATGTTCTACTTGTTGCAGCCACAGTGGATTTTCCGTTGCCCAATAGTGCATATTATGCCGGTTTACGTTACCGCTGTTGGTGAATGACGCTTCGTCGCTAAATAGAACGCGTGAAAAAATCTGTCATCGTCCCGTAATTTCTCTTGTGCCCAGTGACAGAACAGTACACGGCGTTCAAAGTCGTCGCCATGGAATTCCTGGTGCTTAGAAATATGGTACGGGTGCAATCGATGTTGATGTGGCATTCTCAACACCGAAGATTTTGAGACTCCCGATTCTGGCGCAATTTGTCTGCTACTGATGTGCGTATTAGCCGCGACAGCAGTTAAAACACCTACTTGGGCATCATCATTTGTAGCAGGTCGTGGTTGACGTTTCACATGTGGCTGAACACTTCTTGTTTCCTTAAATAACGTAACTATCCGGCGAACGGTCCGGACACTTGGATGATGTCGTCCAGGATACCGAGCAGCATACATAGCACACGCCTGTTGGGCATTTTTATCACAATATCCAAACATCAACACCATATCGACCTTTTCCGCAATTGGCAAACAGTCGATTTTAACACGAGTAATGTATCACGAAGCAAATACCGTCCTCACTGGCGGAATGTTACGTGGTACCACGTACTTAGACGTTTGTGACCATTACATCGCCATCTATCACAAAGCGAAAAATGGTCCAACTAAAACATTCGTATTTCCTTACGTACTACACGAATATGTAATAAAAAATGGGGGTTCCTATTAAAAAAAAGAAAAAACGCCGTTGATATCCGTTTGACCTATGGCAGCGCCATCTAGTAGGCCAACCATAGCGCCATCTGGTTTCCCCCTTCAAGCTAGACGAGTTTCGTTCTTTGTAGTTTTTTCGTTTGATACTTATTTCCTGAGATATTTTGCCCGGTCACTATCAGTGGACCACCCTGTATATTTCACTTTCTCTCACGTGGTCCTCCAACCTCCCCTCCTATTTTGTTCCACAACGTCTCTTTACTGACAACGTTTGAATATGTGCTCATATCGTACAATTCAGACTGCTTGCCTCACGGATTCCGTTAAAATTTCGTCATCCGTTATTAAAATTAACAAAAGAAGCAACAAATAACGAAATGAAACTACAGTTTGTAACAAACAACAAAATAGAACGAATAACAACGACGTAAAATAATAAGAGATATACATGAAAACCACACCATAAGACATGCACGACGAAAGAAAATATCGAACATGAGAGCATGTTTGTGTATCGGGGGGAAACGAGCTTGTGGGTCACATGATCAGCAACAGACGATCGACGTCACCATCAAAACTTTGACCCGAGAGACCTTGACGATGCCATGCCATGCCATGCCGTGCTGTGCTATTCTGTTGACGGCCGGTGCGAATGTCGCCATTTGAAATGAATTACGAAATGTTTTGACGTGACATGACTCTAAGTGCGAATTTGCCTTTACACTGTGTTTCCTCGCCAGAGTATTGCTGCCCGCTACAGCCTGCTTACGCAGTGAGCTGGCCGTGCTTTCGAAGCCTGCTGTCAAGAGAAACTCCTGATCGCAACCTTCTCAGATTTAGTGGTAAGTGTGTTCAGTTCTCATAGAGTCAAAGCCCCAACATAGATCAAGTACGAAACCGGAAGTATGTGTATTGAACTGTGAAGAAAGCAAAATAGAAACAGTGAACTGTCCAAGGTGAAGAAGTCAAAGAAGCTTGAAAGAGCAACGATGTCGTGGTTGATTTTATGTATGTATGTGTAAAATGTTCATAAAAGAAAAAGTCGAGCAAAATAAACGAAGTGAGCGGAAAAGACAAAGAAAAGTTGATCATCGTGTTGGGCTGCCAAGTGGTCGAGCAGTTTTCAAACCGCCTCCCGTGCCATTTTTGTTTTTCTTCCGTTGTATTCAAATTTGTGTCCATGCCGTGGTGTGACGTCCGTTTGCAATAGCGAGGTGTAAGGAAGAGACCTTTAATGACAATTGATACTGCACAACTACTCTATTAGCAACCGAAAGGAAGTGGCTTTCGAACGGGAACCACGAACGTCTGATGACAAGGTGACAAGTCAACCGAATCCTCCACCGGCAAACACGTTTGGTATGTCATTTACGGCATCAGTGCCCCAGTATGTGTGTCATATGATGGGAATATCTTTTCGACGCACCGAATTTGTATGCCTCGTAAGTGATAGAGATATACCTCCTTGCCCCATTTAGGTGTTCGTATGAATTTGATCACTCCAAGGAAATGATGAAAACATAATAGTTAGTCACATAAGCTGCAACAAATGAACGCAACAGTTTCAAAATCACACAGTTTCTCTGTACTCAGTGAAAAACATATGTTCTTACGTTTTTGAAGTTGCGTTCCGTTTTGGAAGTTTTGACTCTTGAGGTCCTTTGTTGTAACAGTTCACACTCGTTTATTTGTTGTTTTCATTTCTGTGAGACGTGTATATGATATCTCGTCTGCTCCCACTATTCGTCACGTTTACTTGCGACGGTAACGTATTCTTACCTCATGACTCATAATCTGTAACCAATGTATAGTATGACAACTGCCAGGACTACAGAAAGAGAACAAACATTTCAATGACGGAACGGGCAGTTCATAAGATTATGAAGAAAAATAAATAAATAAATAAATGGTACGAAGAAATTTCGAACACTGCTTTCTTTCCTCACAGTCCAATACCATGAGCATCTTCCCACGACTCCGCGGCTGTTCATTTCCCCTCAATATTGTACTTATTGCGCTTGGACCATTCAGTGTTTCTATTTTGCTTTTTTTTTTTTTTTTACGGCTCAGTACACCTTCTTCCTGTCTTCATGCTTGATCTGTGTTCAGATTTTGACGGGCTATGCACTGGGCCATCTTATCAATAAATCTGAGATGGGTGCGCTGGGGAATTTCCCTTGTGAGTTCTGAGTTCGATGCACACCAGAAGGCCGGCGTCCACTCCTGGCTGCTAGCTGTGACAACAAAGCTGCTGTATACGGAATAATAAATGATTGTTGCTTGAACTATCTTAATTTGTCAGTTGCCTCCTATCAGGCGTCCCGCAGCAACTGACAACAAGGTGGGGAGATGAACGCCATTCTGACAAATAGAAGAAAGGCTTGTAACGTGCAAAAATTAATATTTCACAGTAAGTTACGGGTCATGCGTCGCTTCAAATTACTACGGATAGAATTTCAGTCAAGTGTAAAACTAAAAGGTACGGTCACGATGATGAAGTGTACCATGGTATTATACACTGATGAGCCAAAACATTATGACCACCTATTTGAAAGTGTGTTGGTCCAGCTGTGGAACGCAACTCAGCAGTGACTCTACGTGCCTTGGATTCTATAAGTACTTGATAGGGTTTTCTAGTCTGTGGCACCAGATGCCTATTCACAGGTCACACACTTCCCGTAATTTACGGGCGGTTTGTGTGTGGGCGCGGGGCTGGCGCCCAATAGCCTCCCAGTTGGGTTTCATTGGATTCAGATAAGCCCAATTTGATCGCCAAGACATCAACATGAGGTCACTATCATGCTCCTCAAATCACTGCAGCATGATTCTGGCCTTTTCACACGCATTGTTGTCCTGCTGGAAGATGCCGTCGATGTTAGGGAAGACATCAAGCATAAGGGGTTACAGGTGGTCCCTAATAATGTTCACGTAGTCCACAGTTGTCATGATGCCTTAGATTACTACCGCAGGTCCCATGGAATCCCATGTTAACGTCATCCATAACGTAACAGCCTGCGCCCGTAGTGCGCTGGATGACAGCGTATCTGGAGACGACCATCGGTCTGGTTTAACAATAAACGGGATTCATCCGACCAGACGACACGACTTCGTTGGCCCACGATCCAATCTCGATGACCCCGTGCCCCTGTAATCGTAGCTGCTAATGATGTTGGGTCAACATGGGAACACGTAGTTGTCCTCTGCTACGCAACACTATGCTTAACACTGCGCCCTGAACTGCGCGCTTCAAAACACTTGTGCCTGCACCAGCAGTGTACTCTGTCATCAAATCTGCCACAGATTGCCACGTATCCTGTTTTAGAGCGCGGACAAGCCTCCGATCCCTACGTTCTGTGATGAGGTATGGACATCCAGCTTCTTGTTGCCTAGTCATGGTTTCAGCATTCTTCAACCATTTTCCATAGATGCTCACGTCAGTAGCACAAGAACAGCCGACCAGCTTCATCGTTTCTGAGATGCTCGCTCCCAGGCACTGGGTCACAACAATCTGGCTCTTGTCAAAGTCGCTTAAGTCGAAGGTTTTCCGCATTTGCGCCGCTTAACTTTGCAATAATGATTCTCCATTCGTCTCTGCTCTGCTCATATACTTCTACATAAGCTCAAGTACTGTTGAATGAATGGGACAGTGCTCAAATGGTTTAAATCATACCTAACTGGAAGAGTGCAGAAAGTTAAAATAAGCAGTTCACATAATATGCAAGAAACTGGTGATTTCTCAAACTGGGGAACAATCAAGAATGGGGTGCGGCAAGGTTCGGTCTTGGGTCCTCTGCTGTTCTTAATACATATTAATGACTTGCCATTCTGTATTCACGAAGATGCAAAGCTGGTACTTTTTGCTATCACACACAACAGACTAGAATTAACTGGTGAAATTGTAAACGATGTTTTTCAGAAAATCATTAAGTGGTTCTCTGCAAATGGGCTCTCATTAAACTTTGACAAAACACAGTATATACAGTTCCACACAGTAAATGGAATGACACCATTATTAAATATAGACTTCGATCAGAAATCGGTAGCTAAGGTAGAATATTCAAATTTTCTAGGTGTATGCATTGATGAGGGGTTGAACTGGAAAAACACACTGAGGATCTGCTGAAACATTTGAGTTCACCTACTTATGCTATTAGGGTCATTGCAAATTTTGGCGATATACATCTCAGTAAATTAGCTTACCACGCCCATTTTCATTCTCTGCTTTCGTATGGCATCATATTCGGGGGTGACTCATCATTGAGTAAAAGAGTGTTCATTGCACAAAAGCGTGTAATCAGAATAATTGCTGGAGCTCATCCAAGATCATCCTGCAGACACTTATTTAAAGAGCTAGGGATCTTCACTGTAGCCTCACAATATACATATTCACTTATCAAATTTGTTATTAACAATCCGATCGAATTCAAAAGTAATAGCAGTGTACATGGCTACAATACTAGGAGAAAGGATGATCTTCACTACTCAAGGTTAAATCTAACTTTGGATCAGAAGGGGGTAAATTATGCTGCCACAAAAGTCTTTGGTCTCTTACCTAATAGCATCAAAAGTCTGACAGATAGCTATATAGCATTTAAAGGGAAATTAAAAGATTTTTTTAATGGCAACTCATGCTACTCATTAGATGAATTTTTGGATATAGTAAATGGGCAATTTCCCCAACTCCCACAAAAAAATTAAAAATATTAAGTGTCATGTAACATCTTGTATAGACACCTTTTATTAACCTGACACGTTCCACATCATTACGACGTGTCGTATTCATGATGTATGGAACAAGTACTAATCTAATCTGATCTCTGATCTAATCTTACAGTGCCATGTGCCCTCAGCGCAATAAGGCAGCTTAAAACCTCGCAGTGGGCAGTGGTCGTAATGTTTTAGCTCATCGACGTGTGTGTGTTGTATATACAGGGTGTAACAGGATAAGTGCAGATATTTCTATTGGTGACTGTGGGCGGTGTACTGAACAACATTACATCATTATTTACATCATTTGCAGATTAATAATTATAGCTATTCGGAGTAGTCTATTTTTCTGTTGGTTAATATCTCCAAATACTGTGGCAACAGCAAGCCATCAATGTTTATTTTCCCATAGGTGGCAGGTCAGGTGTTGAAGTATGGATGCAAGGACACCAAACGGTTAGTCTCTACTGACAGGTGCAGTCCACAGAATGGTGCAGTTATGGCAGTGCAGAAAACATCAGGTTGTAAAGTTTGTGACATGTTTGTGGGAAGACTGTACGATCCTGAGAAAAAATAACTCACACACTGATGTGTGTATGTCTTAAGGTATCACATACAAAATATCTGCACTTATACATGTTACACCCTGCATATTGCTGTAGAGGGAGAAAGACTCGGTAGGATATGACAAACTGCTGTTTCTGGTGGAGCCAGAGATGCTCGCATCACAACGTTACGAACGGCAAAGATGCACCGCAGGTAGCAGGGGCGGCCTGCAACTCTACATTGCAGCGACTTAATATAATAACCTGTACAATGTTAAAAGAGATCTAATGCTACTCATTTATTTGTGTTAATGGTTACAATATTGTTTTATACGGTTGTAGTGGCAGTAAAATTATGGACAGAGACTTTTACAGAGAGGTCAGTGAGTGCATATCGCTGTGTACCGAGTCTGGTTGTAAAGGTACTGTTTCGGGAAGTTTAACCTGAACGTTGTATTACTGATGGTATTCGTGATTCAGTTACCATAAATAAGTAGTCTGGTAAAGTTTTACCAAGGTTCCATCATGTAACTTTCGTAAGGAAGCTCATTATAGAGGGAGCAAATTTAGGTTAGGGATTCTGGAGCTTTGGAGAGCTGCAAGGACGTATTCAGTATGAATCCAAAAGAGATTTTGGACGAAAAGCGGTTTTATCAAAAGCCACCGGTGGTGACGTGGAACATTTGATTGGTAGATGTTTGTAGTCAGCTCGGTGCCCAGTTCTGTTCCAGCTTTTAAAGCTGGTGTTCTGCTGCAAACGCTCTCGTAGCGAGAGATGTTTCTGTTTTTTGGTAATTGTGGTATATGGTAGCCATGAGATCGAAAGAGGATTCATTATGCTGAATTTAGTAGGCAGGCACCAGGTAAGTCGAACTAGAGCTGTGTGGCTTCATGTTACTGCATTGTTAGCCCACTAACCATCAAGATCTGAGCATGTTAATTGAGTAATGTTGGGCGCTGATAACCTCGACGTTCAGCGCCCTTCAATCCCAAACACACACTTGAGTAATATTGGACCTAAAGGAACCACTAACCCGGTGACGAGTAACGTTAGTATCCACCTGCAAAATATCTGCGGCCAGTGTCCATATAAATGCAAAAACTGGCGAAAAATATTGTAGACTTGACGTCAACGCCTGAAGAGGCTTAGCTTTGATGAATACTGTTTCATGTAGCTTCAACGTCGCGGTGAAAAATTCGTATTTTTTTCTTCTTTTCTTCATAAATAGACCAGCTTATCGAAAGGTTTGGGAGATTGCGGACACTCGCACGCAGCGACGTATTATCTGTATGTGGCTATTTTTTAAATAAACCACATGTGATGTGGACGTTTGAAAAGAAAATTAAGAGCTCCGACTTGTTATTTTAGTTTCTCAACACAAATGAATATTTCAGTAATCCCATTCCGACTTGAAATGAAAGAAATGGAAAAAGAAAAAGAAATAATATTCCGCCGAAGCATTGGTGTTTATAAATTAACATGCTTTCAGTGATAGTCTTTGAAATCAGTGGGAAAAACACCATCGCAGATAGTAATAGAAAGAAATTAAAGCCGAATGATATAATCAGAGATTTACATTGATCACTGGTATAATTCTAGCGAGTTTATTTGAAAGTATAAAAAAATTCACACTAAAAACCACAAGAAAGTATTTTGTTGCTTTACAATCGAAAAATTACTGAGAGGGTTAATATTATATCCCTGACTGGTCGACAGTTGAACTTTTTTACGAGAGATGTTAAATTCGGAATAAAATAAGGGGGGCCGCTTGTAGTTTTCAAACAATACTAAAAAAGCTGGAATAGTAAGTCAGTTTACATGGGAATTTGCTTGCTTTTCGAATATAAAATCAAAATCTGGAATTTCCACCCATGATAATTATAGATTACTATTAGCTTTGTACTGTTATGTATTGTTTTAAAAATTACTGCAGCCAACGAGATCGTATTCTTCTACTACACTATTACGGAGAGCCTAGCAATCCGATACACAGTTAACGATGTAGAATATTTGGTTTATTATATACTCACTTGTCAACTGATTATCCATATTTAGCAACAGAAACTTAATGTGATCGTAATATAATATTACAGAGTATTTATCTAGTGTTTAAGCGCAGTAGTCTATAAAGTAATACATGGATATACAAACACATAAAGCTACTCAAGTAGCAAATGTCCTTTCACAGTTTTGAACGAATAGTATAAATCTGCAACGAAGAAAGACACGGAAGCTTTCTGACATTTATATAGTCATTTCTAAGCTGTATAATTAAACTAGCAACGACCTTAACGTACTACGGAGATTTGAGCAGTACGAGTACCATGTTTAAGACTACTACAAAATAATTAAAAGATTTTCTTACTAATATTACTTCATAATAGAACAAGTAGTTTACTCTGGAAAACGTAACAGCAAACTTCGCTGATAGAACCTTGAAATTCTGAGAGTACGTTCTGTCACACTGTGTTATTCCATTAGGTTACTGTTGCGTAAGATTAATATGCTGTAAAGGTGAAGAAAGTGGCTTATTTTACTCAAAAACAGGGATAGGTCTGACCAAGTTCAAATCTTTAAATCTTTTAAGTGTTACGACGAGTGTAGATCACTGATCATAGTGATTGGTTATAGACAGTTTGCTTTTCTGTTTGTATCCACTATCTCTCTTATAACCCGTACACATTCCCAGTGTTACAGGTTCTTCAGCCCATCGTAGAAGTCAACACACCAGCAAACCTCTAAATATTGCTCCCAGGGGTGTTCCGAACGCCACATTGTGAATTTTGGTTGTAATTTCTCAGTGACACTTTAAAAATACTCGTTCACAACTTATGCTAGCTGCCGTGAGTAATTTATTACATTATCCCCCTCTCTAATATGTACGTTACGATTTTGTTTTTCATTCCCTGTTGCCTGTTTAATGACATACAGCACTAGGATTGGCGGAGAGGAGGGAGACGCGGTGGGGAGGGGGGGGGGGGTCATCGGTGCGCTTGCCCAACTAAATGTAAATGAAACGCAAGCATTAAAAACTGCATCTATAATTTCGAACACAACTCCTTACAGCCTGCGGCTCTTCCAGAGCCTGTGGAATTGTTTAAAAAAATATATGGATATATAATTGGTGGTCAAATTAATTCAGAATAGTACTGCTCTGATGGAGGGCACGACCTATAGATCAGACACTGTAGAGCAAAAATATTGTTAGTACATACGTGCAAGTGTTGTAATGTTTATGAACGTTGTTTAGTTTTCATAAATTGATACCAGATTTTAATGGAAGTATAAGAAAATGATTTTAATAAAAGCTAGAATGTTTTCATTATCAAATAATCTTATTTCCAGCCGTGTCGAATATGTACACAACTGGCCATTGAAATTGCTACGTCAAGAGGATAACGTCCTACAGACGCGAAATTTAACCGACAAGAAGAAGATGCTATGATATGCAAATTATTAGCTTTTCAGAGCATTCACACAAGGTTGGTGCCGATGGCGACACCTACAATGTGCTGACATGAGGAAAGTTTGCAACAGATTTCTCATACACAAACAACAGTTGACCGGCGTTCGGCCGCGGTGGCAGGTCGGTTCTAGGCGCTTCATTCCGGAACCGCGCGACTGCTACGGTCGCAGGTTCGAATTCTGCCTTGGGCGTGGATGTGTGTGATGTCCTTAGGTTAGTTAGGTTTAAGTAGTTCTAAGTCTAGGGGACTGATGACCTCATATGTTAAGTCCCATAGTGCTCAGAGCCATTTGAACCATTTTTTGACCGGCGTTGGCTGGTGAAACGTTGTGATGCCTTGTGTAAAAAGGAGAAATGCGTATCATCGCGTTTCCGACGTTGATAAATGTCGGATTGTAGCCTATCGCAATTACGATTTTTCGTATCGCGAAACTGCTGCTCGCATTGGTCGAGATCCAATGACTGTTAGCAGAATATGGAATCGGTGGGTTCAGGAGGGTAATACGGAACGCTGTGCTGGATCCCAACGGCCTCGTATCACTAGCAGTCGAGATGACAGGCATCTTATCCGCATGGCTGTAACGGATCGTGCAGCCACGTCTCGATCCCTGAGTCAACAGATGGGAACGTTTGCAAGACAACAACCATCTGCACGAACAGTTCGACGACGTTTGCAGCAGCATTGACTATCAGCTCGGAGACCATGCCTGCGGTTATCCTTGACGCTGCATCACAGACAGGAGCGCCTCCGATGGTGCACTGTTTACAGCATCATGATGGTCGCATCCGTGTTTGGCGACATCGCGATGAACGCACATTGGAAGCGTGTATTCGTCATCGCCGTACTGGCGTATCACCCGGTGTGATGGTATGGGGTGCCATTGGTTACACGTCTCGGTCACCTCTTGTTCGCATTGGCGGTACTTTGAACAGTGGACGTTACAATTCAGATGTGTTACGACCGGTTACTCTACCCTTCAGTCGATCCCTTCGAAACCCTACATTTAAACAGGATAATGCACGACCGCATGTTGCAGGTCCTGTACGGGCCTTTCTGGATACAGAAAATGTTCGACTGCTGCCCTGGCCAGCACATTCTCCAGATCTTTCACCAATTGAAAGCGTCTGGTCAATGGTGGCCGAGCAACTGGCTCGTCACAATACGCCAGTCACTGCTGTTGATGAACTGTGGTATCGTGTTGAAGCTGCATGGGCAGCTGTACCTGTACACGCCATCCAAGCTCTGATTGACTCAATGCCCAGGCGTATCAAGGCCGTTATTACGGCCAGAGGTGGTTGTTCTGGGTACTGATTTCTCAGGATCTATGCACCCAAATTGCGTGAAAATGTAATCAAATGTCAGTTCTAGTATAATTGTCCAATGAATACTCGTTTGTCATCTGCATTTCTTGTTGGTGTAGCAATTTTAATGGCCAGTAGTGTATGTTACGTTATGTGTAAGAATGTGACTGTTTGAATTTTAAACTTCACGCCCCTCAAGTTCTGCTTTCGTATACTGACTGAGCTGCGGTGCTCATTTTCACAAGTTTCAAACGTTTTTCTGACGGGTTTCATATGATAATAAAAAAAAAATGGTTCAAATGGCTCTGAACCCTATTGTAGCTTGGATCGAAGAACGTGGACATTTTTGTTCTTTTTTCTTCTATAAGTACACCTATTTATCACCTCGGCCTACAACTCTTCAAAGGTCGCTCACAACACCGTAAACAAACTCACAAAATAACTGTAGACAGAAGCAACAAACACCATCCGATTATATATCTACCTCAGTCTCAAGCAACAGAACTACTAGTAGTTCGCGAGTACGCCACCTCTCCTATGCTACCTGTGATAATGCGTAAGAAGTCAGCACACTTTCTCTCCTACTCGCTATGTCACCGTTACAACGTGTATTTAAAGCAAACCTGATTTCATATTCTTGTGCGACTGGCGCTAAATCGGAATAGACGTCATCTTTTAGATGTATAAAAGCGTCTAACAATTCTCATTTATGCCGCACCACGCCTTCTGTGTGTTGCCATTTCTTTTCCGTCAGTGTACATCTCGGCCGAGCGCCTACAAGCATCGGCCACCTGCACAACAGATCCGTCATGCAGGTCCCGGACCATGTAGGTGCCAGCCTGTACGCCGCCAAGCAGAGTCCGAGTCACACCGCCAGACGCCAGGAGACATCAAGGCATCAGATACGTCGCTAGAGACCGTGACGTACATGAACTGACTTATTGAGCCTAGACACGTGATTGAAAATAATGCACAGAGTATTCTGCTGCGGGTAGTCCATTTAAGGCCGTGCATAGACATAGAACGCTGGAAAGCATTCCACCGACTTACTGACTCCCTCCCCATCCCTCACTACTCCATTCCTCACGACAAACATCCCTTACCTGACGACCTGAGCAAAGCCAATCACTTTGCATCCTCTCTCTCAGATCATATCAATCCGTGACGATCCTCACACCGTCAGGTGGCTTGCGGAGTATGGATGTAGATGTAGACTACTGCCAATTCACTACTATCCACAACGCACAGATGCCACAGTTCCACCCCTGTCTCCCAGCTTCCGGTACTTTAACAACATACTAGAAACAGAATTAAACACCCCAGTCACAGCACAGGGCATAAAACAATTACTTCCCAGAAAACGTAACACACCCCTGGTCACGACCATGTTACCTATCGACACGCCAAAAATGCCCTATCTCGTTTATCATCAACCTTGAAATCCTGTACACCAAAAAAATGGTTCAAATGGCTGTGAGCACTATGGGACTCAGCATCTGAGGTCTTCAGTCCCCTAGAACTTAGAACTACTTAAACCTAACTAACCTAAGGACATCACACACATCCATGCCCGAGGCAGGATTCGAACCTGCGACCGTAGCAGTCACGCGGTTCCGGACTGAAGTGCCTAGAACCGCACGGCCACCACGGCCGGTATCCTGTACACCACTATCCTCTCCACAGACTACTACCCCGACCTGTGGAAAACATCCAAAATCGTACTTTTCCACACTCTACTGATACCGCACCATCTGCCTAACCTCAGTGTTTAGCAAGGTCTTTGAATCCATCCTCTGCCGACATGCCCACCGCCATCTGCACCACCACCATCTGCTTCCTATTACCTAGTGTGGCTTCTGTCCCACCTCCTTTGCTTATGATCAACTCTCGAACCCCACACATCTCCTATTCCAACAACCGTAAATCCGCCATCCTTGTCTCCCTTCACCTAGAGAAAGCATACGACCGTGTATGGCATTATGATCTCCTATTCGAACTCCAGACTTATGCAATTCCAATGAATTATGTCCACCTTATTGTATCCTTCCAATCAAATCGCCGATACAATGTCATTGTTAACAACACCAATTCCCGTATCTACCACCTCACTGCAGGAGTGCCCCAAGGTTTCGTTCTCTCTCCTCTCCTCTCCTTTACCTCATACACACTGCCGATTTACCCAAACCACCTTCCCCCGTCCACGTGCTTCAGTATGCTGATGACACCTCTTTCTTCACTCCAGCAGTCCCAACGATCCCTTCAAATCCACCTCAGTCTGTTTACCTCCTGGTGTGTCCAGTCGCTCCTTAAGATTAATCCCTTCAAAATCCTGACAATAATTATAGAGCTCACCACCGACACATTCGGTCCCTACGACTTCTACCTCAGCATTTGCGACCATCCTGTCCAGCTGACTAGCACACTAAAATACCTTGGAATAACCGTCGACCGGCAACTAACGTTGAAACCTCACCTACTAACCATCTAACAGAAAGCCCATAATACACTAAAACCACTAACTGGGCGAACATGAGAACTGCACCCTTCCACTTTCCCTCACACATACAAATCCCTGATCCCTCCATCCTTTGCTATGCAAATGTTGCATGGATATCAGCCCCACCCAAGTTCTATAAATCCCTCCAAATCCTCGAACCCCATGCTTTTCGCCTCGCTTTTCGCATTGGCTCACCTTCCCCCACAAGGACTCCTTACCAACTCATCAAATACCCACCTTTCCTCACTCACACTGAAAATCTCTGAATAAACTACACCATCCGCAAACTGGAATCCAACAATCCTTTCGTGTCCCTTCTACATTCCAAGCTGCCATTCCTCTACCTATACATACCACCAACCCTCCACCTGCACACACACCACATGTCATCTCCCAAGACTGTCTCCCTCTCCCACACCACGAACTCCGCCCCGACATATGCCCATCCTACCAACACCCCACCCTATCAACACCCCTCCGCCCCCCTTTGGCTGCCCCCTCGTCCTCTCCCCATTCCTCATCTCCACCTTTTACCCTTCCCTGTCGCCTCCACCCTGTTTCCCTTCTAATGTATAGATCCAATATCTTCTACCCCTCTCTCCTTGTCCCTCACAGTCCCCCCCCCCCCCCCCCCCAGTCTCATAATCTCTTATCAACCCTCAGTCCTCATAACCACCACTCTCCACTCTCCTATTCACCACCTTTCTTTTCATCAACAATCTAACATCCCAGGACAGATCCTTTTCCAGTTTTAGTGAAATTTTGAAGTGCTCCATTTTTAATGGTCAGCCGCTATTGTATCGTGTTCCATGTTTTTCAAGAGTTTTTAAATGTTTTGTTTTTTCTAGTTTTGTTTTTTCAAATGTTTCTAACTGTGCTGTCTGCTCACAGTTTTATCATTGTTTTTAAACTATTCATGAAGACAGCATTATTTCTCACATCCTCCCATCAACGCGCCTTTTTAAAATAATTTTAAATTCATGGTAAATATGTCTGCTTGTTTTGTGTTTAGCATCTAAGTTAGAGAATAATTTGTGCTGGCTGAAGAGTGAGTTGATTGTACCGCTGCCAGCCTCCATCACCCCCCACCCTCAACATGGGGCAAGCGGGGATAAAATAACAAACGAAAAAAGAAAAACACAGAACGCAGTCTTTACCCAGTGACCCGCTGGGCCAGGTGCCGAGACCAACCGCTCTTCCACAATCAGGGACTTACTTGGCTACGTCCAGAAAAACGCGTCGCAATCCACTGCCGCTACGCCGCCGAGTCGTCCTTGCGGGGCACTCATTAGGCTCCGGACCATTTCCAGTTTACGTGTGGACTACGACGCCATATCAACAGTCTGCATCTATGAATTATGCTGGTTGTCGACTTTGGTTGCGCCAAATTGTAAAACCTCTCATCTGTTGTGGACACTATCAGTGATTGATGTCTAACTCGACAAAACGTAATTGACATACTTGTTTATTTCTGAATTACGTTGACAGCCTAATTTGAGCTGGCTTAAGTACTTTTTAATACCGTCCTTCTGCCAGACTAGTTAATGGCGGTATTAACTGTTGTTCTATTAGAACTGACCTTCTGCCAAAAGTTATTCTGTTGTCCGAGCATTAAGCCAGAAACTATTTATTGTGTAATTTGGCCATCAGCGAATTATTGTTTTTTGTTTCTTCCTTCAGCCATAGTCACCACCACTAAAAAGGGAAGAGACTTGCTCATTTGGAGCAAAGTAAAGTAAACATTGTATAGCTTTGTTGGTGGATTGTTTTCACGACACACCGATGTCTCTAAAGTCTGATTTGGCTGTGTGCTATGACGGGGGATTATCAAGAGGCTGGAAAAAGCTAAAAGAAAAAGTGAACATAAAAACACCGCTGATCACAATACGTCGTGCGTAGAATGGTGCAAATTAGACAATGTGTTAACTAGTGGTACAGCCATAGATTATCTTTTAGACCGAAGTATTGTAAGATAACAGCAGTATTGAAAAGAAGTATTATATCGTGCAATCCAGGCGATTCCTTTTCTCATGGAAAAAGGTCTAGCTCTGAGAGGTGATAGTGACTTCGTCGGAGATAGTCGAAACGACATTTTTTTTTTGCCTCTTAAGAGTGTTTGGCGAAGTTTGATCAAATTATGAAACGACATTTAAAACAAGTTGAAGAGAAGGAACAGGGAGGAAAGCACATGGCTCGTTGCACCTATCACACGGTGTTCAGAACGAATATATAGATATAGTAGGGTACTTTCGACAATAAATTATTTTAACAGGGGTAAAGCGTAACGATTACTTCTCTGTTATGGTAGGTGCGACTCCCGATGAAGCCCAAACACAACAAAAGGTTCTCATAGCGTGCTACGTTACCCTCGATGGAGAAAATTGACTTTGTTGACTGCGATGAATTGCGATGAGCTGAAATGATATGGCTTACGGCTTTCAGACTGTTCGGGCAGGCATACGCCAACGAGAGCTATATGACTGGAATCTATCAGGGAGCTCAAAAGCGTATATTAAAATAAATTCCGCTGGCAATTTTTCTCCACGCAGTGCTAATTCATTGATTTTTTGTGGTGTGCATGCTGCGAAGAGTTGCGTGGACGTAGTCACTTTTTTTCGGAATATCCTATAACACACAATTCTTTATTATAGCCTAAAATTATGGAATGTTTTGAAACAAAGTAGCTTCCCTTCACGGGCTGTCGGAAACGATGTGGTCTGCGCGGATAGATTCTGTGCGTCGATTTGCTAATTATTTGCCAGGTTTACAAAGAGTGGTTGAACTTGCTTTTAACTTTGACTGCAGAGACACGTACTGAACTAACAGTGAAGTATTTCAAATCATTTCAATGTTTCTCGATGTCTTCACTGTGGTACAAAGTGCTAGCTGCAATAAACATACGTAACATAGTGCTTCAAGCAAGGGAAACCACAATAGATACTGAAAGTGTCACTATTACAGGTGGAGGAATTAAACTCACAAATAGTTTGGATCTTTTTACACTGGAAGTTGCAAGCTAGCAGAAAATATTCCAGTATCAACTGAACTGAACATAACGATTTGCGGGAAAGAGAAGCGGAAAGGGAATAGAAAATCCTTCGTAGATGAAAAACCAAAAGAACATTGAAACCTGAGAGTAGAAAACAGTTTTACACTAAATGTTTCCGATGTTATTCTCGATACAGTTGTAGGAAACTTAACTCAGATGTACGTTGACGTAGACAACATGAGGGATATATTTGATTTCTTAAGAAATTACATAAGCCTAGACGATTCTATAATATCAGAGCGCGTAGAAATCTTTGCATCTTTGTACCACGTAGACGTTAATGAGCAGCATTTGAAAGGAGCACTTTTGCCGTTAAAAAAATTAATGCACTTAATTTTGGGTCATAGCCACTTACCCCTCTACGCCTTCTCAGTGCTCTTCATAAGAGCAATTTTAATAACATATTTCTACTATAGTTGTAGGCGTACGGATTTTCTGCACTTTGCATGTACCATAGCCCAAGTAGAGCGGTCATTCAGAGTTATTGAAAGACTTAATGATTGTTTGCGAACTACCATGGGGTAAGGACGGCTTGTTGGATTAGCTGTGATCGCAATAGAGAATTCCTGCTCATTACATTACTCTGAGTTTACAAAAGTGTTCACATCTGAAAAATCTAGAAAGCATAGTGTTATAAAGCGTCTTATTTATGTAAACTGAAAGCATTAAAAGCTTCTTTAAAAAGGCATCGTTTGATTTTTTGCATTAAAATTTTCTGACTTTGTCGAAAACACTAAAGTCTGAAATACAGTAAAACATTAGGGGGATGGAAGTAAGAACGCTTACCAAGGACGCTGAAGACATTAGAAATGACTTTGCTTTTATTGTTTGCATTGCAAGTTATTTTCTTATTAAATACAATTTTTGCAGCAATCAGCATCCTCCCATGAATCTTTATGTACTTATGATAGAAATTTAACAACTTTAGCTCATTTTGACTCTTTCACAAGGAACTGGGATACTTAAGTTTCTAGCAGCATTTTCTAATATCTGTTATCCATATTCCTTTCTGCGTCATTGCTACTGATGTGGGTACTTTGGGTAACGTCTTGTTCAGTTTAAATAATGTTGAGAACTTGGAGAATTTTTCACTTAAATCTGTTTCTCTATACCCTTCATCCCAATTTTAGTTTGCTAGTTCTCTTAAAAATCTTGCATATTAAGTTCTTTTATAGGCCTTGAGTTTACAAATTTTGTTTCCCACCTGATTACTGTTCGGCAGAAATGTTCTGACAACCAAATATCTTTCACAGCTATATCACTCTTTTCTCTGTCCACATTCGTCACCAAATAGTTGATTACCAATGCAGTCATTGTAGTTACCCTTGCACTGTTACCCAACACGGACATGACAGCACTGCAAAGAATGTTTGTGAGTGTTACTCGTTTCATCTGTGATAACTGTGTTTATGTTTGTCTCCACACAAAATTATACAGGGTGTTACAAAAAGGTACGGTCAAACTTTCAGGAAACATTCCTCACACACAAATAAAGAAAAGATGTTATGTGGACATGTGTCCGGAAACGCTTAATTTCCATGTTAGAGCTCATTTTAGTTTCGTCAGTATGTACTGTACTTCCTCGATTCACCGCCATGATTTCATACGGGATACTCTACCTGTGCTGCTAGAACATGTGCTTTTACAAATACGACACAACATGTGGTTCATGCACGATGGAGCTCCTGCACATTTCAGTCGAAGTGTTCGTACACCTCTCAACAACAGATTCGGTGACCGATGGATTGGTAGAGGCGGACCAATTCCATGGCCTCCACGCTCTCCTGACCTCAACCCTCTTGACTTTCATTTATGGGGGCATTTGAAACCTCTTGCCTACGCAACCCCGGTACCAAATGTAGAGACTCTTCGTGCTCGTATTGTGGACGGTTGTGATACAATACGCCAGTCTCCAGGGCTGCATCAGCGCATCAGGGATTCCATGCGACGGAGGGTGGATGCATGTATCCTCGCTAACGGAGGACATTTTGAACATTTCCTGTAACAAAGTGTTTGAAGTCACGCTGGTACGTTCTGTTGCTGTGTGTTTCCATTCCATGATTAATGTGATTTGAAGAGAAGTAATAAAATGAGCTCTAACATGGAAAGTAAGCGTTTCCGGACACATGTTCACATAACGTATTTTCTTTCTTTGTGTGTGAGAAATGTTTCCTGAAACTCTGGCCGTACCTTTTTTGTAACACCCTGTATTAACTTTTGAATAAGATTTCATCCGGAATTTGTTAATTTATGCAGAAAATATCCAAAACGCCACTATGATCGATACTTACGCGAAAAATGTTTAATTTCTTCTTGATGCTGAGCACTGTTAATTCAACAGTTCATATTGCAAAATGTTTGCCTTCACAGAAACTAAGGTGATGTGTCTACCTAAACTGTGTACCTTTTCTGATGTAAATACATGCTACTCCATCCTTTGAAGTAATCCTGCAGTAAGTGTGTGTTCTTTCATACACAAATAATACAAAATATTGAATTTCAGTTTCTCTACACCAGTAATGTCACACAAACTACTGTACACTTCAAAGATTTGTTTTTATTCGACGGAGATGCTCTTTAGGCAGTGGATGCTATTGTTTGAATTGATCTTAAAAAATAACGACTTGTCCTACTGATGGCAACATGTATTTAACCATGCTCAGCCTGAGATCCACCACCCCCCTTTCCCCATATACTTTCATAACTCAGCTGTACCAGTCTTACCTCCCCAGTTCTTTTTAGGTGTACACCATGCCTAGTGACACCCCTCCATAGACAGTCTCGATTGGTACCAGAGTAATATGCACGAAGTCATTTGCTATCACTCTGCCCCGAGTCAGGGAGACCCTTTTCCAGGTCGCCAGCTATGTCATATGCTCCGCTTCTCTCACCACACCCACTATCACTATGGTCCTTTCCTGTAAAATCCTTACATAAAGACCCTCAGACATGTATCACTTGACTTAGCCTTGCATTTGGTTTCATAATGCTGATGGCCTGGTACACTGGCCCTAAACGTACCTTACAACTGAAAGCCTACATCTCACTCATGGCTACTGCCTAGCAGTAGCACGTTCTTGTTCCTAATATTTTGCACACATTTAGGCTTTCTGATCATGCTTGCAGTGTGCTGCACATTTTCTGCTCCTAACACAACGTGAGGCTCTTCCCGATTTGAGTCTTGCAGTCTTTGATACTTGATCAAAGTTTTTAATTAAGCTTTATCCTTCTCCTCATCTTCCTATAAACTGGAAGTTCCTAATTACCTTTGTCCCCCTCTGTTTCCCCTGATCCTGATTAGTTCCTTGCTTCCCCCGTCTGTATCTGAGAAGGCATGGACTTTTCCCTGGCTGTCCCTCAATCAAAATAATCTACAGTTCCAGGAGAGAGCCTCTTCAGTTTTCCCAGTGTACTGCCTCTCCCCTCCCAAGGCCAAAAAAAAAAACGTGTATTAAAAGACTGGCAACAAATCCTCTGCTCACTACCCAATAACAGCGCCCTCACTTCTTGCTAATCATCAAATTAATTTAGAAAGAAGAATGATGTATAACAGAACGTGAAACATTCGAGAGTACTTACCTTGGAACAAAGTATAAAGCGTTTTAACGCGTTGCCTGTCCCACGCATAATGATGGATCTTTCACTGCTGGTCAAGCCAGGCTGAAATGATCCTCTTTCCAAAATTAAGTCAAAAACAGTTCTTTCAGTTTCGATCCAAATGATGTACTCTTGGCATAACAAACTGCTAAATTTGTACATTTTTAAAGTTTGAGGAAAGACTATTCGTTTATTAAAAAGTTCAATGAATAATAATATGAAGAAATATGTACTATCTTTTTCCTTTGTGCGGTTTTTTACTGACGAAGTGAAGACTCTTTTTCACGATAACACAGCACATTTTTTTATTTCATATTTTAACTTGACACAATATTGAAAATACACCATTCAGGTCCTTACCACTAAAGAGAGCTTTTTACAACCGCCTTTATGAGACAAGAGACACAATAGACTCGCTGAAACAAAGACAAATGCACTTGCTTAGTGCCAATTACTGAAACATTATTTGGCGTGTGTTCGCTCCTGCATATTAGCACGAGAACTTACAAAATGTTTCTAGAAGGCGTATTGCTCAAATTAATGATTACAGTGACATATAGTTTTTGTACACTACTGGCCATTAAAATTGCTGCACCAAGCAGAAATGCAGATGATAAACGGGTATTCATTGTAGAAATATATTAGACTAGAACAGACGTGTGATTACATTTTCACCCAATTTGGGTGCATAGCTCCTGAGAAATTAGTACCCAGAACAACCACCTCTGGCCGTAATAACGGCCTTGATACGCCTGGGCATTGAGTCAAACAGACCTTGGATGGCGTGTACAGATACAGCTGCCCATGCAGCTTCAACACGATACCACAGTTCATCAAGAGTAGTGACTGGCATATTGTGACGAGCCAGTTACTCGGCCGCCATTGACCAAACGTTTTCAATTGGTGAGATATCTGGAGAATGTGCTGGCCAGGGCAGCAGTCGAACATTTCCTATATCCAGAAAGGCCCGTCCAGGACCTGCAACATGCGCTCGTGCATTACCCTGCTGAAATGTAGGGTTTCGCAGGGATCGAATGAAGGGTAGAGCCACGGGTCGTAACACGTCTGAAATGTAACGTCCACTGTTCAAAGTGCCGTCAATCCGAACAAGAGGTGACCGAGACATGTAACCAATGGCACCCCATACCATCACGCCGGCTGATACGCCAGTATGGCGGTGACGAATACACGCTTCCAATGTGCGTTCACCGCAACGTCGCCAAACACGGATGCGACCATCATGGTGCTGTAAACAGAACCTGGATTCATCCGAAAAAAATGACGTTTTGCCATTCGTGCACCCACGTTCGTCGTTGAGTACACCATCGCAGGCGCTCCTGTCTGTGATGCAGCGTCAAGGATAACCGCAGCCATGGTCTCCGAGCTGATAGTCCATGCTGCTGCAAACGTCATCGAACTGTTCGTGCAGATGGTCGTTGTCTTGCAGACGTTCCCATCTGTTGACTCAGGGATCGAGACGTGGCTGCACGACCCGTTACAGCCATGCGGATAAGATGCCTGTCATCTCGACTGCTAGTGATACGAGGCCGTTGGGATCCAGCACGGAGTTCCGTATCACCCTCCTGAACCCACAGATTCCATATTCTGCTAACAGTCAATGGATCTCGACCAACGCGAGCCTCAATGTCGCGATACGATAAACCGCAATCGCGATAGGCAACAATTCGACCTTTATCAAAGTCGGAAACGTGATGGTACGCAGTTCTCCTCCTGACACGAGGCATCACAACAACGTTTCACCAGGCAACGCCGGTCAACTGCTGTTTGTGTATGAGAAATCGATTGGAAACTTTCCTCATATCAAAACGTTGTAGGTGTCGCCACCGGCGCCACCCTTGTGTGAATGCTCTGAAAAGCTAATCATTTGCATATCACAGAATCTTCTTCCTGTCGGTTAAATTTCGCGTCTGTACCACGTCATCTTCGTGGTGTAGTAATTTTAATGGCCAGTAGTGTATTATTAAAAATTATGTGAACTTTTTTTTCATTCTTTCAAAAGTCAAAGGAGTAAAATAATGGTGAAAAGTATGTTATAAAGTTGCAAAATAGAAATTTTGGGGTTCTGAAATATGCTACGTGTGAAGATTTTACAACATATTGAACTTTTACCAAAACGTTAAGTGTATTTTTATAACAAAATACAAGCTTACTGTTTAGTGAACAATAAATTTGTAAGAAATATCACGTAAATAACGTTTGGAGAAAATATTCGAATCATGTGGCATTTGTTGTAATTCATCTAAATTCATTAATTTTTATCACCAAATAATGCAAATAATGTTCAGTATGTTTTCGTAAGTACTTTAGTACAACATGTTAGTCCAATAGACAATAACCCTGCGCTTTATAACTGCAATTAGAGTGAACATTGTCGAAAAAAGATATAGGATCGCAGTTTTCTGTACTGAAGTTGCTTCAGCACACTGTATTTAACATAGGAATCCGACAACTTTCGTTTATTGTAAGGCACACGACATTAGGCGTGACGCTCTGCTGCGACCGCCCGCGACGTCGTGGCAGTCAATGTGTGGAAGACGCCAGTCTGACTGTAGGTAAACAGAGACTATAGTAACAATATGTTTTGTACTAATTGTACAAAAACTGATGACAGGAGAATGAATTATTGCTTGCTTTGTTTTTGAGAGAATTCGCGTGTCCAAGGTTGTTTTATTGGTGTTTTGGCATTTACAACTTGGATAATTTAAGCCTAGGTCGTGTCCACCCAACTAGCAACAAAAACGAATTGCGTTCAAGAAATACGATTTAGAACAATTAAATTACACTTTTAAGGGGAGAATAGACGCTACTGAACTAGGAAATACTTCGTTTTAAAGAGATCTATACCATTAGTTATACTTGCCAATGTGAGTGCAGCAACATGCACTGTACCTCACGAGGGAGTGGTGCAATGCGTCGCGTCACCCAAGCGGTCGCCGGTCGCCGTTCGCCGGTCACTGGTCACTATTGTCCGCTGCATCATAGCAAACTCTCTTGCAAAAGATCTTCTGAGCTGGACAGAGATTTACGCGCTCTCTCGCCAAGATATTTTTAGAATGTTTCACTTGTAGGTCACAAAGTGAAATAAATTATCTTTACATTTACATCAGCGTTATAGTTTTAGTCTGTGAGTGACGACATTATTATGAGCCCACCATGTAATTTTCCTTCCTGATCGCACTTTTATTTTGTTTTCGATTATACACCTTTATAAGTTCCAGCCTAAATCATCATCTGAATATGTCAGAAAATAAAAAAATTATTAGTTTTCTACGGACAAACATACTCTTAGCATACACGTGATCGTGGTTTTAAAAACAACAGAATGAGTGCGCTCAAACTCTCGATTTCGTGTTCTCATTGCACGATGTTAACCATAGACCATGAGCATACACAGCACCAGAACAGTTCCATCGGAAAACAATACTCCGTCCAGAAACTTTCGTTTTACAATGTCGCCAGTTTGTGCAGATTGCCCGTTTTAGGATCCTGAGATGCGGCTAAGTTTATTGCCGCCTGAAGTGAACAAGTCTGTGCGGCGGCCGGACAGTAGCCAGGTATTTTCAGAAACTGTAAGTTTCCGTTTCACAACATGCAAGATATTGAATTATTGAGCAAATTTCGTTATGTTAAATACTCTCTATTCAGTACTTGTGGCCTGAAACATAAAAGTTTGACCATTTCAACTCTTTATTAAAATCACAATTTCGTTGAAGTATGAGTGAAGCATACCTCAGAGACAAATCTCTCTCTAATTTTTCAGAATAAGTTAATATGTCTTTCTGACAGAAGTAGAGTTTCAGAGAAAAGATACAGGTATTCCCACATAGTCATCTTCATTGAATTCCTTACAGTCATTACACGGTTGGCCGCAGTTCTCGGATCATCTCCGCTGACAGAAGCTCTATTCAGTACCTAATTACAGGGAATGGGCATGATGTATTTAACCTGCAAGCAAAACACAGGTGATTTAGACAGCATTCTACACAGTGAGTGTGAAACTGCCACCCAATAAATTAATACCTGTTTTAGGTTTGTGACTTGTTTCCTACTGCTTTAATGCATCAACTGTCCTGAAGCTGTAGTGAAGAAGACGCACCTTGCCTTTACGGTGTAAAAATGTGTAACTAACATTACCGAGCGAAGTAGCGCAGTGGTTAGACACTGGACTCGCATTGGGGAGGACGACGGTTCAATCCCGCGTCCGGCCATCCTGATTTAGGTATTCCGTGATTTCCCTAAATCGCTCCAGGCAAATGCCGGGATGGTTCCTTTCAAAGGGTACGGCCGACTTCCTTCCCCGTCCTTCCCTAATCTGATGAGACCGATGACCTCGCTGTCTGGTCTCCTTCCCCAAAACAACTCCCCCAACTAACATTAAACACTCCACACGCCGTTATCAGTAACATAGCTATCGCTCGCATTATTCTGTTATTCGTCAATTCCTTTGCTTGCCCATTATATAACAATGACTTAGGTTCCTGAAATTTCAAGCTCTTAGTTTGGCCAGTCAGTAAGAAAATTCCCTCCTAAAACTTGCAAATATTCTCACAATTTCTACAGAATTTGCAGCACGCCTGTCGTCTATAACTACTAACAGACTGGTGCTGCTACATATCGGCAAGTATGAAAATGGAAATGTTACGGCATGAAGTCAACAGCCGGCGCGCCAGTCGGAAACGAGAGCAGAGAGGGCTGTGAAGAAGACGTCACCCAATAGCACGCTGACCGACCCCTCTCTAGGACGACGACGCGACAGCAGCGGCCTCTAGGCGAAGAGAACAAAAGCCCCACGCCGAGTGACCGCGGCCCAGTTCTACAACAGCGTCAAGACCAGCGACCTAGATAGAAGCATCCACTGTATTACTTCAATTGTATTGGAATTGTTATACCGAAGGACACTGGTTATATTGCATGTCGCCCTTTGCTTGCGACACATCTGTGTATTTCCCGAAGTCAAGTATTGTCATTTATCTTATTGTAATAAAAACTCATTAATACGATTTTCTTATATTGTTGTCTAGCAGTCCAAGAAGCATGTTTCCTACACACCCCATCTTTGACAATTAGGCAGGATACAACAGGAAAGTGCGTCTTCGCTCCTACCTGTGTCAACCCTTCTAGCTCTACCCTATACTATCGATACCCATAGATTTCCCCAGAGAAGTCTACCAAGTTTGTTTTTCCACGAACCAGACTGTTGCTCACATTTTCGCAACGAGCATTTTGAGATGTCCAGAAACTGCCCCCCGCCACTTAAAAAAAAATCTCTGTAGCCCACCTTCCCAACTCGCCATTTTAAATTGGGATTCATGTTCGAGACACTTCACTGTTAAGACCTGCTGTTCCTTCAGGAGTCTATTTCGGTTAGTGCGGTTAGGTGTTGTTTAAATATGAGGAAATCATTTCACTCGTTTCTTAGAGCATTCGGGAATGCTTTTGTTTCATTTTATTGAATTTGTTTTGGTTAATTTCCTTGAGAAATGGGTGGTCTGGAAATTTGGCTTTGTTCATATCAGAACTGAGCATGTGCCATCAGCAACGGCCTCTCTTGTTACTGACTATATTCCGTGTTTTGTTTGATAATGGTGGAGTGCATCAAATTTACCAAAGTTATGTTTCGATCTGAATAATTTCTCGCGTTCCACTCAGTTTTAAGTTTGTTCATGTGATGAGCCATGTGTGGAACAGTATTAGTCAGTTTGCACTCTGCATAGAGTTCATTCCCTTGAGCAATCACTTGTTTACTAGTAATAACATTACACTAATCAGTTCACACAGCTCTGAAGTTTATTTTGATACTTTGAGGCATGACTTTGCGTGCAATCTCATGGCTTTTTGTGACAAACTTTAACATTACAAGTGCAGAACATTTAATGTGATGCGGAATGAACCCCATTTTGAGTAGATTTCCTTGGTTATTTTGATAAATATGGAATTTGTCAAATTAAGTGGGAAAGTTCTGATTCTGACCTTGCTACCTCTCCCTCTCATTAGTCACAGTGATGGTGGAATGTAATGCTTCGTTTATGTACTGAATTACGTGTTGGTTTGAGAAATTAATTGATGCAGGATTATCTTCCTTTTCACGTAATTGTCAATTACTATCTTGTCCCCACCTTGAAGTTCATACACTAATTTTCCCCCTGTGATATCATTCCACATGCAACTATTATATAAAAGGGATTGTAATGTCATTTATGTTTCAGTAATACCTTGTGTATTTAACGTGGGTTATTGTTCCCCTTAAGAAAATGTCAGAATCAGTTAAATTCTGTTTCATGAGAATTTCTACTTCACATCATGCTTCCCGCTTCCTATAGTTACTGCCCCCAGAAAATTAATAAGAAGATTCTTCAAATGCAATGTCAAGTCGAACTGGATTAATGGGGACTGTTTCCACTGTATCAGAGTTTTTCTTAATTCAGCCGCATTTGATCGACCTTGCACACACATGAGACATTTTATCATTTATCGATGTATTTCAATTATGTACACTACACGCTACACATACGCTATCTGAACACCTACCAATGGACATTAATATGGAGTGTGTCCACCCTTAGCCTTTATGATGGTTTGAACCCTGCTGGAGATACTTTCAATGAGGTGCTTGAATATTGATAGAGGAAAGGCGGCCCATTATTCCTCAACAACTGAAACCAAGTAAGGTAGTAATGCTGGACACTGGGGTCTGAAGTGAAGTTGGCAGTCTATTTCATCCCAAAGGTGTTCTACTGAGTTCAAGTGGGAACTATGGGTTGGCTAGCAAGTGCTGTTGCATTACAGGAGAAAGATAAAGAGCAAAATAACGCTAAAATGAGTTCGAGGTATGGCGTTCAGAAGTGGAATTTCAAGCACTTTGCAAGGAACTGAAAGAGTAATGGGCATTTCATAACCACTTCAGAAGACGGAAGTACTTCTTCTTTTTTAAGTTTTTACAGTTATCTTGAACCATAAAATCTAAAAGTAACACGGTTTTCTGAAGTACAATTGCATCCTGCAAAAAATTGATTGTTTTAGGTGAGCTTGGCTGCAAATTCTGTTTATGTTTCTGTATATTACGTATTTTTATCCCCTTTCAAGATTTGCAGTTTTTTTATAAAAATTACCTTTGGCTAGTAAGTGTTTGAGTCTTTCTGTACTGAGGAACACTGTAGGGAGACCATATAAATCTTGACAACTGGTATTTACAAGAACTGTTTTACAATGAATGCAGAGAACTATTAAATTATTTATCAGACTGGCATATTGCGGTGAAATTCTTGCTTTTAATTGGATTATTATTTTCTTTGTACAGCATTAAGTTTTGTGGCTGAATTTAGAATATAAAGCATATGAAAAGCATCAGTTACAATACAAATTTAATATAAAGTTTAAGCGGCATTTATAAAGCAAAACTCATTCATTAAAAAATTGTAATTAAAAATCGAAAATAATTTATATGTAATTGAAATTATTGTGATAATATGAAGTTATGTACACTGGCTTCAATAAAGCCTTGTAATCACCTAGTACACTCAATCTTTAGCAGACAGTTGCCTGAAAGTTAATCATCTCATAACAGTAGCAGCCATTGTAGCGACAGGTATACCACAGCTGGCCACTGTTACCTTTGCCCCATTGCCCTTTTTAACAATTAAGTAGACGTAGATGGAGTAGAGTCCATCGTTCTTTCTTCACGTGGTACTTTGAGACTGTAAGAACATGCCAGATGGAAGGTTGTGATGGTAACTGTGACGAATTCGGTGAATATAGGTCTCCACCAACGCTTACAGTTTCATAGCTAGTCTCATTTGCCAGTTTTCCGGTTCAGTAACAGTGCTGTACTCTTGTTAATCAGTTTCCGAAATGATGACACTCTGTGCACTTTCAGTTCGCAACCTGAAACAACAATAAATAGCTGTAATTTTATTCGCAGATCCATACACATACAATACATTTAGGGACAGAAAGAGATGATGGATAACTACAGTATATTCCTGATTACAAATTAACCAAAGATGCACTGTTTTTAAAACTGTGATTCACGTAAAAACGTGAAATAACAAGACCACTACTAATGTGAAACATTAGCTATAGTATGATTTTTGTATGTACAAGACGAGAAAGGTTAAAATACTTGTCGAAATCACAGTATGTCATACAACAATAAAACACATACAAAATAATACAAGCCTGAAAACTGTTGCATTTTCAACATAATCTGTACATAGGAGATAGATACAGTATCTCTAAATAAGTATTGCAAGCTGTGACGCTTATGAATAGTACGTCTAACACCACTTCTTGAAATTTCCTAGTCCCTTGCAATTGATGATACATTGCAAACTATTTCTTTCAGTTTCCACCTTGGTCACTCCATGCTGCACAATACTGTGGAAGAAGCTTCCCAGACTATAACTGACGGTGTGATGTCCCGTGTAACATTTTCATTACCTGAGGACTTGAAGCGAATTTTAAAAGAATTCTGCCACGCGTGGAACTTTCGAAACTGCTTCGGTACTACTGATGGCAAACTTGGGCGAATTGTGGCACCACCACAATGTGGCTCACATTTTTATGATAACATATAGAATTTTTCGAATATACTGATTAGATTGGGTGATACACAGTACAAGTTTCATTGCTGTGGGCATTGGATAATATGGCAGAAAGAGTGGCAGAGGGACTTATCCACGTTCCAAATTAAGTGAAGCACTGTAAGAAGATGAATTGAAAATTGCCAAAGAGAAGAATCTATCAAGCACTTAAAAACCAGCACCATATATAACTGGGACGAGGATTTCATGTTAACACCTGCGTCTGTACTTCAAATTCCAAATAACACTGAAATACTTTCCATAGCTCCCCAGGACAAGGAGTGTTTCTGAAAAAATAATCAAAAATTTGGAATAGTTCTCTATGGAACGCACGTTATACAAGAAAACTTCGATAGAATTATAACGACAACATGCATTTTTCATTGTTTTATATACAGACGACATTCCACTTAATCGCCTAAAGGAAGCAGTAAATAAATGAGATCAAATCAAAACTATACACACATTTTCTGTAGTCTACATGAAGCGCTTCCAAGGGAGGATCTACGTGGGTCTACGTAGTTCATATCAAGTTTTTGTAAAAACTTCCATTTTAAATAAAATTTAAAGTATTGTATTTTATTTTTCTTATCCGAGAATTCAATCTCTCTTATTACTTAACGCAACTATCCTTATAAATTTCAATAGCTACGGTTTCTCATATCACACAGCTTATCTAACCAATTGAACTATGTATTCGTTGGTCATAGTTACATATATAAATACGAAACAACAGAACGGAACCCAACAATAAATAACAGCAACAGCAAAAACCAACAAGGAACATTACTGGAGTATCCAAAAAAAACTAAAAAATAATGAGCTGTGCTATGTCAACACACATACTGTGCAAGCCACTTTACGACGCCGTGTTGTGTAAATACGCTACACAGTTAGTGCAGTGGGAAGATTTTTGCGTTAGAATATTAGAATTCGAGAGTTACATTCAGCGTCTAGGTGTCTTTTTTCTAAATTTATAATTCTGATCTGCCCAATAATCTACAGCATACACTATTTCTAAAATGATAGTATGTACACCTACAGTTTTTTTTAATGTTGAAAATAACATTTATCTGTTAGAGATGTCAGAAATATTCACGAAGAGTAATACTCACTTAAAAATAAATTACCTGCCACAGGGCATAAATAACTACAAAACTTATGAATGTGGGGATGTTGAACATACATACCACATTCAGTAAGCGCGGCAAGTTGTAATATTTCAAATACACTCAGTGGCAGCACGTTTTTTACGAAACATATATAGTCTTCGAGATTACGCTCAAGCAGACCACCCTGCGTCCCTAATCGTTAAACGACTAGCTGGATCATACTTCTCTGAACTCTTCGTAGCAAAACTGCATCCACAGTTACGAGAGCAGTATGAAAGCGTGCTAACGGTCCTACATCCGCAGACTAGAATAAACGTAACAGAATTTGGTAATTACGCGTGAAACGAGTTACTGGACCTAATGACGAAGTAATGTCCCAAAGGAATGTAATGTAAATTAAAATGGTAACCACGATAGATGGTATTAGAGGCAGTGGGAATAGGGTATATCAGAAACAGTTAGAATGTAGTTGATGTAGTAGTGTGACAACACATTTCGACTATGTGGCTACGTGATTTGCATGGTTGGAGGAGAGGTACTACCTAGGAGAAAAAAAAATCAGTACTGGACCAAGAAGGAGAGGGCTGTTGTGCTTTCTTTTTTTTCCTTTGGGAATCAATGCCGACAATGGAACGGAAAGCATGTAACGGCGTAGAGCGAGGAAGAGAATATAATAAACGTCTGAAGTCAAAATACGTCTTTAAAAGTGGAGTAACAAAAACGATAGTACTCTTATTTCTGTGTCGGTATTAAATAATTGCACGTGTTTTGTATAAAACATGCTGTAATTGCTGTATACCGACTAAGAAACGAGATACCATATAACGCAGCCTAAATTACATAAAATTACCCAGATCTGTGTCCAGCTATCTAACTCTAGTATTGTAACGCACACTCTAGCCACTACATTAATCAGGCAGGACAGCACAGTTGCACAGTACTGAAGCAACATAACCGATGAGCATAAACAACGTGACTACCTGTTTAATAGCGTGTTGTTACACTTTTCAAACACAGTACAACAAATTCTGCTTAGCATGGATTCTAAAAGTCCTTGCCAGGTTTCCAGAAGTATGTGGCACCAGATGTCTACGTGCATGTCAAGCAATCCCCGCAAATTAAGGGATGGTGGTTTACGGACGCGCAGCTGTGGTACTGATCAAGCACATTTGCGGCCCAAGACATCAATGTGAGTTCACTATAATGTCCTCAAACCACTGTAGCACGATTCTAACCTTGCTGCACGGACAGTTATCCTGCTGGAATACGTCATCGCCGTAGGGGGAGACGGCAAGTATGAAACTATGCAGGTGGACCGCAGTAACGTTCACCTAGTTCACTGTTGTCATGATGTCTCCGATTACCACCCCAGATCCCATGGAAGCCCAACTCAATGCACCCCATTAACATAATTCTGCCCTCACCGACCTGCATCTGTGGCGCGGTGCATGTTTCGTGCAGCCATTCGCGTGAATGACTGTGTGTAAGGACCCAACAATCGACCTGGTGTAACAAGAAATGCGATTCATTCGACAATCCACGGGGGAAACTCCGTGATGCTGTGGTGCTGTGGCCACTGCCATTGTAACTGACGATGTCGTTGGGTCAACACAAGGATACATAGGGGTCGTGTGATATGGAGCTCCATGTTCAAATGGCTCTGAGAACTGTTCGACTTAACTTCTGAGGTCATCAGTCGCCTAGAACTTAGAATTACTTAAACCTAACTAACCTAAGGACATCACACACATCCATGCCCGAGGCAGGATTCTAACCTGCGACCCTAGTGGTCGCTCGGTTCCAGACTGGAGCGCCTAGAACCGCACGGCCACTCAGGCCGGCGCTCCATGTTCAATAACGATTTTTGAGCAGTGTGCTCCGAAACACTTGTACCTGCACCAGCATTCTACTCTGTCCTCAGACGCGCCACAGATCGCTGCCTATATTGGTTTACACAGCGAGGGATCCTCCTACGTCTAGGTTTCCTGATGCGACGTGGTCGTCCAATACCAGACGACCTACTCATTATTTCACCATCATTCAACCACTTTCCATAGGTGCTCACACAGTAGTACGCCACCAGGCTACCAGCTTCGCCGTTCCAGAGACTGTTTCAAGCCGCAGGGCCATAACAAAGTGGCCTTTGTAAAAAAAAATGGTTCAAATGGCTCTGAGCACTATGGGACTCAACTTCTAAGGTTATTAGTCCCCTATAACTTAGAACTAGTTAAACCTAACTAACCTAAGGACATGACACACATCCATGCCGGAGGCAGGATTCGAACCTGCGACCGTAGCGGTCTCGCGGTTCCAGACTGCAGCGCATAGAACCGCACAGCCACTTCTGCCGGCTCCTTTGTCAAAACCGCTTATATTAGTGGAGTACTATAATGCGGCCCGTATCTTCGCTATCATCAAAAATGGTTCAAATGGCTCTGAGCGGTATGGGGATTAACATCAGAGGTCATCAGTCCCCTAGAACTTAGAACTACTTAAACCTAACTAACCTGAGGACATCACGCACATCCATGCACGAGGCAGGATTCGAACCTGTGACCGTAGCGGTCACGCGGTTCCAGACTGAAGCACCTAGAACCGCTCGGCCACACCGGCCGGCTGTTATAATCACTGTCCACTCGTCTGTCTTCCGCTTACATCCTTTCCCTACTGCGTCAGGTGCCCGCAACACGACCAGGAGGCATTCAACCTCGCGATGGGCAGTGGTCATAATGTTTTGGCTCATCAGTGTATTTGTCGTGCATGTGATTAAAGTGTTGCCAAATTGCCTTCCTTTCACGTCCGATTTTCTACCGAAACATGCACGAAAGTTTTTTGCAGCGACACTGTGACACTTCCTTGATACATACCAGAGATTACCTTTGCATCTGTCAACTTTATCTCGACGTCTATCTGCAAGTAAATCCTAAATCCAATCAGAAATTTGGTCCGATAATCGATAAGCTCGTATTTTGTTCTCCAATTGACAGTGGTTAACTGCACCGAATGCCTTCCGGTGGTCAAAGAACACATCAATCTGGGTGCACTTGTCCAGGGCGCTCTGGATCTTCTGGACGAACACAGCGAGAAGTTAAAGCTTCCGGGCTGGGAGGTCGGAGTCGATAAATAAAACAATTTCCTGACCTTTTGTCACAGACTACGAAAGACATCTTCGAGTGTAAAACAAGTGCATCAAAGAATCGGGCAGCCGGCCGGCGTGGCCAAGCGGTTCTAAGCGCTTCAGTCTGGAACCGCGCGACCGCTACGGTCGCAGGTTCGAATCCTGCCTCGGACATGGATGTGTGTGATGTCCTTAGGTTAGTTAGGTTTAAGTAGTTCTAAGTTCTAGGGGACTGATGACCTCAGCTGTGCTCCGAGCCATTTGAACCATTTTGAAAGAGTCGGATATTCCCCCGTATTTATAGAGCTGTGCTGATGGCACCGCCTGCGTTCGCCATGTGATGCCACTTACATGACTGATTATCTACAGCTGGCGCTATCGTTCTAGAACGTCATTCTGCAATAGCAAAGCAGACATCCATATTTTATTTAACTTAACATCACTTTCTTTCACGTTAAAATCATTGTGGTGTTGTAAATCTCTATGGGCTACACATAGGCGCATGACAATGCGTTGTCTTTCTTACGTCAGTGGTGAAGAGTTACATTACCTCCTGGTTCCATTTACACACCTTCGACAGCGTTCCAGAGCAACCAGTGTAATCTTAAGACTAATGTTCTGTCCGGCGAGATTTTCAAACCAATCAGTCCCACGATGCACTTTGCATCGTAGAAAAGGAAAATGAAATCTCAAAACGGTTTACAACCGTGGCGTTAAAGTTCTTTGGCAAATAAAATATGTAGCTAAAATGTGTGAAATACGAATACTAGTTATACTGCAAATGTCTTTCGCGAATGTCTACGGATCTTTTTTTTTTTTAATGAATTTCGTACGCCAGATTATTTTGGCCCTCGTTAGCAGCTTCTTTTTTTGAAGGAAACTTCATAAAAAAATCAACAAACATTGTACACTGAGTGTGCTAGCACTGCTCTTTATACTTCATCCTATCACTTTTATGTACTTTGAATTCAATATTTTCCTCGTGTCATCTGTCGTGCAGCCGCTTCTAACGCAGCTGATCGCTGCGACTATTCTTTTATCTATGTGCTCCCAAGTCTGTGCCCAGGTTCGGGCAGGGGAGGGTAGCCATCCCTGCAAGCACCATGCGTCACTGAACAGAGACTTATCAGTTCAGTACAGTTTCAAGAAAGTCGGAATATGCAATCGATATAGATTTTAAGTAATTGTACTCAGGGCCATTTGACAAGAAATACGTTAACTTTTTCATTATCTGCCGCAAAACTAACAAGATGAGTATCACCCCCCCCCCCTTCCTTCCCTCCTCCCTGTCCCCTAACTCAGACCATAGGTGCATCTTTGCATACTTCCAACCGCTTGTTGCGGTTTTCATAATTCATATGCTTCAGTTTATGTAGCACTTCATTCTCTTCATATTTAAAAATGATCATTGTGGTAGTAGCAACGCACGAAGTAAATTTCGATTTGGTAGTGGTTCTGTAACTGTTCACAGAATCATCAGTATGTAACAGACAACTTTTGTGAAAATACTTTATCAAAAACCTTTTATCAAAGGAAAGCACCTCCTTTAAAGCTTGCAAGGTTTTACATGAGGGTTTTTATAAAAGAGCATGGTCAAAGATATTTTACAGTGTAATATTGGCCTTAGCATTTACCGAAGTGTATTTCGCATCACAACACGCAACCACTAAATTATCTTCCCTCAGTACATGCAACCATATGTTAAAAATGTTAAGACTGTTTCCTCCCAAGTAAAAAATTTCAGAGGTAAAGCAGTCTCCAGTCGGATTGCGGCAAGGACTACTCGTAGAGAGTTATCAGTCAAAAAGTGAATGCTATTGGGGCGGACACGTGGAATGTTAGGAAGATATGAGTGTGGAAACTGGAAAGTTTATATATAGAAATGGTAAGGACGCAGGTGGGTATATCAGCAATCTGTGGAATGCCATGGCAAGAAGGAGATTTTTGGAATGAGATAATGGGATTATTCATACTGGGTCTGTTAATGACAGTGCAGGAGTAGTAATAATAATAAATTATTAAATTTACCAACGCTTTACTATATCACTTTACTGCGGCAGACAGAAAGAACATCGATTTCGAAACTGAATGAATATTAGGCAGACACTGATGACACATGTATACATAACACAGGAAGATGAGAACGACAGAGAAAGTAAAAAAGTGTATAATAATATTAATTAACTCATAAGATCTGTCTAAGAGGAATAAATTTTAATCTGGTAGGAGACTGGAATGCAGCCGTCTGTGACGGGAGGGGGACAAAAATAACGGGAGAGCTCTGTCTCAGCAAGTGAACGGTGGAGGAGAAACGCTACTAGAAGTCAGTGTTGAAGACGAGTTAGTTGTTGTGGATCCCTTTACAAGAACTCACTGGAACGAAGTGCATATGGAAGTTACCAGGAGGCTCAAAGATTTAAGAATGAAGTTAAACACTGTCATCCAGATGCTGGCATTGTCACTGACAATAACCTGGTACAAATAAAATAATTTGATGAGACAGTAGCTGAAACGACGAAACGTAGCAAACTTGAAGGAAATAAAAACTACAATGTTTCAAGGGGTTACTGGCGTGGGAAACGGATCCTACGATATTAAACATTTGGTAGTGAATGTAGCAGAAAAACTGCTAGGGGAGAAAAGACCTAAAAGAAGTTGCCGTGGATAACAAATGATACACTGGAATTAGCAAATACTGGAGAAAATAAAGAAAAAATGTTGCAAATAAACAAGATGCCGAAAATATATCAAAACTAAAGGATGTATAAAAGGAAGATATGTAGGGTGTCCCACAATTCCTGTTACAGGCTTCTAGGGGTTGTAGAGGAGATTTAATAGATAAGGTTTAGGGAAGGGAACCATGTACAGAAATGTACCTTTTGGATATAAAATAAGTTCGAAGATCAAATCACTTTTAAATCTCCTAGTTCACAGTACGCTCATAAACTGAAATGAGGGCGCCGTCGTCTGTCCCTGTTGTAATTATGACATCACATACCGTTTTCGCCGAGAGCAAAAACAGTTGCGAGAGCCTGGTGCGTTCGCAACTCGGAGGATTGGTGCTCCAAGTAAGCGCCGCACTCTCGGCTTTGAAGGAGGACATCATTAGTCACACAGAAGAGAGCCCGACGATAAGTACCAGAATCACTGCCCAAGCCACGGGCTTCTGTAGAACACACGGATCAAAGCTTATTGTCTCCGCTGGGTGCGTATCGTAAAGCGACAGATGTGACATCAGATTTTCAAATTTTATTTGTAAGATAATCTTACATTTCCGAACATAGTTTCCTTATCAAAACTTTATCTACTAAGTCCCCTCTACAACCCCTACAAGCCTATAGTAGCAATCGCGAAACACCCTGTATAGACAACAATTTGGAGCAACGTAACGAACATGCCGCACAGAGGCTAATCAACAGTCAATTTAACGCGCACAGAACAATGAGAGCAATGATTAGAGATGATTCATCCTAGGAGAAAATAAGCCAAATGTCAATGAGGACAGGGAGCAAGAATATGAGAGGGATTTGCAATCACTATTCCTACCTTTGAATTTCAAAAACTACGAGGAAACAAATGTCCTGCTGAGCAAGAACCGTACAGGCTTAAAAGTGATTTACGTAAAAAGGAAGTTCCACCAGATTTTGAAAAGAATGAAATTATTTCGCTTCCAAAGAAATCAAGAGTGAATAGATGTGAAAATATCACACAGTCAGTCTCTTGTTACAAACGTAAAGAATACCCATGAGAGCACGTTATCAGAGGATGAAAAGAAACATTGAAAGCAGATCAGGAGAAGGCCAGTCTGATTTTAAGGACGTAGGAGCACTGGAGAAGCAATCTCAGCTCTGCAGTTGGTAATAAAGGGCAAACTGATGGAAAAAGGAAAAATACATTACATTCGTAGATTTGGAGAAGTGTAATAGTAATGTGAAACTGAATAAAATAGTTTTGCAAACTTTAGGGACAAGTTCCTTACACCAAAACAAGAAAAAAAATGTCTAATAAACATAGGCCGTAAAATGCATCCCTTAGGAGGTATGAGCTTCGCCGTGTGAAACATGTGTCTTCTACTAAACAAGTGCTAATAGCTTTTATGGTACGCATTTTAGAGCCCATGTTTACTACAAATTTTGTTATTGTTTTGGTATAAGGAATCTGTCCCTAAAGCAAGTCGGTTTTTTTCTGGGGTAGCCTGCATACATAAGCCATAGCTGTTCATCCTCATTTGTATTTTGAGGAGCCAATGACTGAAATGAAGGACTACGTCGACACACAAGTTTTTGGCACAGACGGAATATGATAAGACTCGCTGATGACACTGCAGCCGTTACCGAAAGGGAACGCCATATCACCGATTGCGCGGCCCACCCCGCCGGAGGTTCGAGTCCTCCCACGGGCATGGGTGTGTGCGTGTTCTTCTTAGCATAGGTTAGTTTAAGTACTGTGTGTGAGCCTAGGGGCCGATGACCTCAGCAGTTTGGTCCCTTAGGAATTCACACACGTCTGAACATCATCTGATAGGGAACAGGAATTAAGGCGGGCTCTTCATGAAACGGAGAGCGTGCTAGCTGATCCCTGCAGTACGCACAAACAACAGCGAGGCAGAGTTGGTGGAGTGCGCCATAGGTGGACATATTGGATGGCTAAACGTTAAACTAGGACAAGAGAAACTTTAAGTGTAGACTGATTTAATTATCTCGTAATTAGAATAATCAAAGAAGATAGATATAGTAGCAAGGATCGCACACAGCGTAGAGGCTCTGTAAAAAGAAATAGCTGTTAATATCCAAAAACATAAACCTAGAGACCATAAAAAGATTTGTGAAAAGCTGTGTTTAAAGTACATCTTCGTAAGAGTGCGAGCTATGTACAGTGCGGATAACAGAAATGAGGCTTTGTAAATGTGGGATTACAGGAGATTGTTGATGGTCAGATGAATTGATCGGGTGAGGAAGAAAGACGTCCTGAAATGAGTCAAGGATCAAAAATGCCTAATGAGATGCATAATGATCCATAGAGAGAGACTTATTGGGCAGGTATCATGACATGAATCGTTGCTGAGAACTGTAGTTGAAGGGATAGTAGAATAGAGAATTCCAGGGTGAGGCAAAAATGTGAGTAGCTGAACGTCGAGTAGTATTATGTCGACAGATTGCATGGGACAAGAACTGTGTCTAAACGCTAGGGCCAGTGACAACACCTGCCGCTCTACTAGTTCCACTTCGATCACCGAGCGGGAACGTTCCCGTTTATCTTACTTGCCGCAGCATCGCTTGTGTGAAATTTTCCTCGTTAGTGTTGTTCTGTCTGTCAAGTGAGTCGCAGCGCCTCCGCTCCGCCTTACTCTTAGTTTGTGTTCGTCTACTTGCAGCGGCGTCGGCCGCTCCGCTATGGCTACCGTGGTTTCCACGTATATTCCACGAAAAGGTACTGTAAGCTTTAATTTCGATAAAACAACGCGACACGTGCAGTCCGCGTCTCTAGAAATAATTCATGTGAACTCCGATCAGGTCCCCACTGCCTGTTTTGACGCAGACAAGTACGTGTTTTACGTGAAATTTGTGGATCCCCCTCATGTTGAAATATTATTGTCGCGATATAGGTCTCAAGTCCCGTCCAAGCATCGCGATAAGTCCGTTAGTATGGTATCACTCGCAGATGCTGAAGTTAACTATACAAATGTTAGTGTTCAACCTCACGCCGGAGGTGGATAACATATCGACTCCTTATAATAACGTGAAAAATTTCCGTCGTGAACGTTAGACTACTCAACACAGATTACAGTGGCAATCGTTCCGTGGAAATGCATGTCAAATGCAATATTCCATCATATTTACGACACTGTGGCTACCGCGTTTGTGTCATGTATACTGGTCAAGAGGGAATCTGCTTCCTACGTAATGAAAGTGGACATATTCGGTCTAAGGATTTTTAATATGGCACCCGAATATTCTACGTCGACTGCCTTATTCTTTCGCGAAGGCATTCCTATTGCTGAGGTGGAAATGTTTGATTCTAGCAGGAGCTTACGTTGTCAACTTTTTAATCTTACTTTGGTTCTTTTCTACGCCCCCTCTGGCACTGGCCACACAGTGGATCGTTTGCGTTTTTATAAAGAGGAAATTATTTATCTGTTACGTAAGAGCCCTCCGGGTATTCTGTTGGGTGGTGATTTTAACTGTATTGCGTCGTGCAGATCAATCAACAAATTTAAATTTTTCTCATGAATTACATCAATTGGTCCACCCCCTTACTCCTGAAAGATGTTTGGATGTGTAAATACCAGACGTTAGTTAAATTTATCTACTTTACTGTGACTTCTAGAAGCAGATTGGATAGGTTTTACTTATCAGACTGCCTGCGCGATAGTATTCTTGATGTTGAAGTCATCCCAGCTTCATTTACGGATCACTGCGTTGTGACTACAATTCCGTCTTAAACGGCAACCAGTCAAAAATTGTTTCGTACTCTGTGGATGTTAAACGCCGCTCATCTAGCTGACCCCCTCTCGATGACGTGATGCGAGCCGTAGTACCAAGTCACTCTGATGATAAAAAACATGTGTGAACTATAGTGGAAGTCCACATCGTAAACTGCGCAGTCAGCACGGCGGATGCTAAGCGAAAGCGACTGGGTTCTATTCCCGGCCAGGTCAGGTATTTTCTCGGTTTGGAGATTGGGTAGTGTGTTTTCCTTACGTACACTCTTGGACATAATACTCGACCGGCGGCCGGCCGCTTCAGAGGCTAAGTCCGCGCCGATCGCGACATGGGACAATAAAACTGGCCAACTCGCTAATTCTCTAAGTCCGGTTATCTGCACAATCTGGCAACACTGCAGACTGCGGCACTTCCTGGAGGAAAACTTGTCCCATGATAGAGAAACACTAGCATGATTACGCCTGTGGTCTAGCGGTAGCGTGCGTTGTTTCTGTTCGCAATGTCAGTGGATCGAGAGCAGCGGGCATAAAATATTTTTATAGCCTCTTCTGTCTGAATGCTGAAGACGTGAATGTAATGGTAGCGCAGATTCAATCTATTTCGCTTTCTGACACACCGATATCAAAATTTGATCCAGTAACGATTTTGCGGCAGATTTCCTGCAGACTGTCCTCCTCTGGACGCCGTATGCGGCAAAGCTCCAGGATCCATTTGCTGGCTACCGGCAGCGGCCGTGGCGACAGCAGCGGCGCTGCACTCCCCCGTTCTTTATCGAAAGCGCCTGCTCCCGCTCATCGCTTTTGATGATTTAAAACGCTTTATTATTAAATGTTGCTCCACAGAAAATTTCTACCATTTCCATTCACGCTCAAAAGCAACGGAGACAGACGCCCTGATTAGTAGACGGGTATTATATTACATAAATCGGCAAGAGCTGATTATGGCCCGAAATTAATTTTATAGACTGGGACGAAATTAAAACACCTCGCTACATTCGATGAATTTATAAATGCTTCATACCTCGTTTCTTTTCCTTTCAAACTCAATTATTTGTGCAACTTTAGGTCAATGTTCGGATGTTTTCGTCAAGCCGGGGTGAGCGTCTGTGGTGTAAAGTGTATTACAGTTCTTGTTTCATTCCTTATGGTAACTCTATGCGATAAACTGTGTGAATACCTTGCAATGTATGCTCTGTAGCAGTGCAGGAACACTGCACATTTGGAGTTCCATGTATGGGTTCATGAAGTATTTAATGTCGATCGGAAGTGATAGTTAAGGTCATCAGATTTAGACCAGAAAAATTTGTCGTTTTGGAGGTTTCAGAAAACGGAAAGGAATTGCTAACGCCGGTGTTAGAAAACGTCTACAGTTAAATGCTATTGCAAAAAATTTAGAAGAGGGGAACTATATTAATCAACATGTGCACTTCATAAACAACCTTCTGACATGTTAGACCTATATGACGAACAAAACTCAAATTTATATCGTTGACAGTCGCTTTGAATCTTTTCAGGATCTATTTTACAGTGAAGCACCTTGGCAATTGCAAAGCAGACATCCATGATATTAACTTAGTAAATTAAGTCGAATCGGACGAAGATTGATGTTTAAAGGCATTCTTCAGATTTCGTATAAAGAATTTTTACTAGCTGTTTGCAACTCCATTAATTAAAATGGAACAGTACGACCACCGCAACGCACAAGGGAACCTCTTTTTTTTAATTTTGCTTTTTTCTTTTACTTTTTTTGACGATTACCCCTTTTTTCTCTTCTTTTTAAAGCCCCTTAGGAAAATGGCAATAAAAAAAGAAACTAAGTGCCACCGCCACTTTTCATCCTATAACAAAAAAAAAATCTGGTCCACTTCAGGCGTTGGCTCCTGACTAAACCTACCCCAAGAGCTGCCTATATACCAGGGGAAATATGGGAATTCAAGGTTAGGGCTATCATTACAAACAAAACAAAATCTCCCTTTTTCTGAATTTTATTTTTATTTTGATTTTTGTTTTGTTTATTTTTGTTGTGTAATTGATCAGACGCCTTCTGCGCCCCGCTGGTAATATGTTGAGTCACGTCTTCTTGAAATTGGTGTGTTCTGTTCAGTAGTTCAGAAATGTTCATTGGTTCAAACTGGAAACCTTCTTCACTCTTGGCTTAACACATTCCAGCTGCGAGGCGGGTCGTGGAAAGCACTCCCAAGGAAGTTCGAGAAAAATTGTCTGTATTTTGGGTGGCGGACAACGACATAATGACGGTCGTTGAGGTATGTCCAAAAATCGAGTACAGAGTCGACAGTTTGTCCAACTAGGTAGTGAATGGCATGTCTGCGAATCCAATTCACAGCATTGGTCTTTGTCCGAGGAAAATAGTCACGTCCCGGAACTAATAATGAAAGGGGAGTATTCCGATTCAGAATGTCCCGCGTTAGAAAAGCCACAATATGACGAATAACCTCTGAGCTAACGACACACTGGCGACCACAGACGGACTATAGTCACTGCGATGTTGCCTGAGCCTCAAAACGCAACCTTAAAACACACAAACAGGTGTTACTTATGTGAAGAACGCCGCTCTTGGAGTCCAGAAATTAATTATACTTTCTAAGTGTCTCATCTTACAGTGGATTCTATCGTACGAGTCTTCGATGTGGAAAACGAATGTCAAGTGAATTTAGCGAGGTAACGCCGGCCTACACCCGGGAGTACGAGGGCAGTTCAATAAGTAATGCAACACATTTTTTTTCTCGGCCAATTTTGGTTGAAAAAACCGGAAATTTCTTGTGGAATATTTTCAAACATTCCCGCTTCGTCTCGTATAGTTTCATTGACTTCCGACAGGTGGCAGCGCTGTACGGAGCTGTTAAAATGGCGTCTGTAACGGATGTGCGTTGCAAACAACGGGCAGTGATCGAGTTTCTTTAGGCGGAAAACCAGGGCATCTCAGATATTCATAGGCGCTTGCAGAATGTCTACGGTGATCTGGCAGTGGACAAAAGCACGGTGAGTCGTTGGGCATAGCGTGTGTCATCATCGCCGCAAGGTCAAGCAAGACTGTCTGATCTCCCGCGTGTGGGCCGGCCGTGCACAGCTGTGACTCCTGCAATGGCGGAGCGTGCGAACACACTCGTTCGAGATGATGGACGGATCACCATCAAACAACTCAGTGCTCAACTTGACATCTCTGTTGGTAGTGCTGTCACAATTGTTCACCAGTTGGGATATTCAAAGGTTTGTTCCCGCTGGGTCCCTCGTTGTCTAACCGAACACCATAAAGAGCAAAGGAGAACCATCTGTGCGGAATTGCTTGCTCGTCATGTGGCTGAGGGTGACAATTTCTTGTCAAAGATTCTTACAGGCGATGAAACATGGGTTCATCACTTCGAACCTGAAACAAAACGGCAATCAATGGAGTGGCGCCACACCCACTCCCCTACCAAGAAAAAGTTTAAAGCCATACCCTTAGCCGGTAAAGTCATGGTTACAGTCTTCTGGGACGCTGAAGGGGTTATTCTGTTCGATGTCCTTCCCCATGGTCGAACGATCAACTCTGAAGTGTATTGTGCTACTCTTCAGAAATTGAAGAAACGACTTCAGCGTGTTCGTAGGCACAAAAATCTGAACGAACTTCTCCTTCTTCATGACAACGCAAGACCTCACACAAGTCTTCGCACCCGAGAGGAGCTCACAAAACTTCAGTGGACTGTTCTTCCTCATGCACCCTACAACCCCATCTCGCACCGTCGGATTTCCATATGTTTGGCCCAATGAAGGACGCAATCCGTGGGAGGCCCTACGCGGATGATGAAGAAGTTATTGATGCAGTACGACGTTGGCTCCGACATCGACCAGTGGAATGGTACCGTGCAGGCATACAGACCCTCATTTCAAGGTGGCGTAAGGCCGTAGCATTAAATGGAGATTACGTTGAAAAATAGTGTTGTGTAGCTAAAAGATTGGGGAATAACCTGGTGTATTTCAATGCAGATAGCGCAGTAGAATAGCTCAAGTGAAAAGGAACACTTACTATTTAAACTTCTGCATCCTACACTGTTGGCAGTTCTGTGTAGGTGGCAGTTACGTGATTTTATTTCGGTGATTACAAAATATAGAGTGGAATGTATGCACTGGGTGGCCGAGGCAGCTAGTTCATGGTGATTCGGTCAACCAAGTGAATGAATTTACTGAACATGGTGCAAGTTACTACAGGACGCCTGTGTGGGAGAATTCTCATCCAGTGTGGCGCAATGGCGTTACGATAGAAAAATGAGAGAAGAGGATTTCGTGGTCTGTTGGACGGATGGTAGGTTGTTATACCTATGGTCTGGGTTGGATTCCCACTTCTGTCAATGATTTTAGATAGGGAGAGACAAAGTCCATTCTCTCCTGGCTGCACCAAGTGAAGAAGGTGTAATGGCAGTGTGGTCTGAAAATTCACATTAAAGATGATTTTCCTTCTCTACCATGTAGACGGTAGGTTGAACCACAATAAAGTCTGGAGTGGCGACATGTAGAAACTCTATCACCAGTAACCTTTCTTATACTAGTTATTTATTTCAAGTGACGAAACAAACGCTATGTATGGTCACAGGACACTTATTCCATCTGTTATCTGAGCTTCTGTATGTCGATAAGATTGGTTCTGAACTGGGAATGCAACTCAGACCGCCCTTAACGCGGAATTTGATCCCTTCGTGACAATACAGCTCGGCTACAATTTGTTGTTTGTTCAAAACTGCATATTCCTCAACATCTCCACATATTACGCGTGAATGGGATCGAATCCTGGCCCGGCACTAAAGATTTAATTATGTATTATCAAGCTCTAGCATGAGAACACCTATCTGCTGGTGGATAAGAATTTTGGTTTTTAATGAATTGTCATTCGTTGTCAACACTAACGATATCTGACGTTTTTAACTCCCAGTGAGACACAGAACTATTTGCGAGATGACTGTAAGTTCAAGATGTTAATCTGAGCAGCTGGTGGAGAAAAATTCGGTAGCTGACGTCTCTTTCTGTGTAGTCAACAACGATATATGTGGGGCTCTATTCCCAGTGAGCGCTGAACTCTTCGTCATATTATTTCTAGTTCAAACATGCTCACATATCACTGCTGGCGCAACAAACCCATATTTAACGTTCGTTTTCTCTAGAAAATAACAGCGATAGGTACCGGGTAGGAGTCCTGGGAAGGAAAAAATTAATGTTTCGTCTCGTCATTTCAGTTAAAACATCTAGCTACTGCCGCGAAAATCCGGTATGTCACATTTGACTGTGCTTCGATAGCAATCCGATTAGGTTCTGGGTTCGAATCCGTGTCCAACACAAAGCTTTACCTCACGGCATTTCAAGTAAGTTACTTGTGAAGAACCAATATTTAACATCTCTCGTAGTTCGTTAACAGGGACAATAGATGATTGGTAGGAATTCGCGTCTGTTAAACATGTTTGCGTTATGCAATTTAAAGTTGATATTTGCTAACTAATACTGTCTAAAATCGAGGTATATCACCCTCTGTATGCTTAATCAGGAATGATTGTTAGTTTCCGTCAGTAACGAAATCTTTGCTTAGTCTGCATGAGCTGGGTTTGAATCCATATGCGGAACAAGGCGGTTCGTCGTGTCATTTGAAGTTCATACATATTCTCAACTAGCTGCTCGTGAATAACTTAAATTTTTAATGTCATTTTGTGTTAAATAATAAGTACGGTATGTTACTTTGAAGAGGAAATCATGAATACGACGAACTTACTACGTGCATTACCAATCTGACGTAATAATGAGAGTGGTAACATTTCAGGTATGTCATTTATTGTAATAAATGTGAGCTTACAAGCCTTAAGGACAGTCTTATCTGTGATAAGGTGTTCCCTGATATTTGTAGTATCGTGGTATTACTTTACATCTTGAGTTATTGCGGTACAGAGCAGTGTTTTCTAGTGGTGACTTGTTGGAACCATTTCCAATAGTCAAACGACTGTACCAAGGAGCGATTAGAGGACCTGCTGGACAGCTTTTTTTGAATAGGACAATGTTCCTATCCAATAACTTTTAGATTAGTTAAAATAAGCTTACGCTGCAAGAGAACTCGCTTGTATTTTTCAATATGTGGTCTGTTGTCGGTTTGAAGGCCTTACATTGCATCGGCAACTTAGTGCAACTCCACCGAGGGCTGTCTGGAGTAGGGTGGAGATAGCAATGTGAAACTTGCGAGCTGTCGAAGACGATCTTCATATTCCTAATGCGATTAGGACATCGTATACTCTTGACGACGTTTAGCACCTGTGCGGTCAGTCAACCAATTTCAGAATTCATGTTGCAAACATCCCGAACTAAATTCAGTAACTAAATGCTAAGAATATATTTGCATTGTGCCAACTCAGAGATCAATAGATATGGATATAGATACAGATTTTTATATTTAAAGCCATTCTCGTTCTGCGTTGGAATAAACATCATTCATTATTTGATTGTTCTTTGTTACGATTGTTATTGTCATTCTCTCACTCGCAAGAGTTTTCACATTCCTATTTGGTATCGATGCACATGAAGAGTGGCTATGAAAGAAGGGAATACTGAATGTTACGTCATGCAGAATACACTCATTCACTTCTGCTCCTCGTGATCAACGCTACAGGAGAAGTGAGATACATAAAGTTGACAGTGTGAGGGCAGACATGCTGGCACAACTCTGCAACTACACAGTGTTACCAGATAAAATGGTGCTGCGGAATCGAAAGTGTAGTACGGACTTTGCCACAGTAGCAGACAGCTGCTAATTTCGGACCATGACCGTGGATTACACTTCGGTCAGTGCTGGTTAGTGTTGCAACTGTAAATGGAAGGCTTTGTTTGACAGTCTTGTGCTGATGCTGTCTGAATAAATTATGCCATTGGATAAAAAGCGGTTTAGTTTTGGGACCTAACCACCAAGGGGAGAAGGCACAGTGGTCTGCTTCAGGAATTCCAAGCAATAAAACACAAAAAACAACCCAGGAAGGGTTCGAACAGCTACTTTCATGCAGAGACATGCATTAGGAATCTGTTCATCGTTACGGGGTCAAACAAGAGGGTAACATTACTGAAACAATGATCAGGCTACTTAGTATATAAGAGAGCATACAGATTTCGAGGAGGAAACGTATGAAGACGCAGACTTCCTCGTTATCAATATGTGTGGCATATCTTTCGTGTTAACGAAAATAATATCCCGCTTTAACTCTTCTTACGTCTCAAATGAAATGAATACCATGAGGAGTCGAATATTTGTTGACTGCGTCTCTTCTTGCTTCCATCCGTACCAACATATTTCTTCATTCTCGTGGTAATCATGACATTCTTTTTGTATGCTGCAAAAGATTGCACGTGGACAAATTCGACATCGAGGTGTAAAGCGTTTGGTATCTTACATTATATTCAATTCGAATAAGCTTCAGATGTATTTTTACTTCGTTTGTATTTTTAGATGATTAGGAACGTTACGGAAAATTATCTCACATGCTTTATGTTGAATGAGAAACATTGAATGACCCGTTTTGCTTTCCCTACGTTGAAATGATATAATGTCGGCGTCAACAGCCTTCTTCCACGCCGGAAGCTGAAACTTGTATCATTCTGGATTAATGATAATTGAATGTCTCAAATGTAGACATAGCCCTCAAGGCGAATTCAGAAACCATCAGGGGAGAACGCCGCATAAAAACCAAACGTGCGCGTGCGTCTCCACTCTGAAGGACCGTATCGGAGAATCACGGCAAGCATTTAGCTGAAGAGCTGCCTCGTAAGAGAACCGAGAAATGGCAGCGTCGTAGCAAGTATTTGTCAACACTCTGATAGTGCATTTACGAGGGCAGTTCAATAAGTAATGCAACACATTTTTTTTCTGAAACAGGGGTTGTTTTATTCAGCATTGAAATACACCAGGTTATTCCCCAATCTTTTAGCTACACAACACTATTTTTCAACGTAATCTCCATTTAATGCTACGGCCTTACGCCACCTTGAAATGAGGGTCTGTATGCCTGCACGGTACCATTCCACTGGTCGATGTCGGAGCCAACGTCGTACTGCATCAATAACTTCTTCATCATCCGCGTAGGGCCTCCCACGGATTGCGTCCTTCATTGGGCCAAACATATGGAAATCCGACGGTGCGAGATGGGGTTGTAGGGTGCATGAGGAAGAACAGTCCACTGAAGTTTTGTGAGCTCCTCTCGGGTGCGAAGACTTGTGTGAGGTCTTGCGTTGTCATGAAGACGGAGAAGTTCGTTCAGATTTTTGTGCCTACGAACACGCTGAAGTCGTTTCTTCAATTTCTGAAGAGTAGCACAATACACTTCAGAGTTGATCGTTCGACCATGGGGAAGGACATCGAACAGAATAACCCCTTCAGCGTCCCAGAAGACTGTAACCATGACTTTACCGGCTAAGGGTATGGCTTTAAACTTTTTCTTGGTAGGGGAGTGGGTGTGGCGCCACTCCATTGATTGCCGTTTTGTTTCAGGTTCGAAGTGATGAACCCATGTTTCATCGCCTGTAAGAATCTTTGACAAGAAATTGTCACCCTCAGCCACATGACGAGCAAGCAATTCCGCACAGATGGTTCTCCTTTGCTCTTTATGGTGTTCGGTTAGACAACGAGGGACCCAGCGGGAACAAACCTTTGAATATCCCAACTGGTGAACAATTGTGACAGCACTACCAACAGAGATGTCAAGTTGAGCACTGAGTTGTTTGATGGTGATCCGTCCATCATCTCGAACGAGTGTGTTCGCACGCTCCGCCATTGCAGGAGTCACAGCTGTGCACGGCCGGCCCACACGCGGGAGATCAGACAGTCTTGCTTGACCTTGCGGCGATGATGACACACGCTATGCCCAACGACTCACCGTGCTTTTGTCCACTGCCAGATCACCGTAGACATTCTGCAAGCGCCTATGAATATCTGAGATGCCCTGGTTTTCCGCCTAAAGAAACTCGATCACTGCCCGTTGTTTGCAACGCACATCCGTTACAGACGCCATTTTAACAGCTCCGTACAGCGCTGCCACCTGTCGGAAGTCAATGAAACTATACGAGACGAAGCGGGAATGTTTGAAAATATTCCACAAGAAATTTCCGGTTTTTTCAACCAAAATTGGCCGAGAAAAAAAATGTGTTGCATTACTTATTGAACTGCCCTCGTACTCCCGGGTGTAGGCCGGCGTTACCTCGCTAAATTCACTTGACATTCGTTTTCCACATCGAAGACTCGTACGATAGAATCCACTGTAAGATGAGACACTTAGAAAGTATAATTAATTTCTGGACTCCAAGAGCGGCGTTCTTCACATAAGTAACACCTGTTTGTGTGTTTTAAGGTTGCGTTTTGAGGCTCAGGCAACATCGCAGTGACTATAGTCCGTCTGTGGTCGCCAGTGTGTCGTTAGCTCAGAGGTTATTCGTCATATTGTGGCTTTTCTAACGCGGGACATTCTGAATCGGAATACTCCCCTTTCATTATTAGTTCCGGGACGTGACTATTTTCCTCGGACAAAGACCAATGCTGTGAATTGGATTCGCAGACATGCCATTCACTACCTAGTTGGACAAACTGTCGACTCTGTACTCGATTTTTGGACATACCTCAACGACCGTCATTATGTCGTTGTCCACCACCCAAAATACAGACAATTTTTCTCGAACTTCCTTGGGAGTGCTTTCCACGACCCGCCTCGCAGCTGGAATGTGTTAAGCCAAGAGTGAAGAAGGTTTCCAGTTTCAACCAATGAACATTTCTGAACTACTGAACAGAACACACCAATTTCAAGAAGACGTGACTCAACATATTACCAGCGGGGCGCAGAAGGCGTCTGATCAATTACACAACAAAAATAAACAAAACAAAAATCAAAATAAAAATAAAATTCAGAAAAAGGGAGATTTTGTTTTGTTTGTAATGATAGCCCTAACCTTGAATTCCCATATTTCCCCTGGTATATAGGCAGCTCTTGGGGTAGGTTTAGTCAGGAGCCAACGCCTGAAGTGGACCAGATTTTTTTTTTGTTATAGGATGAAAAGTGGCGGTGGCACTTAGTTTCTTTTTTTATTGCCATTTTCCTAAGGGGCTTTAAAAAGAAGAGAAAAAGGGGTAATCGTCAAAAAAAGTAAAAGAAAAAAGCAAAATTAAAAAAAAGAGGTTCCCTTGTGCGTTGCGGTGGTCGTACTGTATGACATAGCAGTTCCAATCTCGGTGGAAGCCGCTGACTACAACCTTTTATTTTCCATTTTAATTAATAGAGTTGCAAACAGCTAGTAAAAATTCTTTATACGAAATCTGAAGAATGCCTTTAAACATCAATCTTCGTCCGATTCGACTTAATTTACTAAGTTAATATCATGGATGTCTGCTTTGCAATTGCCAAGGTGCTTCACTGTAAAATAGATCCTGAAAAGATTCAAAGCGACTGTCAACGATATAAATTTGAGTTTTGTTCGTCATATAGGTCTAACATGTCAGAAGGTTGTTTATGAAGTGCACATGTTGATTAATATAGTTCCCCTCTTCTAAATTTTTGCAATAGCATTTAACTGTAGACGTTTTCTAACACCGGCGTTAGCAATTCCTTTCCGTTTTCTGAAACCTCCAAAACGACAAATTTTTCTGGTCTAAATCTGATGACCTTAACTATCACTTCCGATCGACATTAAATACTTCATGAACCCATACATGGAACTCCAAATGTGCAGTGTTCCTGCACTGCTACAGAGCATACATTGCAAGGTATTCACACAGTTTATCGCATAGAGTTACCATAAGGAATGAAACAAGAACTGTAATACACTTTACACCACAGACGCTCACCCCGGCTTGACGAAAACATCCGAACATTGACCTAAAGTTGCACAAATAATTGAGTTTGAAAGGAAAAGAAACGAGGTATGAAGCATTTATAAATTCATCGAATGTAGCGAGGTGTTTTAATTTCGTCCCAGTCTATAAAATTAATTTCGGGCCATAATCAGCTCTTGCCGATTTATGTAATATAATACCCGCCTACTAATCAGGGCGTCTGTCTCCGTTGCTTTTGAGCGTGAATGGAAATGGTAGAAATTTTCTGTGGAGCAACATTTAATAATAAAGCGTTTTAAATCATCAAAAGCGATGAGCGGGAGCAGGCGCTTTCGATAAAGAACGGGGGAGTGCAGCGCCGCTGCTGTCGCCACGGCCGCTGCCGGTAGCCAGCAAATGGATCCCGGAGCTTTGCCGCATACGGCGTCCAGAGGAGGACAGTCTGCAGGAAATCTGCCGCAAAATCTTTACTGGATCAAATTTTGATATCGGTGTGTCAGAAAGCGAAATAGATTGAATCTGCGCTACCATTACATTCACGTCTTCAGCATTCAGACAGAAGAGGCTATAAAAATATTTTATGCCCGCTGCTCTCGATCCACTGACATTACGAACAGAAACAACGCACGCTACCGCTAGACCACAGGCGTAATCAGCCTAGTGTTTCTCTATCATGGGACAAGTTTTCCTCCAGGAAGTGCCGCAGTCTGCAGTGTTGCCAGATTGTGCAGATAACCGGACTTAGAGAATTAGCGAGTTGGCCAGTTTTATTGTCCCATGTCGCGATCGGCGCGGACTTAGCCTCTGAAGCGGCCGGCCGCCGGTCGAGTTTTATGTCAAAGAGTGTACGTGTCGTCATTATTGATATCTTTCGACAACACTTGTTATTATAAAAATATAAGTGAGAATGATTGTTAAATTCCTTTTTTGTAACTTCACAATGTTGTGTTTAGTTTGCAGGTAAGAAATATTACATATTATTGAAACTATAGACAAAACTAATATTATATTCTCTCCATTATAAGCTGTGACGATGTCTAGAAAAAGTAATAACAGTGAGAGTATTAAAGCATGATAGCGGTACGTTCAGGTTGTATCGGACAAAACAGGCACCACAAAAACTTAAATGTGTAAGATTCTTCTTTTAATGAGGCAAAGATAAAGCACACAGGCAGTAACTGGGATTAAAATAACATGAACAAAACTTAAGACTTACTGAAATGACACTCAAGGAAATGCGTGGGATTTATTCAGTTCCAAAAAGTACGTTACGTAATAGATTTAAGGCTTTGCGGGAAACCAAAGAGGTGGACATGTTTTAGGGAACAATATTTTTTGCCGAGTATATTCAGTGATCAACAGGTAACAATACTGTACGATTATATTAAAAATGTACATACCAAGCATATGCTTTTGACTTAAAGATGAGTTCTTAAATGTAGTAATCCGATACGAGTGGGGAGGGGGGAGGAGGGCGGCTTTGGAAATAATGAGGGAACACCAAAAACAACACATTGCGATGCCGAATACGGTGTAGAAAACCGGTTGCAGTTTCTAGTCTTCTCCGAATGGATAAATACAGGTCTTGTATGATTTTGAAGGGAACCTTATACCATTCTTACTGCAAAATAGTGGCAAATTCAGGTAACGATAATGGGGATGGATAGCGATAACACGCCCTTCTCTCCAAAGTAGACCACAAAGATTAAGTAATATTAAGACCTGGGGACTGTGGTGGCAAGGGGAGATGCGACAGTTCGTCCAAGTGCTCAGAAAGCGACTGCTGGACAATGAGAGGTGTGTGAACAGGGCATCTGTGGCCTTTTTACGCTGCAACGCCATCGGAGAACAAACAATGTATCATGGGATGGATCTGATCAGCCAGTATGGTAGCATAATCCTAGATAGTAATACAACGTTGCGAAGTAACCATGAGGCCCATAGAATACCACGATGTGGGTGTCCAAATCAACCCCGAACTCACGCTAGGTTTCGCCCGTTGGATGTAAACTCGGCCATAAGATGGAAACAGTGTGCAAGAGGGCTTATCCGAACAACTTGCTTTCTTCCACAGCTCCATAGTGCAGGTTTTATGTCTTCGGCACCACGTTTTCCTTTTACCAACATTTACGTTACTGATGACTTTCTAATTCTAGCTTGTACTGCAGTTCCCTACGTAATGTTTCCCATCGTGTTTTGGTTCTGACAGGCTTCAGGAGTGCGCATTCGGCTCTGTAGTGCTCTTTGCTGCTGTTATCCTCTTATTTTTCTTCACAATCCTCTCCAACGAATCTCTCACAATCACTAAACACACATTTTCGTCCGCGGTGTGACTTAGTGGATGATGTTTTTCCGCTTTCCCTGCGGTATAACTCTTCGATATTGTGCCTCTTGAAACACTTCAGCTCTCTTGGCCACGGAAGAATCAACATACGAGCACCAACGTTTTGTTTACATTCGAATTCACCTATCTCCGACATAATGCGCTCACATCTACACAGAACACTGTTCTGGCGAAGACAGACACTTGCAACATATTAAGGACATTGCACAGGTTCTGTTCGTCGTCAAATACAAGAGCGCAACCTGGAGGCGTGGCTTGCATCTGCATTTATGTTCAAGCACGCATTTCTCGCAGTGTTTCCATACTCTGTATGCAAGGCAACTCTAAATACAGCATCGTTCCTACAACACACAAATGAAGGCGGTTAAGGGGTTTCGCTACGATTTTATGAAAGACCTTGAAGACTTAAGAGCGATGACTGTTGAATTCACGACTTTGCATATAGTAGCGCGTATCACTTCAATGAACTAGGTGAGCTGATGGACAATTTGTAGTTTATAATCATTTACGACTCAATTAAAACTACATTACAACAAAAACGTCTTTTCAACACGTTACAGTCTGGTGTCCGATACAACCCTCAAAAATTTAAACAAGCAAAATGCAGAAGGTGATATTATAACATCAACGAATGTATATCCTTACGGCACAGCAGCGTTTCATAACTGTGTTAAGTAACGTATCATAGTAGTGTTTAATGTTAGAAATGTTCCAGTACAACCCAAAATTATTATTATTTTGAAAAAATACATAATACATTATCTCTATAGTGTGGGATGCAACAACTACGCTGAAACATGTAATCAGCCACAGAGTAGTTGTTCAGAACTTCAAATTTTTTCCCTCCGTATTTTTCACGACTTCATTTCCTGCTTAGGAAGCTCGTTATGCAGAATGTTTCTAATTCTTCTTAGCAACTTCTCGGATGTGACGAGGGCGCAGAAAATATAACAAGAAAACATCTCCAGAGACGTGCCCATTCCATCCTGTGGGGACAAAGAAATAAAAAAATGTTTTTGCCTTCTCACCTCATGTTGGTAAAAAAAGCTATAGTTATCTACTGTATGTTGCAGTTGGTACATTCCAACCAAAGAAATAGCGCGATAAAAATTCAGTTCTGCAATAGGTACGAAACACACGTTATTCGCCTGTCCTACGATGTCCTCCGTATCTTGCTTTCCATTAAGTGTCGCACATCGTTTTCCATTACAATAGTGGTTAGCTTTCAGAAATGCTACCATATTAGTTTTGTGTGAGTGTGTAACTGTAAAACAGAAACAACGAATCTCCTGCCACAGGTTCTTACTTTAACCAGTATAGTCAAATGGACCTCGAGCTAACCTGTAAGTAAGGGTAATTTGGAAAACAATCTCTCTCTCTCTCTCTCTCTCTCCTCTCTCTCACACTCACACTCACACTCACACACACACACACACACACACACACACACACACACACACACACACACACTCTTATTGTCGCCGGTCGCGAGATCCTAAGCACTTACTTAATATGTCCAGGTCTGTCAGAGAAAATCAGTAAAAAGCACATTATTATTTATTTCACTTTCCGTTAACTGGAGAAATTCTGTTTTAAGCATGGCCTTAAACTGTACTGCCGACTTGTTGTAGACACACTGCCGAAGATTGGGCTCGCTGCAGCATATAGTGAGGTCACGCTGCAGTAGCACACAATATCGTATTAGAGCTAATGTGCATCTCTGAATTTAAATTTACGGTGATTTATGTGGACTAGTTCAAATAAAAGCCAGAAGTAACCCAGTAAATAGGCAACGGCCTTTCCTGACTGAGCCTGAGTTTTTCTTAGTAGTGACCGAAAAAGCTTGTTCAAAGAATGTCGCTGCAACCCAAGCTCAGAAATTACACAAAACAAATCGGACTAGTGCAAGTAGAATTCGCGCTTTTGGGTTCCGCCCAAAATATGTATATAGATGATTATTATTATTATTATTATGTCTCCCACGACCTCTCAGCTTCAAGGCACGCGCTTCTCAGATTTTTTTTTCCTCTACTTGTACTGGGAAACCTTGCTTCTTTGCCAAATTTCATGACTAGGTCAACAGGTAGCACACTATGGATTTTGATGAGTGAATTAGCGAGTATCAAAATATGTGACATAAATGACCGTATCATTTGATTACACTGACTTAAAAGTAAACCTACCCAAAGGATACACTTAGATTTCGATCGGATTTGAATATGTTGTGGTGTAGAGCAAAATAAGAGAACACACTTTTTACACATGCCCATACTACTGTTAATGGGCGAAACAACTCCCTGAATAAAATTGAGTTTAATATTTGTGAGTGAATATCGTCGAAACAGTAAAGTATAAAACACTTTCCAATAAAAGCTCTAGCTATTTTAATGTACCTTACAACGGTCACCCAGATTTGGCGAAAAAACCATTTTTTCGAACTCCCCTCTCCTCCCTCCCCCCCCCCCCCCGACACACACACACACACACACACACACACACACACACACACACACACACACACACACACACACACAATTTTGTTTTTCATTTCTTCATTTGACGAAAAGCAAAACGTATAGCATTGTTCATACCATATTCAGTAATATATGATGAAGTGGTATTCTAAATTAGTATTTCCCGGATTAATATGTTTTATATTTAAAATTTTATACGATGTTTTTTCTGGTATGTCACCGTTACAGAAATATTATTTTTTTTTCTCAAAGGGATGTTGAACCCCATATGGGCACTAATAAAATATTCAAAGCCGATCAAAATTTTTACTCCGCCAAGGGACCGTCAACCTTAGATACAGATTGACAATAGCAATAAAAGGGAAATACGTTATCATCAAATATAAATGTGTTAGGAAATATTTTCTGTGAAGGTATTTGTTTGGAGTGTAGCGTTGTACGGAAGCGAAACGTGAACAATGAACAGCAGACGCAAGAAGAGAATAGAAATCTTTGAAATGTGGTGTCACAGAATAGTGCTCACTATTAGTGGGTACATGAAGTGACTAATGAGAAAATAATCTAATTGGAGGCAAAAAAAAGTTGTCACAGCTTGACTTAAAAAAAAACAAAAAAAGTTAACAGGTCACATTCTAAAGTACGGTGTCAAGGAATGGTTAACTTGGTAATGGAGGGAGGTGTGGGTGGGGACGGGAGTAAAAAAAATTGTAAAGGGATACAAAGACATCATTGCAATAAGGAGGCTCAAGTGTGTATAAATTGTAGTAGTTGTGCACAGATGATCTGACTTGCACAGAGTAAAATATATGGAGAGCTGCAACAGATGAGCTTTCACGCTGAAGATAACGATGACACGTGTAAAATAAAATTAATAGCCGTAATTAACAACAGTCTAGAAGTAATTCTCACAGTTATCAACTTGAGTTGCTTAGCAGTAGTCTTAGCTGATTCTAACCTGTATTGGCTGCTTCTGTCAGTACATGCGTAACATTATTTGTTCCACATCCCCAAAGGCTCTCCTTTGTGATGAGGGCTATGGAACACACTGTGCGAATCAGTGATTGGAATATGGTGAGGAAGTAAATAGCATGCGGCCCTTAAGGGGTAATCCTGCTGTAAAATTTTCAAAAATAATTTTTATTGGCTTAAGAGATGATTTGAACTTTCTACGAGGCAAAATGTCTAATGCCTGTAAAAAAAAAAAAAAAAAAAAAAAAAAAAAAATAAATTCTATAGAATTCCAAACTGCGGCTCTAGAGCCTCGAATGACCCGAAATGGCTCAGTACTTGTACGAAAAGACAGTTGTTTCGCTTCAAATCTTGATTTTCGTGTACGGTATTGACTTTTCGATAGTTTTCATCTTATAGTATACAGTTTTGTCTTCTTTTAATTTATTTAACCTTCCGAGTAGCAACTCGATTTAGCCAAGTTTGTCTTTCAAGTAAGAAGGAGGGGTAAGAAAGTGTACACTAGCGGAAAAAGTACGAAAACGTATCGAACGCGACTTCGAAGCCAAGCAGAGGGGAAGAAGTTAGTGCCGGTGCTAAGAAACTGAAAGACAATGACCAGGATTTTGACGTGAGCTAAGGATTGAGCTATAGGATTATAAATTTTCTTACAGTTTTCTCTGTTATTTCTCAACACGTAAAACGTAAAACATGCAATGACATCACATTGCAAGGACTATGTCCTCAAGGCTGAGTCTTCATAATTGTCTGTCCGAACTCCCCAGAAGTGGTTATACCAAGTAGCGCATATGAAAACAACCGTCAAATCGTCCTAACAACGCGCCTGTTTGGAATAGGGCTAAACGGAATAGTAAAGTTTTGTGCATTCATTGAATTGCCACGACCGATAATTCAGTCGTTCTGTGATAAACTAGTGGATATGATTTCGATCGCAACGGCAATAATACAAGAGGCCAGTCCTGGAATAGCAGACTGATGGCAAGATTTTTCTGAAAGTAGAATTTCTTTCATTTGTTCATGTCTATACAGCATTTCAAAACTTCAGACGCGTTTTTCCCCGGATATGATTTTTCGAAACGGCACGCAGCATAGCTTCAACAATTTTCAATCTTTTTATTCGAATATTTAACCACAAATTTCAAATAACATTTCACAGTGAATCCACACGGGGTATTTTCCATTACCTAATTTGAACAATATTTATTAACAAATAACTGTCTCTTTTTATGAAAACTGAATGACGTTATTCAAACAATTACAAGTATCTAAAATCTCCTACGTTTCACTTGCTACACTCTTGTAGATTAGATTTTTTTTCTTTTCTCCAGAATCAAATCAGTTTTAGTGCATGCCGCAGATCACCTCAAATTTAACATGCCTCGGGAGAATCATCTCTACAGTGCCGTCACTTTGTAATATTTTCCAAAAGATTATTTTTTGAAATATATTTAAGTATATGTTTAATAACTACCCCGAGTATTGTTTCTCTATCACCTTTCCTTCCATCCAAAAAAATTGTCAAGGATACGTTTTTTTAGGCCGTTACGATAGCGTTACCCCTTAAAGAATAATTGTGTGGCACATCCCGCCAATACAACGGTACTTCACGCGCAAACGCACATAACCCAACTAGCAGTGAATATTTTGGCACTCGATCACCATATGATAGGCCCAAAGGGTCTAAAGGGAGTTTTCACTCAGGTGTTTTGCAGACTCCGTCCTTCAGAATGAGATGCAGTTGGGCCCGTGGAGCAACGGTGTTAGTTTTGAAAAACAAGAGTCAATTGCTGCGTATTTAAACACATATGTTTTGTACCATTTTTCTAAACAAATTTGTTTCTGTGAGAAGGGAACTAAAGTTTTTTTCCTTTTCTGGGGGTGGGGGTGGAGGGGGAAGGGCGCTCGTATCAGCTTCTCAGCATGCACCCTTCGCTTAAAGCTTTGTTAAAGGAGCTATACCGTCATGCGTCTCAAGAGGTTTAGAGAATAAATGCTAGGTCTAATAAAAAATGCATGGCAAAGCTATCAAGGCCACTTCTTTCGAATAGAAGTCCGGTCTTTTAGACTGTGCCACTCCCTGGACAACGAATGAGTGCACTGATTTGTATTACTCAAGGGGTATGCCTCCCAGAAACTTACCTCTCAGAATTAGTGACTCCGACATTCTGTAAAACTAGGGTGTTGGATTCTAATACTTTGGGAAGTGTGTAAGGAACAAGCACAGACAGGTCTGCGCCAACCTGAGTTCAGAAAGCGGAATTAATGTAGAGTAATACGGTTGAAGACGTGAAGATTGTAAGTAGACCTAGCAGTAATGTGTCCCTTAATTTTCATTTCACAGAGTAGTTGCATTTATCGCAGCTTTTATGCTGTTAAACTGAAAGAATAAATTAGTCTGTCGCCATTGCACACGCAGCAGGTTACTTGTTTTCGAAAACTTATATCGCAATGTTTGCTGTAATTGTACATAACAGTGAACTAATGACTACAGTCCTGTCTTCTTGTCCATGCCTACAAATCCACCAAATCAACAGAGTATAGATTTACTTTTATCATTAGATGCTTAATAAAAGTCAAGCGCAGATGTGACTCAGTTAATCGAATCGATTTGATCGCAAACACAGGGCCTCAAGGAAGTGGACGTAATACACAATAGCGCCAAAAAGCACCCGAATTTTAGCTTCCGTCTGTATCGAAACAAGTATAAAGATTGGTGGAGGAAAGTTGAATCGCCTGCACAATACGAACACGAGCACGAGGAGGAGAACATGATAATACATATAAGATGTATAGGATAAGTTCAGGTGTCAGGCGAAAAATTGTTGTTCACTATTGTGTAACACTTTACGAAAGCATGTTCTGGAAGCATCACGAAACAGCTGTGTAGTGGTTTACTTTAGGAAGCTTTTAGAGTTAACTTTAAAAAACCAGAAAACTGCGATCAATATTATGATTAACGTGTCAAACATCTTTCTTCGACTATTGATGTCAACGAATCAAAGGAAACATGTTTGAAAGGGAGACATGTTACATTCAGAAGCTAGCGAGATAGAATTAAGTATTAGAAAAACGATGGTAATGATACCTGTACAATGATTTATGTCGTAACAAACCTGAATAATGTTCAGGAAATGTCTCGACTTCATTTTCCTCCTCACTGCCATTGGATTGGTAATGCATGGTGTCCCTATTAAAAGCAAATTGAAGACCAGAAAATATAGTGCCCAAGTGGAAATGCTATAAAGTGGCATTCAGAATCTTTACAGACATTTGCTATATTTTAAATTCGCTGTGCGCTTAACATTGATGATATATTCTAGTAGTATTGGTCTGTGACATCGATAGTTGTAGCACACTATGCTTAAATATACCAAAAATGACTTAGAGGATCACATTATTCTTCTAGAGAAGCAGTACCACAGAGCAGCAGAAGGAAACTAGAAAATAGAGCATCCTTATTTCTCTGACAGAATAAAAGGTGCTTTTCTCTCGTACCAGAGGACACGATCGAAGATAAACACCGAAGGTATATGTTTCAATAAAAATGTTACGCACGTGCAAACATAAAAACAAAAAGAATCGCCAATTACAAAAATATTTCGCTTTTTATCAGTATTTCAGTAGTGCAGATTACACACACAGACAGACACAGAGAGAGAGAGAGAGAGAGAGAGAGAGAGAGAGAGAGAGAGAGAACATATTGATTTTTTCGAAGTAACAAAACACAAGTGAGATCTACAATGCTCTGTTGACTCTATAGGACATCAGATGCAGGAAGTAAACGACAAAATTACGTCTATGCTTTGCAAGAGATGTTCTTGTCTGTCGTTCAGGATAATATTCTGGTATGGTGGTATAGCTTCCCGCATAACAGCATTTTGCTTTTGATAAACACTGTGGGTGGGTGGGTGAGGGGGGGGGGGGTCTTCCAGTACGTTACTCGGTTTATCTTCGAATAATTATTCCAGTAATGCAGCTAAATCTTCAACTCACAGATCAACTTAATGTTAGAAGTTTTTCGTTTAGTTAAAAAGTCTCATATAAGCGACAACTCTTTTGATGTGAAACGTGTCAGCAGGTTTACAAAGGTACATTTTCACTGGAAAAACATGGCTACACGTTGGCCATTTACGTGAATGGATGTTGTAAATTTTTTAAATATTTTTGTACAAAAAATACAAGCACGTTCTATTCAGAAATCAGTCTATACAGTAGGAGGAATTGATATGAAGAAGCGTTTTCAAAATATTCATTATTTGCCAGCACCTTTAACTCACAAGTAAGGTGTCGTCAAGTATTTTTATGCCGGCATACCTTTAAATTAGGAACAGTATACACACCGTATATGAATTGTGCCAACAACAGCTATTACATCGGATTTTCACTTATCTGGAATTTCGGTTAGCGCAGATAAGGGAACTCCACAGCACGCTACACACGCAGTTTAAGGTTAAAAAATGCAGTAAATAACTTTTTTAAATGTAACAGTGTTAATGAAAACTTAAACAGAAATATTGCTAGACAAGCAAGTGCAAGTCTAAACTAAGAAGCAAGAGTAAGTTCACGCCATTAACGAGTAATAGAAGTATCTCCACATAAAACTACTGCTAAGTCGTATGTTTTAGTTGCATCCTTAAAGCGCAAAGAGAAAACAGCTCATTGATAACAGTGTATACGAGCTTCATAATGATTAAAATGATAGTCACTTTAGATGACTCACATATTACTGAGAAAAGTCAACAAGATATTTAAAACTTACTTTGGGGATATGTAGTACAGGGCACGCCGTAAACTACAGCCCTCATCTGAAGTTTTTAAGCGTGAGCCCTTACAATCAGAATCAGAATCACTCCACACACAATTTTCGTTCACCGACAAACGACACGTACAGTATAGGTACAAACAATAAACATTGTCACTGATTGCATCAAATAATTGAAACCGCTTATTTACTACACTAATCGCAGCAGACGACATGGATGTATCAGGGCAGACGAACTCGTCTCGGACGCGACTAAAACATGTACTGCTTTATTAAAGATGCAACAATCATCTCTGTGTACCCAATCCTATCTGTAGCGTTTAATGTGCCAATACTTCTGTCAGTAAAATCATTGTATAAGGTTACCTGAAGCACAACTAACTTCATCTGCTGAACCGACGCTAACCGACGATGGGACGTAGTTGAGAATTAGTACCGATTCCGTCCGCTCGGAGCAATACTTGTTCCGTTGCGTAACGCGGGAAATACGACCTTTACCTTTTTAAACAATTTTCAGGACGGAGATTACGTACAGTTAAATAGATATTTAGTATAGCTGCCAGAGTCAGAATCGCCAACAGACTATATACGCAGACGAATTCCACAGCTGGTATCTAAAGATTGCTGACAGCAGTTTCAGTTTAAAGTGCCCAAGAAAAGAAAATTATACAAGCTGAGTAAAGGTACAACCGTCTTTCTCACTCACTCACTCACTCACTCCTTATCTCCCTACTCGACCCCCTTAATACAGGTTTTCCCAGATTTCTCTAAATCGCTACATGCAAATGTTATTGAAGGGAGAGGACAAACAATGTTCATCATTCTTCTTCATACGTCATTGTGACTGAAATAAAAGCTCAACACTGTCTGGCTCTACCCGCTCCCCGCGAGATTCGCTTGATTAATTTTCACACTAAGTGCAACTATCACGTTGTGATGCTCAGTTTGCTGCATCACTTACTCGGCAATAAAAACACTTCGTCAGTTGTGATGGATTCCCTAGCTGTTTCCGCCTGCCTAAAAGATAAAAAGATATTTGGGGATTAAGATACTCTTCTGTTTTCGTTACTTAAACCACATTCAATCTCCACAGCTGCACACTCAAAAGAGATGCAGATGAGGTGTGCAATAATTGCTTTCTTTCACAGACTCAGAACACTGTGAACGTTTATTACTTGTGACACCACCTGACAGTATGTTGCAATTATAGGAGTGCTGCTCGCTGCCCCCCCCCCCCCCCTCCTTCCCACCTTTTGTCTTTTTATAATTATGACCTCACAACAATTCAGCACACAGCCCATACAATGTTCCGCATTCCAGCATCTCGTACCGTCCGTAGCAACATCAGTGAACCAAGATATCCGAGAGCATGTTGTATCTGTGGGCGTACAAAGTACAATAAAGGAAATAAACAGCATAATATTATTAAGGAATATTGCAAACAGTGATATGTACAGTAAATTGCCTCCAGTGAGACTTTAACATGATTTTTGCAGTAACAGGTGCGTTTACGTCTTAGAAGTTATTAGTAAGTAATTTTTGACACCATAACACTGTGAGAAAAAGATACTTCCTAGGCAACACTTTTGGAAAGTGTCCACGATATCTGAATCAACCACTTTGGTAATGAAGTATACCTTCCATGTTTCCGGAGAGAAAAATGACTCTTATAAATTAAAAGCTAAAAGCATGAATTAACGCTACAAATATTCTTAAGAATTTGGTGCATTAATACCTAAAGGGGAGCAGCCGAAGGTAGTTGAACGATGCTTACAGATTTTCATGATAGAACTTGCAGCAGAACACGTGTGTAAAGCAGCGGTAATAATTAACAAGTGTGAAATATTCAACAAATAAAGTAGTAATTGAAAAACTCCTAGTTGATCCCTCTTCCACCTCTCAGGATTAGATCGAAGTGCATTTATTATTCACGTTGCAGGAACCAACATAGCCAACGTCTGGCGACAAGATATTGGTGAAAATGCAAAATCTTTCTTTCTTTCTTTCACGCGGGTATAATTTTTTTGTGCTTTATCAATTCAAGATAATTTATATGGGCCGGAGAAAGAGGGGGAGGGGGGCGATACTCTGCCTTGGAAGCGTCTGCTGTTCGGTTGTCAGACGTGAGTTAAGAATTTTAATTTTTTATGTCTATCCACGATGTCTATCCCTACCTACATCGCTCAGCAAATTACGACATACAATAAGGAAATAAGTTAACAGTCTTTTTAAGCAATTACAACATCATATCAGACGGAATTTCGCTGAGGTACGGAGGTACCGCGGCGATGGCTTGCTTCCAATGCGGATAGATGTCGCTGATGTGCAGGTTCCTGCAACGTATCGCGGTTCACAAGCTGACGTCTATTTTCCCTTCAGGGTAGTGTTCTTACCGTGAACGATTGGCAACAATCTTTCTTATGGTATTAAGGCATGGTAACCGTTTAAAAGGCGTGTGCAGGGCAAGTAGTAAAAGCATCTGAAAATCATCTGCATTCAACCCACGAATTATGGAATGTATGGCACAGTTGATGCTGTAAGATAGATAAAAGGAAAAGAAGATGCACTGAACACCGATTAACATTCCCAATCTAAAAATAACTCCTTTCTATTTTTACTGTTAATTTTCACCTTCTCCTCGCAATTTCTGCTGTGGCAAAAACTTCAGTTGACATCATGCCCGACTTTCACCGTAATTTTTTTTTCCTGGACCTCTTATTTTGAGTAACAGTATTTACTCTTCCTTAAAAATAAATGTGAACTAATAATACTGTTGCAGTTGTGCGCGTAAGTTCTTGCAGTATTTTTAAACAATGGAAATATTAGCTTACTGGCAGGAAATTGTATTTTCAATAAAACATTCGTTGTAAATCGGAACATTCAGTTGCTAAAGACAGATACCATTTGTTCGTCCATATATGATAAAGATAACTGAAGTAGCAACTGAGATAGAATGACGGCAAATAGGAGTAGTATTAGTAAACCACGATTTACCTACGACAAACTGGCCCAGATGTTTTATTCTGCTGTGGTCTTCTGTCTATTATTAGAAAATGGCGACACAAATTGTCAACAGAACTTATTTGTTTCATATTTTTAACAATGCTTACTTAACAATCTTTTATTTACGCACGCACCAAACGTTGCAGGTTACTAAACACAGGCGCGGATAAACTACGAGTTGCGGTGTTTGTTACAAGGCTTTACACGGATTTAAATCTCCCATTAGTAACAGGCCTCAGATAATTAGGACTCCTCTTAGGATTATATAATACGGGCTAGCGTCACTAAACGCTGCCCTTCCAAAAATTGCGTAAAGTTTTAGTTGAAAGCAGGGACCAGGCGTTTCCCATCTGATACGATGAAATCACGCTTATTTAACAAAACCCATAGCAAGGACCTAAATCGAGAAGACATTCGTCAATTGTAGTAAAATGTAAAACATAAATATGCACTTCCTATTTTTCGAGGACTTTATTTATTTCCTAACTGACTTCTAATGGGCTTGAAGGACAGTATTATACCACATGTCTTCCTGGTAGTGTTTATTTTCGATGCCTATTTTCCTTAGACAGAAATGATTGAATGTAATACCAACCGTACTCGTCAGATGGCAGGGGGAATGCTCCAGCAGATCGCTCATGCGCGGTTGATTCAATGGTGGCCAGCCGCTAAATTTCAAAATCAGTTCGTCTCCGTCCCAGCAGCCAAGGGCGGTTTATCCATATAGCGCAGTGCCGTCCAGTTCTTAGGACAAAACAGACATTACCCGTTTTGACTTACAGTTGTGTGCGTAAGTTATTGCAGTATTTTTAAACCATGGAAATAATGGCTCCCTGGCAGGAAATTGTATTTTCGAATATTTCAATAAAACATTCGTTGTAAATCGGAACATTCAGTTGCTAAAGACGGATAACATTTGTTCGTCTATATATGATAAACATAACTGAAGTAGCAACTGAGATATAATGGCTGCAAATAGGAGCAGCATTAGTAAACCACAATTTACCTACGACAAACTGGCCCAGGAGTTTGTCAGATGTTTTGGTCTGCTGTGGCCTTCAATCTATTATTAGAAAATTGCGACACAATATAGTCAACAGAACTTATTTGTTTCATATTGTTAACAAAGCTTACCTAAAAATGTTTTATTTATTTACGCGCGCAGGGTACTAAGCGCAGGCGCGGATAAATTACGTGTTGCGGGGTTTGTTAAGAGACCTTACATAGTTCTCATCTCCCGTTCGTTAGTAACAAACCTCATATAATTCGGTCGCCTGTTTGGGTTTTATAATGCGGGCTAGCGTCACTAAACGCTGCCCTTCCAAAAATTGCGAAATGAAAAAGTTGAAAACAAGGACTGTTGGCAATCCCTGTCTTTCTGCTGAAGTCACGCATACTTAACAACACCCATAGCAAGGACCTAAATCGAGAAGACATTCGTCAATTGCAGTAAAATGTAAAACATAAATATGCACTTCCTATTTTTGCGAGGATTTTATTTCCTAACTGACTTCTAATGGGCTTGAAGGACAGTATTATACCACATGTCTTCCTGGTAGTGTTTATTTTCGATGCCTGTTTTCCTTAGACAGAACTGATTGAATGTAATAACAACCGTATTCGTCAGATGGCAGGAGAAACCTCCAGCAGTCAGCTCATGCGCGGTTGACTCAATGTCGGTCAGCCGCTAAATTTCAAAATCAGTTCGTCTCCGTACAGCAGCCAGAAGCGGTTTATCGATATAGCACACGCTGCCCACCCTATGGACGCTGTACTGCCCACTGTTTACGACAAATAAACGTTACCAATTTTGACTTGAAACTAATAATACTGGTTCAGTTGTATGCGTAAGTTCTTGCAGGATTTTAAAACATGGAAATATTAGTTCTCTGGCATGAAATTGTATTTTCGAACATTTCAAGAATACATTTGTCGTAACCCAGAACATTCAGTTGATAAAGACGGGTAACATTTGTTCGTATTTACATAATAAACAAACTGAAGTAGCAGCTGCGGAAGAATGCCTGCAAATAGTAGCAGTATTATACAACAATTTACTTGTGACAAAATAGCACAGAAGTTTTAGTTAAATGTTTTGTTCCACTCCGGTCTTCTTCGTATTATTAGAAAATTGCCACACAGTATTGTCAACAGAGCTTATTTGCTTCAAATTGTTAACAAAGCTTAGATAAACGAAGTTTTTTTATTTACGTACACACCGAACAATGCAGGGTGCTAAGTGCAGGCACGGATACATTAATGGGCTGGGTGTCTATTAAAAGACCTTACACAGCTTTTCTCCTACCATTACTAGCAAACCACAAATAATTGGTAATGGTACTTGTTATATATATTACGGTCTAGCACCATTAAACGCTACCCTTCCAAAAATTTGAAATGAAAAGTTGGTAGAAGGAATCATTCCCTATCCGCCTAAACTAACAGTTCACTCATATTTATAATAAGCCATAGTAAGGACTTACATTGGAAAGATATGCGTCAATTACAATGAAATGTAAACATAAAAAAGCACTTACTATTTTTCGAATAATTTGATCATTACGTAATTGACTTCTAATTGAGTTTGACGACACAATTACATCACATCTCTAAGTCTGCATGTGACACATGTTCCGAAAGACGAAAACCGAATTTCGGAAACAATTTTTCGCTGTCGTGTTTAAATGTTAAGGTCTGAAGCGGATTTGGTAGCCCAGTTAAATATGGCGTCTGGAAAACGCCGTTACCGTTTCCAATTTAGTCAGTACAATTGTTATTTTTCTTCACTGAATTGTTAGAGGTAGGCAGCTTCATGCTCTATTTTTCCTCTACTGCAAAATACGTCAACCCGTCCACATTACTAGAATATTTTGAAAACAAGACGTAACCCGACAATCCAAGCGCATTTCAAAAACGGTTGCGTTTTTACATGGGAGCGACTATCGATTGTGGAATTGTAAAACCGCAATTAGAAGCGTATTTCCAGAATCGATTTTGAAGTGTTTACATGACTACCCAGAAGCGGCATTGGAAAATAGGTTTACGAAACCTGGCTTGGTGACTGGAATTGTTTCATTTCGACGGACGTTACCCTTCGCCAGAATTGATTGTATTGCCACCTGGTGGGTCAGAAAACTATTGCTTTATTGCCAACCGTATTCGTTAGGTGGCAGGAAATGCTCCAGGCGTTCGCTCATGCGCAGCTGACCCAATGGCGGCCAGTCGCTATTTATCAAAATCAGTTCGTTTTCATGCAGCAGCCAGGAGCGGTTTATCCAGGACAGATGTAATCATTACCAGTTTTCACTTTAAACTAATAGCAGTGTTTACAATTGTGTGCGTAAGATTGTGTATCATTTTTAAACCATGGAAATAATAGGTGAGTGGTATGAAATTGTGTGTATTTTCGAACATCTGAAGAATACTTCGTTGTAATTCCAAACATTCAGCTGCTAAACACGGATAACATTAGTTCGTATCTATATGATAAAATAACTGAACTAGCAACTGAGGAAGAATGACTGCAAGTAGTAGCAGTATTGTTTAACCACATTTCACCTATTACAAATTGGCACAAGTCTCTTAGATAGATATTTTTTCCGCTCTAGTCTTCTGTGTATCGTTACAAAATTGTGCCACAGTTTTGTCGACGGAACTTATTTACTTTAAACTGTTATCAAACTCCCCGAAAAATAGTTTGATATACACATGCACCGCAAGATAGAGGGTGCTAAGTAGTATATTAGTAGAATATTTTGAAAACAAGACGTAACCTGACAATCCAAGCACATTTCAAAAACCGTTGTGTGTTTACATGGGAGCGAAAATCGATTGTGGAGTTGGAAAACCGCATGGAATCGCCAGATGGCCTGCAAAAGCTAAGACGTCTATCCTAATGTTGATTATTCCTAATTTCATTTGTTTGCCAATTTTTAGCTCTGATTTTAGTTTCCGCCGTTCTTGAATCACTTTTCCTAAGACACAGAAAGTAGGGGTGAGCGTGTTCCGGGATTTCTCCCCTGAATTTTACCTTAGATTTTTTGTCATTTAATGTTGCAGTAATAATTGCAGTGGTTTTGAGGTCCACATTTTGTTCTTCCAGAATTCTGAAGAGAGACTTACCTTCCACCAATTCACAAGTCTTCTTAAAAGATACGAATTTACAAACTGCTTTCTTATTTTAAATTTTTTATGCCTGAAAATTCGTTTCACAATTAAAATTTGTTTTGGACCAGATCTGTTTTGTCTGAAAAGCATGCTTGAGACTCGCCAGTCTTGCAGTGAAGTAGTTGTAGAGCGTGGTCCAGAAGACATATAGATAGACTTTTGTATGGGGTGGGAAGAAGAAAAAGAACTCTATAATTATTAACATCCGTTCTGTCTCCCTTGTTATGTAGTGGGTACGTCAGTGCAGTTTTCCAGTCATTCGAAATTTTCTTTGTGCAAAATGTTTTGCGTAATCAATATAATTTCTTTTAAGATTTTTTTAGACCGCTCATTTAAGCAGTTTTGCAACACTTCCGTCTTCATCAGATTCTTTCCAGGGGAGTTTCTGCTGGAAATATTTCCAAGAGATTCAAGGAAATTTAGGATTTTTTTTTCAAAATATTTGCAAAGTTCTCTGCAGTTTCTTTGGTTGGTAAGTACCACTTATCCATTTTCTTTCTTGAAGGAGCAGTTTTGGCGATGGTATCCATTTTGCCTTTTATAAAGGTTTAATAAAACGTCTTGGTGTTTTTTAGGGAATGTCCAATTTCACAGAGGTGACTTATTTTCATTTCTAGCTGATAGAAGCATGTCATGTGCATTTGCTGATTGGTTACTAGTCCATATTTTATGTCGAGATTTTACTTCTTGTTCAGTCTTAGTTTTATAAATGATGTTTTTCCATCTTTGTAAAGGAATTTGATTTTTGATAGTTTTGATAATCATGTGTTTGGGCTGTTCAGAATTTGTGCATGCAGTTTGTCTACTGCATTTGCTAACAGCAGTGGCTGGATTTTGCTAGTGTCAAATTTAGCAGTTGAAGTCTTTTCCTGAATTTTGTGAGGCTGTAAATTTAGTTTCATTCGGATTAGGAAACAGTCTGAGTCAATATTTCCTCTTGTGTGCTTGAACACTTAATATCTCCTTGCGTCGTGGATACGAAACTGCGATGTAATCTATTTAGAATTCACCAATTTTGTTATTGGAGTTGGCCTCCTCAATATTATGTCAACCCATTTTAAGGGAAAAAACCTCAAAACAAAAAATGCTGCGATAGCCCAACAAATTATTATTATTATTATTATTATTATTATTGTTATTATTGTTATTGTTATTATTGTTATTGTTATTGTTATTACTTATTCAATAATTATTCTATTAAAAATTTAGTTATTACTATCGAAATCCTAGGGATATGTGACACGTTAAAAATGGTCATAACGACGGTTGTATTGGGGGAGGGGATGGGGAAGCCAGTAACAAACCGGCCTTGCCTGTAGAAAATCAATAAGAGTCGCGTAACATGACTGCTATGCGATTATTTGTTCTCAAACTAGCGTACTAAATCTAATATGTTAGATGTGGATTCAACTGTCTGTACGTGCAGTAACTTACAGAATTTGTTCAGAGACATTACGCTCCTTACAGGAAAATTCACTTTCATTACATGAGGTCTAGCTGTGCACTGAATGTAAATTTTTCAGCTGTTACACGTCTAGAACGACAGAGTGTCTTTAAAGATTACTTGTATCTTCACTGCTTTTGATAATGAGCTAACTAGCTCGTTGCAAAAGTAACTGAATATGACAATTTTCCACGAAATGGGCATTTGTCGTACAAATCATTACCAGTACACATTAAAAGAAAAAAGCTTTTGATTTACCTTTAGACAGGCAAACTGTTAACAATCAATAGGAAATCAAGATTATTTGTAGTATGTCTTTTTCTCTAACAGTTGTTTATCAAAACAAGGTACTGATAAATAGTGGTAATCTAGCAAATGAGTTAACAGACTTTATACACAAATGAAAAGTGTTGTATCAGTATTTCGAATCTGGGTCACAGAAGTGCCTGAGAAACCATAAATCGTCGACCATGCCATATGAAAGTCTTCATATATCTGAGACAGAAGCAATAGAATGTTATTCATCACTTCAGCAAGAACTGCATCCCCAAACTTTACATTGGTTTACAAATTAAATTGTCGTCTCCTCAATTTATATAACTGACTTACCTGTACAAGTTGGCAGTACCGTTTTCGTTCTTCATTGTAAGTGCATCTGATCTACCAACTGAGCCATATTTGGTTAAGTAGTTACCTTCTGTTGGAGTAAAAATGTTTTCGAACTTAGCTTAATCAAGTCAGATCATGTTAACAATACGGAAGAGGTGAACACTCTGATTTTTATTGCCAATATTATTTAATCCGCTAGCTGTTCCATGTTTAAGATTATTTTAAGAGTGCTACATAAAAATTGCGTCCATTGGAGAAGTTATACGATAGTAAAACTAATGTTGCAGTAGCATGAGTCACATCATGTGACAACTAGAAAAAATGAGGGTATTACTTTAATATAGAACAGAAACCACAAAATAGCTTCAGATCGTCATAGCACTCTGGTATCCAAAATGTTAAACAAATGAAATGTCACTTCATTATTTCTTCCTCTTGCAGTTTTCGAGTGGAGCAAAAATTCAGAACCGGGTGGAAATAGTAGAGCTGTTAGAGGAATTGGAAAGTTAATGCCAGGAACGCAAGGCATACATTCATTGTTTCCTTTTTTCCCTTTGTTTCTGTGAAACGTTAGCTTCTATGCATTCGCAGTTACTTTCTAGGGGCAGTGGTAGCTACTGTATTCTTAATACGCAAGTGATCTTCAGAAGCTTGGTCGGTTGATTGGGGGGAGGGACCCAGAGCTTATTAGTGTACCTGGCACGCAGATCATTTCACGATCAGAGTGCATAGCGAGAATTTGTTTCAGCTTTATTTTTCCGGGAGGACAGGATGTAGATCAGGGTTTAACGTCCTGTCGAAGACCAGGTCATTGGAGATGGAACACAAGCACGAACTGTAGAAGTGAGAGGAAGCGGTCTTGTTATCAGAATCATACCAACACTCATCTCAACTGGTATAGGGAAGCCATGGAAAATGCAAAACTAGTGGGCGGACCTTTCTTTCCGAATATGAGTCCAATGTCTCACAGCACTTGCTTCCTGGTCCGTCTTCTGTACGTGATTATCGTAGAAACAAAAGCACACGATAATAAATGGAATGAGTATCCCTTGTAATAAACTACCATAAATCAAATATCAGTCTGAAAGCATGCTGAAATGAGCTGCTGTTCCTGTGCAGACACCAAACGATACAATGATACTGCACCAAATGTACAAAGGGGTTCGATATACATGTATACTCGAAAATAAACCTAGCAGAAACGTTAAGACTGATTGGTATAGCGCGAGTTAGGGGCACTCAGTGACGAGATTCAATGGCATCGCAGCACCTAGTAGCAGCACAAGGAAATATTTAGTTGCCGAACTGACATGACAATGATTACGTGTTCCACAACACTAACAGTCAACTTTACCACAGGAGTCACTATCTCTCTCTCTCTCTCTCTCTCTCTCTCTCTCTCTCTCTCTCTCTCTCTCTCTCTCTCTCTCTCTCTCACACACACACACACACACACACACACACACACACACACACACACACACACACAAACACACACACACACACGGTGAGGAAAATGACGTTCATGTTACCACTGAAGCGCAAAAATCAGTTATTCCGCACATTATCAAAGTAGTGAGCAGATTAACTAGGGTGAACCGTTGAAGTACCACAAATTGTTCATTTCTCACATTACCTAGATAATCTCAAAATTATCTAGATAATCTGCACATTACCTACTAGGCACTCGTTAAAGTGAAAATAAGATCTTTGCTGGAACAACAGCAACGTTTCTGTACGCTTAAATCAACATAATGTTATTTATTTATAAATATCTAAAGAGTCAAGTCAACGCAATCAAAACGTCAACAAATTAGTTGATAGTCAATCATAAGTCGATTAAAAAAAACTATAATACGAAGAACCAAACGGTTCAAAGTAGTATTACAGTTAAAAGGAAATTAATTTGCGAAACTTATGATAAAATTATGCTAGCGTATCACTGGAATCTAGAGATTGGTGACACTTTGAATTACATAGCAGTTGGTTTTTGCGACAAGTACATCTATTTATGGTACATTTCCTGACACCTTTTCCAGCATCCAGGGATTGTTCTATTGCTTCCGTGAAATCTTATCGGGTGATCAGCCGAGTAAAGGCGTCGTCTTCTCGCAACGTTTCGAAGGGTTTCGTACCCATCATCTTCAAGCTTGAAGATGATGGGTACGAAACCCTTCGAAACGTTGCGAGAAGACGACGCCTTTACTCGGCTGATCACCCGAGAAGATTTCACGAATGGAATACGCCGAGAAAGTCTCAAATCACATGTTCTATTGCTATTTGACCTAAAGATATTTCTACATCGGGGACATGTTCCTTAAAAACCTCTTTGCAAACAGTGAATTCAGATTTTGTACACAGTTATTTTAAGGGGAGACTACATCCTAAAACTTTTTCCTAAAATTTTAATAGCTGTTGCACGTCTTTGGAGTGTTTATTCTTAGATCCCAAAACGATTTGTCTATATTCGAATCACTCGTACGACTAACAAATATTTGAAATATGGACCGTAGTACACTAATAGCTGTCGAAGTGATCAAGGTAGTACCTATCAGAGACATGCCTCTGCTGCACTACTGGCAAGATACGAGGATGGCAAGACACACAAAATACAAATGAGAGTTTGCACAGCGTCATTTGGTCCAAGTGGCCCGAAGTCAAAAAGGATGCTTTTGCGTCTTATAGAAGCTGTTTCTCAGTTCAGTATGGAATGTTTGAAGAAAGCAGAAGTCCCAGCAGTCCCTTATCACACTCCTAGATAATGATCTGCTAATATAGCGATCAACGACTGATCAAGCAATCCACAAGACGCTGGCTGGAAAAGAAAAAAATCAAGAAAAAGGCTACACTGGTATGGAAATAACAACGGGAAGAAACGTTACAGGAACAGGAAAGCAACACTTACGGTGCTGGTGAATGTTAATGGGTATGTGTTTTGTACTAACATTAATTTTTAATAAAATTTTAAAATCGATTTGCTCTTAAGTTTGCTTTTCTAACTTCAGTGTCTTTTGTCTTAAATATTAATCTATCTCAATGAAAGTTTTGCGGAAAGTAGGCTTGAGGTATTTAGATACTTGTGTGCAATAACATTATCGAAAATGTAGTTTGTCTGTTTTATCGTCACATTTATGTACCGAAAATTAAAGATATTTAAGTTTCAAGTTTGAGGAAAATACTGCAAGGAAATTAATAACATTTGTAATAAATTTCAGTGGAGAAATAACATAGTCAAAAGGCTGCAAATAATTGTTTAATACATTTACCCAGGTTTCGACCCCTCTAAGCATGTCTTCATCAGAATGAGTATTTAAAAGTTCTGTAAAATAATACGTAGAAAAAAGTTTGTCAGGATCATTGACCAAGATGAAAAACTTCAGAACAGAGAGTGGTAACTTACCTAAAGTTACATTTCTAGAAGACAGCACTCGAAATTTAGAGCAGACATACTTAAGTCAAAACTTAAGAATTAAAAAAACGTTCCAGCTTGCAAGGATCATCATCAGACTGAGTGGCCTAGTGGCTTACACTACTGCTACGAAAACAAAAACGCAAGGTGCGCCGGCTATCGGGAGTGAACAGTGACATATGCCCATGTGAGAAATTGTCATAGAAATAATCGAATTAAACAGTAATTAGTTATGAGAAACAAAATTCAGAGGATGAGAGCTTAATGTGTTCCTGAACATACAAAATAGTCAAGTAAATTAAGTACAACAAAGCGTCATCTATTACGCTTTACTGAAATGCCCATTACGTAATGTACAGAGTATTGTTCCGGCCGGAGTGGCCGTTCGGTTCTAGGCGCTACAGTCTGGAACCGCGCGACCGCTACGCTCGCAGGTTCGAATCCTGCTTCGGGCATGGATGTGTGTGATGTCCTTAGGTTAGTTAGGTTTACGTAGTTCTAAGTTCTAGGGGACTGATGACCTCAGATGTTGAGTCCCATAGTGCTCAGAGCCATTTGAACAGAGTATTGTAGAATATTTACATAAACAGCTGCACAGTTCAAACACATCTGCATGAGGGAAAATTTAGTAGTGCACATCTATATGAGATTTGAATAAAAAATGTTTCGGAACTAGAGGCAGGAAAACAAAGTAAAAGATAATCAAAAATCCACTAGTAGTGGATTAAAGCCACTGAAAAAATAGTTACGTAATTGTAATTGTTCGTTATGGATGAGGCCATAGTTTTTACAAATATGCTTGAAAATCTCCATCTCCAAGTTCGTTGAACCTGTGACCTTCCTTTTCCCTTTATGAAATGGAAATTTCTTCAGCACTTTTCGGTTTGTGGCCGGAAATTAACAGATGACCAGCAAAAGTGGAATTATGTACATTGGTGCTTCTTTTTACCAATAATGTTCCTTACACTTGACGTTGAAAGATGTTTCTTTGTACTTTATAATAAATAGGACACGTATCACAAGTGATTTTATAAATTCCTGAACTGTGTCTGCTTCATTTGCTTGACTGCTTTGTATTTTCAAAAACACATTAAACTCTCATCCTTTGAATTTTACTTTTATAATTAACTGTTGTTTAATTCGATTATTTCTGTTATAATGTCTAATATGGGCATATGTCACTGTCCGCGCCCGATAGGTGGTGCAATTTGCGTCTTGTTTTCGTAGCAGTACGTAAGCTACTGGGCCGCTCAGCCTGATGATGTTCCTTGCAAGGCGTACTTAGCAAAAGCTGGAAGGTTTCTAATTCTTAAGCTTTGACTTCAGCGTGTCTGCTCTACATTTTGAGTGCTGCCTTCTCGCAATGTAACTTTACGTAAGTAACCTTTCTCTGTTACGACATTATCTTGGCTAATGACTATGTCAAACTTATTTTTCTATGTATTATCTTACAGAGCTTTCAGAGTTTCATTCTGATGAAGACATGCTTAGAAGTATCGAAACCTATTTAAATGCATTAAACAATTATTTGCAACCGCTGGCTGCGTTATTTCTCCATTAAAACTTGTGTACGGTTGCTGAAAGACAGCCATGTTCAAAACGCGTTTTCAGTCCTGAAAGACAGCTATGTTCAAAGCTATTTCTCATTAAAATAATGCATAGAACTGTTGTACAGAATCTTGTGAATGTACTTAAAAAATGTGGACTGTGAAAATTGAGGTCTCAGTACTAAACATTTTCATAAATGCGTTAGAAACGATATTAAAAATTCAAGACTCAAAAACCACTGAAGTTCCGCTCTTCAAAACTTCGGTATTGCTAAATTTTTACTTGGTACACGTGATTTTAAAATTCTGTTGAAATCGGCAAAGTAGAGGAAAAATTAATTTTTTGGGTGTAGTCTCATCCTAAAATACTCGTCTTAATAACGAGTCTATAAAAGCCACAATCTGTTTTACTAAATACCACAGTTAAAATCGTGTGAGCATCAATTTTTCCTCTGTTTTCTTCGGGCACTTCAGTTCTCACAGTTACACCTTCATCGATCATTTGGTACTTTGAATTAGAAACTGTTAACATTTTCTTTGCTTGTTTTTCTAAGCATTTCTTAGCTTCATCACGCTATATTTTCTTATCCATATTCTTTTTACAGATGTTGCACAGTACGTGCGTAACTTACCCTTCCTCTTTATGATTTATTTTACCACGAATTACGTGAGAAAACAGATCACACGACTTACATTTGTGAGCACCTGATGCTGCTTTTGAGCAAAACAATACAGATCATTTCTTGTATAGTCCTCTTTTCACGACATGTACGAAATTCTGATGGCGATTCTGATGAAGTCGAGGGCAACTCAGTGATGACTTCAACATGGGGAGGCAATTCCTTGGAGGTGCAGGGTAACTAAATTTTCTTTAAAACTGTATCCTCAGTCAAAGACCCCCTGTGGGTCGGGGGGTTAGAATAGGCCCGAGGTATTCCTGCCTGTCGTATAAGGCGACTAAAAGGAGTTTCACACGTTTTGGCCTTCATGTGATGGTCCCCTGTAGGGTTTGATCTACATTCTTCAAAATTTTCCCGAAGAGTGAGCCAATTGGGGAAGGGTGCCTTACAAGGTGCATCGTGTCCATCGTGCATTGAGATCTTTAGCCCACTTTCTCTTTCTCGTCGTCGCATTGCAGTCCTGCTCATTCTCCATCTCTTGGGCGAGGACACCTTCCTGGGTGCGTTTTCCACCATGCACTATGCAGTGTCGATTTCTACGTCGACGATGACCATGGACTTCTTTGCACCTGATATCCAGCACATAAGACAGACCATTGTGGTGGGGCTGCCGCCATGTACCCTGTTCGTTGTACCTCTTGGGGCATTGGGACTTCCGGCAATGGCCATCCTGCCAGGTGGCCTTTGCTGCGGCTGGGTGGCACCTGTGGGGAGGGCCCCTGGTTAGAGTGGGTGGCATCAGGGCGGATGACACGCGATGAAGCGTACTCCATCATCTCTGGCTGGTGGTGAAACACCAGCAGTCTCTAAGCGATCATGAGCTCAATTCAACGCACAGAAGTACATACCCAAATCGTTCCCCTCCCTGGCCACACCATGGGAGGAACGTCAGTACCTTGTATGTTCGAGAGCTGACGGGGAATCTTTCATGACAATGTAGCTTCAGTTTTTTTGTTGAGCATTTATAGGACAAGTTCGGGATGGTGGAGGGCTTGTCCAAAATAAAAGAGCGTCCTCTGCCCAGTCACAGGAGTTACTCACTTGTGACAAGCTGGGGGATGTTTCTGTAACCACCATGCCCCATAAGAGCTTAAATATGGTCAAGGGTATCATATTTCACAGAGACCTTTTGCAGTCCGATGATGAACAGCACGCCAATTTAGAGCGGTGAGGTGTACATTTCGTCTGGCGTGTCCACCGGGGTCCGAAGGATAATCAGTTTGCCACCGGTGCCTTCATCTTGGCCTTTGAGGGTGATACATGGCCCGAGAAGGTCAAGGTAATGGTCTACCGGTGTGATGTAAAGACCTATATCCCTCCCCCGATGCGGTGCTTTAAGTGCTGGAAGTTTGGCCATATGTCTTCCCGCTGTACTTCCAGCGTCACATGCCGAGATTGACGACGCCCATAACATCCCAATAGTCCATGTGCCCCGCCTCCCATCTGTGTCAACTGCGGAGAGCACCATTCGCCTTGCTCGCCAGACTCCAGGATTCTCCAGAAAGAAAGGAAAATCATGGATTACAAGACCCTGGACCGACTGACCTCCACTGAGGCTAAGAGAAAATTTGAATGCCTGCATCCTGCGTGTATGACATCGTCTTACGCCGTCACTACAACCGTTCTGGCACCATCAGCTCCGCCAACCCAAGTCACCTCTCAGAGCTGGAAGACTACACCCGCTCCCCTTGATGGTGGGGGCATTTCCCTCTCTGTTGTTGCGTAAAGTGCCTCACTGAATGTTCAATGCCTTCCCAGTCTCACGATGTCATCCTCCAGTGGAATTGCGGCGGTTTTTTCCACCGCCTGGCTGAGCTACAGCAACTGTTAAGATTCACACCTGCTATCTGAATTGCCCTCCATGAAACCTGGTTCCCAGCAATGAGGACCCCTGCCCTCCGCGGCTATAAGGGATATTACAGTAACCGTAGCGACTATAATCGAGTGTTAGGTGGAGTTTGCGTTTATGTCCTAAACTCGGTCTGTTGTGAACATGTGCCTCTTCAAACTCTTCTTGGAGCTGTGGCTGTCAGAATATGGACGACGCAGGAAATAACTGTCTGCAATGTCTCTCTTCCTCCAGATGGTGCAGTGCCCCTGAATGTATTAGCTGCACTGATTGATCAACTCCCTAAACCTTTCCTATTTCTGGGAGATTATAATGCCCATAACCCCTTGTGAGGTGGTACCATGCTTACTGGCTGAGGCAGAGACGTCAAAATTTCTGTCGCAATTCACACATTTCAGTGTGGCTCATGGTAGTTACTTGGCCATTGATTTATCAATTTGCAGCCCAGGACTTCTCCCATTTATCCACTGGAGAGCACATGACGACCTGTGTGGTAGTGACCACGTCCTCATCTTCCTGTCACTGGCCCAGCGTCAGGCACACGAACGCCCGCCCAGATGGGCTTTGAACAAAGCGGACTGGGGAACTTTCACCTCTGCTGTCACCGCTGAATCTCCTCCACACGATAACATCGATGTGATGGTTGAGCAGGTGACTAGTACAATTGTTTATGAGGCAGAAAATGCGATCCCCCGCTCTTTAGGCTGCCCGAGGCGTAAGGCAGTCCCTTGGTGGTCGCCGGAAGTCGCTGAAGCAATTAAGGGTTGTCGGCGAGCTCTACAGCGGCATAAGCGGCTTCCTTCCCTGGAGCACCTCATAGCTTTCAAACGGCTCCGTGCCCGTGTTTGCTACCTTATCAAACAACAGGAGTAGTGTTGGGAGAGATACATCTCCACCATTGGGTGCCACACATCATATTCTTTTCGGGTACAAGGCCCCGACAGCTGTCTCAGGTGTTGCCATAAATGCTGAGTTATGTACCGCCGCAAACGCGATGGCTGGGCGCTTTGCTCGAGTCTCTGCGTCGGAGAATCACGTCCCAGCCTTTCACACACTCAAACGGCGGCTGAAAGGGAACGTCCTCTCATTCACTGCACGCTGCAGTGAATCCTACGAACGCCCCGTTCAGAGTGGGAGCTCCTCATTGCCCTTGCACATTGCCCCGACACAGCTCCTGGACCTGATTGCATCCACAGCCAGATGATTAAACATCTCTCATCTGACTACAAGATCTTCTGGTCATCTTCAACCGGATCTGGTGCGATGGCGTCTTTCCATCGCAATGACGGGAGAGCACCATCATTCCGGTGCTCAAACCCGATAAAAGCACGCTTGATGTGGATAGCTATCGACCCATCAGCCTCATCAACGTTATTTGTAACCTGCTGGAACGTATGCGACCGTGTGGGCTGCAGATTCCTCGACTTGCGCCATAGGGTGGTGGGGTTTCGGGTTCCGCTGGATAGGTCAGGAGTCCACTACACGCAACAAGCGGTTACACGGGTAGCAGGGGTTGTGTGGCGTGGGCTGGGCGGTTTTTTAGGTTAGATGGCCTTGGGCAAGTACAGAAAGGGCAACAGCCTCAACGGGTGCGGGGCAAAGTCAGGACATGCGGGGACCAAGCAGCAATCGGTATCGTAATTGTCAACTGTCGAAGCTGCGTTGGTAAAGTACCAGAACTTCAAGCGCTGATAGAAAGTACCGAAGCTGAAATCGTTATAGGCACAGAAAGCTGGCTTAAGCCAGAGATAAATTCTGCCGAAATTTTTACAAAGGTACAGACGGTGTTTAGAAAGGATAGATTGCATGCAACCGGTGGTGGAGTGTTCGTCGCTGTTAGTAGTAGTTTATCCTGTAGTGAAGTAGAAGTGGATAGTTCCTGTGAATTATTATGGGTGCAGGTTACACTCAACAACCGAACTAGGTTAATAATTGGCTCCTTTTACCGACCTCCCGACTCAGCAGCATTAGTGGCAGAACAACTGAGAGAAAATTTGGAATACATTTCACATAAATTTTCTCAGCATGTTATAGTCTTAGGTGGAGATTTCAATTTACCAGATATAGACTGGGACACTCAGATGTTTAGGACGGGTGGTAGGGACAGAGCATCGAGTGACATTATACTGGGTGCACTATCCGAAAATTACCTCGAGCAATTAAACAGAGAACCGACTCGTGGAGATAACATCTTGGACTTACTGATAACAAACACACCCGAACTTTTCGACTCTGTATGTACAGAACAGGGAATCAGTGATCATAAGGCCGTTGCAGCATCCCTGAATATGGAAGTTAATAGGAATATAAAAAAAGGGAGGAAGGTTTATCTGTTTAGCAAGAGTAATAGAAGGCAGATTTCAGACTACCTAACAGATCAAAACGAAAATTTCTGTTCTGACACTGACAATGTTGAGTGTTTATGGAAAAAGTTAAAGGCAATCGTAAAATGCGTTTTAGACAGGTACGTGCCGAGTAAAACTGTGAGGAACGGGAAAAACCCACCGTGGTACAACAACAAAGTTAGGAAACTACTGCGAAAGCAAAGAGAGCTCCACTCCAAGTTTAAACGCAGCCAAAACCTCTCAGACAAACAGAAGCTAAACGATGTCAAAGTTAGCGTAAGGAGGGCTATGCGTGAAGCGTTCAGTGAATTCGAAAGTAAAATTCTATGTACCGACTTGACAGAAAATCCTAGGAAGTTCTGGTCTTACGTTAAATCAGTAAGTGGCTCGAAACAGCATATCCAGACACTACGGGATGATGATGGCATTGAAACAGAGGATGACACGCGTAAAGCTGAAATACTAAACACCTTTTTCCAAAGCTGTTTCACAGAGGAAGACCGCACTGCAGTTCCTTCTCTAAATCCTCGCACAAACGAAAAAATGGCTGACATCGAAATAAGTGTCCAAGGAATAGAAAAGCAACTGGAATCACTCAATAGAGGAAAGTCCACTGGACCTGACGGGATACCAATTCGATTCTACACAGAGTACGCGAAAGAACTTGGCCCCCCTTCTAACAGCCGTGTACCGCAAGTCTCTAGAGGAACGGAGGGTTCCAATTGATTGGAAAAGAGCACAGATAGTCCCAGTCTTCAAGAAGGGTCGTCGAGCAGATGCGCAAAACTATAGACCTATATCTCTGACGTCGATCTGTTGTAGAATTTTAGAACATGTTTTTTGCTCGAGTATCATGTCGTTTTTGGAAACCCAGAATCTACTATGTAGGAATCAACATGGATTCCGGAAACAGCGATCGTGAGAGACCCAACTCGCTTTATTTGTTCATGAGACCCAGAAAATATTAGATACAGGCTCCCAGGTAGATGCTATTTTTCTTGACTTCCGGAAGGCGTTCGATACAGTTCCGCACTGTCGCCTGGTAAACAAAGTAAGAGCCTACGGAATATCAGACCAGCTGTGTGGCTGGATTGAAGAGTTTTTATCAAACAGAACACAGCATGTTGTTATCAATGGAGAGACGTCTACAGACGTTAAAGTAACCTCTGGCGTGCCACAGGGGAGTGTTATGGGACCATTGCTTTTCACAATATATATAAATGACCTAGTAGATAGTGTCGGAAGTTCCATGCGGCTTTTCGCGGATGATGCTGTAGTATACAGAGAAGTTGCAGCATTATAAAATTGTAGCGAAATGCAGGAAGATCTGCAGCTGATAGGCACTTGGTGCAGGGAGTGGCAACTGACCCTTAACATAGACAAATGTAATGTATTGCGAATACATAGAAAGAAGGATCCTTTATTGTATGATTATATGATTGCGGAACAAACACTGGTAGCAGTTACTTCTGTAAAATATCTGGGAGTATGCGTGCGGAACGATTTGAAGTGGAATGATCATATAAAATTGTTGGTAAGGCGTGTACCAGGTTGAGATTCATTGGGAGAGTGCTTAGAAAATGTAGTCCATCAACAAAGGAGGTGGCTTACAAAACACTCGTTCGACCTATACTTGAGTATTGCTCATCAGTGTGGGATCCGTACCAGATCTGTCTGACGGAGGAGATAGAGAAGATCCAAAGAAGAGCGGCGCGTTTCGTCACAGGGTTATTTGGTAACCGTGATAGTGTTACGGAGATGTTTAATAAACTTAAGTGGCAGACTCTGCAAGAGAGGCGCTCTGCATCGCGGTGTAGCTTGCTCGCCAGGTTTCGAGAGGGTGCGTTTCTGGATGAGGTATCGAATATATTGCTTCCCCCTACTTATACCTCCCGAGGAGATCACGAATGTAAAATTAGAGAGATTAGAGCGCGCACGGAGGCTTTCAGACAGTCGTTCTTCCCGCGAACCATACGCGACTGGAACAGGAAAGGGAGGTAATGACAGTGGCACGTAAAGTGCCCTCCGCCACACACCGTTGGGTGGCTTGCGGAGTATAAATGTAGATGTAGATGTATGGTATGTCGGTGGTTTGGTTGGGTCCTGGAGTCATGTGACTTTCTCGCTCCATGACAGGGCGGCTTCCGCCTGGATCGCTCTACCAATGATAATCTTGTGTCCATCGAGTCTGCCATCCGAACAGCCTTTCACAGACGGCAACACCTGATTGTCTTTTTTTTACTTGCGTAAAGCATACGACACGACTTGGCGACGTCATATCCTTGCCACATTGTACGAGTGGGGTCTCCGTGGACCACTCCCAATTTTTATCCAAAACTTCCTGTCGCTCCATACTTTCCGTGTCCAAGCTGATGACTCCCATATTTCCATCCATATCCAGGAGAATGGAGTCCCGCAGCGCTCTGTATTGAGTGTGTGTCTATTTTTAGTGGCCATTATCGGTCTAGCAGTAGCTGTCGGGCCCTCTGTCTCACCTTCTCTGTATGCAGACGACTTCTGCATATAGTAGTGCTGCTCCAGTACTGTTGTTGCTGAGTGGCGCCTCCATGGAGCCATCCACAAGGCGCAGTCATGGGCTCTAGCCCACGGCTTCGTTTTCAGCCGCAAAGTCGTGTGACATGCACTTCTTCATCCGGAACCCACACTTTACCTTAATGTCGATCCACTCACTGTAGTGGAGACATACGAATTCCTAGGACTGGTTTTGGACGCTCGATTGACTTGGCTTCCTCATCTTCGTCAGCTTAAGCAGAAGTGCTGGCAGCACCTCAATGCCCTCCGTTGCCTGAGCAACACCAATTGCAGTGCAGATCGCTCTACGCTGCCGCAGCTCTACAGAGCCCTTGTCCAATCCAGAATTGACTATGGGAGTGAGGTTTATGGTTCGGCAGGGCCTTCAGCATTGCATTTACTCGACCCTGTGTACAACTGTGGGGTTCGATTAGCGACAGGAGCTTTTAGGACGAGTCATGTGACCAGCATACTAGAAGAGGCTGGTGTCCCTCCACTGCAGATCAGACGTGCGCAACTGCTCGCCAGTTACGCAGCATACATTCGTAGTTCACCTGAGCATCCGAATTACCGTCGTCTTTTCCCGCCCACGGCAGTCCATCTCCCGCATCGGCGGCCCAGATCGGGGCTAACGATTCCGGTTCGCGTGCAGTCCCTTCTCTCCGAACTGGAGTCCTTCCCTTTATCACCTCTACTTGCGGTCCGTTCAAGTACGCCTCCATGGTGTACGCCTCGGCCGCAGCTTCGTCTGGACCTTTTGCGTGGTCCTAAGGACTCGGTTAACCCCGCCGCTCTCCACTGTCACTTCCTCTCGATTCTTGATGTGTTCTGGGGCTCTGAGGCTGTTTACACCGACGGCTCAATGGCTGATGGTCACGTAGGCTTCGCATATGTTCATGGTGGACATATTGAGCAGCACTCCTTGTCAGTTGGCTACAGTGTTTTCACTGCAGAGCTGGCAGCCATATCTCGTGCTCTTGAGTACATCCGCTCATGCCCTGGCGAGTCATTTCTCTTGTGTACTGACTCATTGAGCAGCCTACAAGCTATCGGCCAGTGCTACCCTCGCCACCATCTGGTAGCGTCCATTCAGGAGTCAAACTATGCCCTGAAACAGTCCCGCCGCTCCGTGGTGTTTGTGTGGACCCCAGGATACGTCGGAATCCCCGTCAACGAACTTGCCGACAGGTTGGCCAAACAGGCGACGCGGAAACCGCTTCTGGAGATAGGCATCTCCGAAGCTGACCTGTGTTCTCTCTTACACCGCAGGGTTTTTCGGCTTTGGGAGACGGAATGGCATAACAGCACGCACAACAAACTGCATGTCATTAAGGAAACTATGAATGTGTGGAAGTCTTCCATACACGCTTCTAGTAGGGAATCAGTTGTCCTCTGCCGGCTCCCATTGGCCATACGTGGCTAACGCATGGTTACCTACACCCTGCCTTCGGTGTTGGGCGACAATGCCTCCGCAGCAGCTTTAGTTTTACGTTTTATCTGTGAGAGTGGGTTTTATACTTCTATGTAGGTTGTAGCGCATGTCCTTTGTCCCTCTGCGTCCTCCACCCTAGTGCTTTTAGGGTGGAGGTTTTAATGTGTTGCAGAGTGGTTGGATTTCCCTTTTTATTCTCGTGGTTGGCCATCCACTGTAATTTTTTTCATGTTTTACTCTCTTCTGTTTCTAGCGTCTCTCTTGTTTTCTTGTCCTCTTTTTGTTCCTTTTAGTGTTCGTTGCCTTCCGTTCGTTCTTGTGGCTTTTCCTTTGTTTTCGTTTTGTGTTATATGTTTCGTCCGTTTTATTCTCACACTTGTGGCATTGTTTTATTAGGAACAAGGGGCCGATGACCTCGTAGTTTGGTCTCTTCTCCCGGCTTTAAACCAACCAACCAACCTACCTACCTCAGTCAACGACGTAGAAGGCACTTTAGGATCACTATTGATAAAGTCTTGTACTTCTGTAGGTGATTATGTAGAATCAGGGGATAACGGAATGTTCTCTTGAGTAAGATTTGACTCTGATCCCATAATTACAGTCTCTTGTGAATCTTCCAATTTTTCAAGGTCTTCTTCAGAATTTATCGAACGTGATACATTTTGTAGAATAATAGGACGTTCCCATTTTTTGCGGGACGTCTGAAAATGGCTTCGTATGGACTTATTTTAATAGCAGGCACGATTCCTCATGAGCTGCGCAAATCTTCGGCCCTCACTCGACTTGTTAGTTTGGTTATCTGCCATCCAAGTAGTGAGCAGCCGGCCGCGGTGGCCGTGCGGTTGTGCGGTTCTGGCGCTGCAGTCCGGAACCGCGGGACTGCTACGGTCGCAGGTTCGAATCCTGCCTCGGGCATGGGTGTGTGTGATGTCCTTAGGTTAGTTAGGTTTAAGTAGTTCTAAGTTCTAGGGGCTTATGACCTAAGATGTTGAGTCCCATAGTGCTCAGAGCCATTTGACCATTTGAACCAAGTAGTGAGCATATTTTCAATGTCTTAATTCGCTCGTTGTACGCTTCCTTGACTTTGGCTGTGTCTAGGTTTGCCATTCGTCATTTTGATTCTGGCCACAGCTGTGTTACACATTTTGAAATTTCATTACAAAATTCGCGTCCGTTATCAGACTGCAAATACTTGGAGCGCCAAAAAGGAGAAAAATATCAAGCAAGTTACAGGCTACATCATCCACCCATTTTGATGTCGGCTGCTTGAATACAACAAATTCTGTTAAGTGGTCTTGGTATACGAGAAGAAACAAACTTTCCATCTGGCAGAGACTGGCAATCGACAAGATCCACGTGGTTTTTGCTACTGAGAAGCGATGAAATAATCAGTTTTACAGCAATCCTTTTCTTCCCACTTGTTGACAAGGTTCACCTAAATCCAAAATGTAGTATCAGTCATATTTCTACATAGATCAGACTTTTTGGGAGTCATACTGAAACAGATTTACGTTTTTCTGTTCGCGCAATATGAACAATACATTTGCACTTTCACCAGACCTGCCGAATAGATTTGTGGCAGCAGTTGCAAGAACGGCTGCCTCTTCTGCATTCTTGCAGCGTTTCCCTCCTGAGTTCCGTCAGCTATAGCTCTGAACCCATTGCATGTTCTTCCAATGCATACAACTGACTTATTTGCTCTTAAAGGCGCTGCTGAAAAACTGCTGTCAATGCAGGCATGTAAACTCACCAGATGCTACACTCCTGGAAATGGAAGAAAGAACACAGACACCGGTGTGTCAGACCCACCATACTTGCTCCGGACACTGCGAGAGGGCTGTACAAGCAATGATCACACGCACGGCACAGCGGACACACCAGGAACCGCGGTGTTGGCCGTCGAATGGCGCTAGCTGCGCAGTATTTGTGCACCGCCGCCGTCAGTGTCAGCCAGTTTGCCGTGGCATACGGAGCTCCATCGCAGTCTTTAACACTGGTAGCATGCCGCGACAGCGTGGACGTGAACCGTATGTGCAGTTGACGGACTTTGAGCGAGGGCGTATAGTGGGCATGCAGGAGGCCGGGTGGACGTACCGCCGAATTGCTCAACACGTGGGGCGTGAGGTCTCCACAGTACATCGATGTTGTCGCCAGTGGTCGGCGGAAGGTGCACGTGCCCGTCGACCTGGGACCGGACCGCAGCGACGCACGGATGCACGCCAAGACCGTAGGATCCTACGCAGTGCCGTAGGGGACCGCACCGCCACTTCCCAGCAAATTAGGGACACTGTTGCTCCTGGGGTATCGGCGAGGACCATTCGCAACCGTCTCCATGAAGCTGGGCTACGGTCCCGCACACCGTTAGGCCGTTTTCCGCTCACGCCCCAACATCGTGCAGCCCGCCTCCAGTGGTGTCGCGACAGGCGTGAATGGAGGGACGAATGGAGACGTGTCGTCTTCAGCGATGAGAGTCGCTTCTGCCTTGGTGCCAATGATGGTCGTATGCGTGTTTGGCGCCGTGCAGGTGAGCGCCACAATCAGGACTGCATACGACCGAGGCACACAGGGCCAACACCCGGCATCATGGTGTGGGGAGCGATCTCCTACACTGGCCGTACACCACTGGTGATCGTCGAGGGGACACTGAATAGTGCACGGTACATCCAAACCGTCATCGAACCCATCGTTCTACCATTCCTAGACCGGCAAGGGAACTTGCTGTTCCAACAGGACAATGCACGTCCGCATGTATCCCGTGCCACCCAACGTGCTCTAGAAGGTGTAAGTCAACTACCCTGGCCAGCAAGATCTCCGGATCTGTCCCCCATTGAGCATGTTTGGGACTGGATGAAGCGTCGTCTCACGTGGTCTGCACGTCCAGCACGAACGCTGGTCCAACTGAGGCGCCAGGTGGAAATGGCATGGCAAGCCGTTCCACAGGACTACATCCAGCATCTCTACGATCGTCTCCATGGGAGAATAGCAGCCTGCATTGCTGCGAAAGGTTCATATACACTGTACTAGTGCCGACATTGTGCATGCTCTGTTGCCTGTGTTTATGTGCCTGTGGTTCTGTCAGTGTGATCATGTGATGTATCTGACCCCAGGAATGTGTCAATAAAGTTTCCCCTTCCTGGGACAATGAATTCACGGTGTTCTTATTTCAATTTCCAGGAGTGTATATGATCAAAGTATATCATACTCATCCATCTCAAACTGTTATTAAAAATTCTTACTCTGAAACAAAGGTGTGGAGAAATGTTGATGCATTCAAAAGAGGAGACACCATAGGAGATTTGTGCAATGTCGTACTTCATCTGAGACACCAGCCATGTTTATCAATTGCAAAACAGACTTGTTTACGATGTTGCCACGTCTTTCCCAACAATACACTGAAGTTTTGTAGCAAACTTCGCAATATCTGTTAAGAATGGAGATCTATAAGCAACAGAAGATAATACTGTGAAATTTTCTCATGAATTTAATTTTGTCACTCTCTTGTAAAAAAAAAGTAAAGATATAAATGGTTTTCGTTGACTACAATTCTATTAATTAAAATATTACTGCTGTATTACTGTACTTTATCATAAATAAGATGGTGCCTCTGTATTAATGATACTTAGTACAAAAACTTCCTAATTGGCGCTCGGAACAAGTTAGTTTCCTGGTATTTCGCTCAGAACGTTCTTAAAAAAATATTTATTTTCTAATTTTTTTTTTTTTTTTTGCAGTGATGAGGTGGGCAGCATAATTCTGTGGTATTAGAATACCTCCTCAATTTTTTGGATGCAAATAAGATATGTTCAAGAAGAGAGACGTTGTTTTTTTGCATCTCCTGACAAATTTAAGATTAGAATTTAGAACATTCCCCACTTCCACTTTTCAAATGTTGTGCTACATTTCCCAATGGCCTGTACTCTTTGTCATAGCTGTAAGTAAAATCACTATGTGAAGAAACAGTACATAGAAATAGTGCTGTTAGTTGCTGGAAATGCTAAACGCATACTAGTTTCTCCAAAATTTAATATTAATTTGTGAGAATCCTGTTTAGAAGACAACATAGTTATAAGCCATGATAATATTCAATTAGCGGCTAGTTTCTCTAAAACTATATATCACACAGAAAAATTATACCTAACAGCATCCAATTATTAAAATGGAAATATGTTCAGACGACCAGTTACTTACGAGATGCAGAGGACTGATTATCATGCTATTATCAACAACTTACCTCAACATCTTGGATCGTGAACTATAATTTAAAGTATAGCTTGCAACATCAAACATTCTTTCTCTTTCCACAAACGAGAAAAATGAAGCCAGCACAACTGAACATGCATACTAGCTACTCCTATTGCTAGATTACATTTGCAGTAAATCGTCTTGTGACGTTAACTTTATATATAACACCAAAATTTCTCAATTCATTGGGGACGGTCGAGCATGTTACTGCAGACTTTATCTTGTATTCCACCGTAATTCAAGAATACCTTAGCATTGTTAGGGAAACCGACACGCAGAAATGTTTTGACCAGCGGAAGGAACGAATGCTGAAGGGTGTGCGCTATTCGGCACTACTCAGACGGCGACCACCACTGACTGAACGTATTGAGATCATCACAGACTTACAAAACTGGTCTTTTTCCTTTTGTCACAGACCTCGTGCATAACGTATCCGGCGGACACATCTGTAGTAACGTTAACTGTTCTTCCACTGCTACTGAGCTGATAGATCTTGATGAAATTTATCACAGAGTAAAGAGATAGTTAACTCAGAAAACAGTCGCACATTAAAACGCCGCGACAAATAGTTCCTTAATATTGTGACACTATTTCTGCACAATCGTTGTACGTTTTAGTTCATATACCGAAGAGAAAGCAGTAACTTAGCTCGCATGGGCATGTACTACTACATTAGTTTTCAAAGAATTGTAGTGTCAGTTAAAACTGGCGACATCCGGGATGTTTCTTTAAGCAAGGCGACGGTCGATATCTCAGCGCCCTGTCGTACAGTGAACGGAAGTACGGTACATGGTGGCATCTGTACTCCACACGGAGGATGTGGTTTTGGATGTTATGGCTCCTTGCAGGTTAATGTTGTCCAGCGCTGAATTGGCGAGTGGGGTGTCTCGTTACTGTCTCAGTCTAGAACAGTCGACAGAGACCACTCCCACCAACATGTTGACTCTGGTGGCGTCTTTCTCCTCGAATCGAGGTACTCACAATACAGCCTTACCACTGTGGCACATAAAAGGTGTCGGACACCCTCGCTGGGATGATTCCTTTAAAAGAACCTTCCACATTTCCCAGGCAGAGTTTAAGCTCATGTGCCAAAAACGGAAGTCAGTTTATATTCAGGAAACATGCAGATATTTAACATTAGGTACGCAGAGTACATGAGGGCGCTAAAGAGTAACAAGAAAACACATGTCACACCAGCCTACAAGAAGGGTATCAGAAGTGATCCAATTTTGACGACGTACTGAGACGGTCCAGTCAATCCAACGCGGCGGAAGACGCTGCACTAGAAGGCAGTGTGGCAGCGTAGCCGCGGGCACACTGAGCGAGCCCAATGTACACGAGCAGAAGCACACACTTCCGACGCCCTCTGATGAAAACAGTTCGTACAATGTTTAAGAACAAGGTTTTAATTTAATTATTAGTTACTGATTTTAGAAGCCTGTCTCATGTATAAATACTATCTGCATTTATTCAGATAGCTTATTGGTTTTAAATTAATATTAATACGTGTTGTAGACTATATCTTTGTGACATCTTACCACCTCACAGTATTAGTTGCCTGGTTACTACCCCTCCCACTAGTCCCCCTACCCATCATCACGGACACATCTGTGCGAGGCAGTGTGGGACTAGTGATACGCTGGAGAACACTGTTGTTACAAGCTTGCTATGGTGTCGTTTCTTCTAGTTTACAGCTCTTAACTGTTTCTATTTACAAAATAAAATTTAAAAAGTAAAAACTGAAACCGCGTTATTAATAAGACATAATTTCATGAATTTTAAATATTTTTCAATCTGTGTCGTCAATTTAAATAAATACTACTAATGTTTCATTTATGTATTCGAAAAATCATTAAATAATTAAAACAAAGCCGAACCAAAGACTGCGTCTTATTAGCGGAACACTAAGATGATGGAGCAATATTTTTTTAGAGCGACTACACTACACTTGCCCTTTTTTTCTGGAGTTTTGCTGCGGCTATGGGATTCTTACCAGATAGCGTTGACAGAGGACGTGAAGTTTCAAGAAGGACAGCTCGTTTTGTATTATCGCGAAATAGGGGAGATAGTGTCATGGATATGATACGAGAGGTAGGGTGGCTGTCATTAAACCAAAGGCGTTTTTCGTTGTAGCGAGATCTTTTCACGAAATTTCAGTCAACTTTCTCCTCCGAATGCGAAAATATTTTGTTCCCCCCTACCTAAATACTGACCATTGTAATAAAATAAGGGAAATCAGGCCATGCACTGAAAGATTTAGGTTTTTTTATTTTTCCCACGTGCTGTTAGAGAGTGGAACGGTCGAGAGAGAATCTGAAAATGTTCTGTGACCCCTCTGCCAAGCGTTTGCGTGTGAATTGTAGTCATGTAGGTAGATATAGATGAAACCAGTTATCGTTTGTGACATCTTCAGCTAAGACTGTTACAATAAATAATTTTTTAATATGTGTACCTTTGCGATATCTCTTGTGACAATGTCATCCACTATCAGAAAATGAAGTGTTCGACAGAAACTGTGGCCATGCCTAGTTGAAAACGATCAAAATAAGACGTCGGTGCGAAGACTGACAACTTGGTTTACACTCAGGGTTAACTCGATTTCCCCTACAGCATTGTGCAAGTTGTTCATGAAGATTTTTTTGAGTGATTGCATTGCTACAATGTTTACAACAGTGTAAATGTCGACGGTACCCGCTGTGTCTCGTTTGGAAGCTTTTTCCAGTCACAGTATCTGCTGTAGACTACAGTGATGACTACACAACTCTTTCCCCTCAAGGGTGCATTCAGTATTGCTCAGTTCTATCTCTGGTTTGTTTTTCCAGCAGTGTTAGTTGTACGTTAACTGTGATGTACAGAAGTATGGGCAGGATTATTGATAAAGAGTTCGCCGATCTGTAGCATTGGTATGGGTTCACTGGGTGTAATAGAAGGGTTACAGAAAGACGCTGTACTGAGATCTTCCCGAGCGACAACACAGCACAGTACTTTTCCTGCTGTGGGTTTTGTGTGCGCATTTTGGTGACTATATATTAGTTTTTCGACTGCTGTAAAAGTATTTTTACAGAAACAAAGGTTATCGTGATAACGAAACAAATAAAACACAAATTTTTACTCTGTAAAGGGTCACCGGAGACCAAAGTTCCTTATACCAAAATACTCAGAAAGTAATCCTAAATAACCTCCGATATTTTTCGGTGGCATCATGGTTCACCCTGTAGAGAGAAATGTGAAGTTGAACACATCAAAAGAGTGTCGTAGAGTTAGGCTAAAAGATTGACAACTACTTAGAAATGCTATACAAATACGCAATAGTATTATTGTGTTGGATATGAAATGGATGAAGCAAATAGACTCGTTTACCATAAACCAAATGGTAGGCTTTGATTTATTGTTGCGATACTGGAGGTACTGTAATTTGTCTACGAAAACACTATGACAAATCCCTTCCCTCTAAAATTTCCTCCCTTCATACCTCCTCTGTGTTACCCCAGACGACATGTCGCTGATCTCATTTCGATCAATATTGCAGTACACGCGAGGTGCCTAGTTACTTCCACTGCCATAAATAGAATGTAAGAGTTCTGAAAAATGGTCACGAACCTGCTGTCTTCTATAGATGTTGTCCCCTGCGCAGAAAACACCTCGTCCGCCACCCAAGTTAGGAGCAATTCGAATATCTCCGAAATCCTTCGTCTGCCTTTCCGCTTATTAATTGTATGTCATTCTGAAGGTAATTAACACTTTAATAACAGAAGTTTGTGATTTTGGCGCCTCCCTTCCGAACAAAGCGGCCAATAGCGTAGAAATACCACAGTTGAGGCAGTCTTTCTCACGATGCCCATGCCAAATAAACCATCTGTCACCGGTTCCTCCCACCACATTACATCGTCTTCCCACTGCTGCCTTCTCAACTACTCTAAAAGAGGTTTTTGTAGCTGAATATGATGACTGTAAAGCCATAAATATTACACCATCTGGCATATACAGCCACCAAGTTGATGTGTCTTTGCTATAACCCCAACCCCTCCTTCATTACTTCCCTCTCCCAAATCTTGCCTCTCCCCTCCCCACCCTCCCCCACCCCTCCCCACCCTCCCCACCCTCCCCCACCCTCCCCACCCTCCCCCACCCTCCCCCACCCTCCCCACCCTCCCCACCCTCCCCACCCTCCCCACCTCCCCACCCCTCCCCCACCCTCCCCCACCCTCCCCACCCTCCCCCTCCCTCCCCCACCCTCCCCCTCCCTCCCCCACCCTCCCCCTCCCTCCCCCACCCTCCCCCTCCCTCCCCCTCCCTCCCCCTCCCTCCCCTCCTCCCCCACCCTCCCCCTCCCTCCCCCACCCTCCCCCTCCCTCCTGCCCCCTCCCCTCCCTCCCGACCCCTTCCCTCCCTCCCGACCCCTTCCCTCCCCCTTCCCTCCCCCTTCCCTCCCCCTCCCTCCTCCCTCTCCCCTCCCTCCCCACTCCCTCCCCCCTCCCTCCCCCCCTCCCCCCTCCCCCCTCCCCGCCCCTCCCCCCTCCCCGCCCCCCTCCCCCTCCCCCCCTCCCCTCCCCCTCCCCTCCCCCCTCCCCCCTCCCCCCTCCCCTCCCCCTCCCCTCCCCCACCCCCTTCCCTCCCCCTTCCCACCCCCTTCCTCCCCCTTCCCTCCTCCATCCCTCCTCCATCCCTCCCCCTTCCTCCTCCTCCCTCCCCCCACCTCGCCTTCCCCCACCTCGCCTTCCCCCCACCTCGCCTTCCCCCCCACCTCGCCTCCCCTCCCACCTCGCCTCCCCTCCCACCTCCCATACTTCCTCTTCCCACTATCTTAAGCAAGTAACTGTGAATTGCGGGACTGATGACCACGCCGTTTAATATCTTGCCCCTCCCCACTCAACCAACCAACCCCTTCCCTGCCCTCCCCCCTCTCGCCAGATCGCTGCCATCTTTCAGGACATTTGTCATGCTTTACGTGTCTTGTGGGGATAATGGGTAATAGGTGGGGAAAAACGGCAAATGTATGTACCGAGTGAATTTATATAGTAGTATAATGTAATAATATAAATATACTGTAAATAAAAACTTTTTGTGGAAGTGAATATAGATATTTATTACATAACAATCAGTAAAATTTTCAAATGTTACAGAACTGCTCTCAAAAAAATTTGTAATTTTAAATTAAATTAAATCAAATGAAATGTACGATCTGGTTTTCAGGTACCTATGTAAGAGCCATCTAGTGGCTGCAGTTATTTTCATGCGTTATCAGTGCCCTTATTGTCAGTCAGTTGAGCCGTGCACTTCAAAGAATGTGAATCCATGATGTATTTAACTCGCCATATAAACGGAATCGTGTACACAAATGTGCTCTGTTACGCAGTTCAACATCTAACAAGCGTTAGTGGATTGTCGTGTGCGTGGACGTCCCTAGTTACACAAGGTGCTTTTTAAATGTATTGTTCTTGTTTGTGAAACACCTGTTTTTGTTTTTAACAAACCTGCGTGGAATGTGCTTCATAATACCCACTGCAATGTCAACGTCGTATGTGTGAAATTCATAATTGAACAGGACGTATAACAAGTTTTTTGAGGGTATGGAAATGTAGAATTTCCATTTCCTTATTTATAATGGCAAATATAAATAATGATCGTACATTTACTGTATGCAAATGCATCACTTTACAGACCAGAAAATTACAGTCGTAACTGTTGAAGTCGGTCATCGGAAATAAATCGTTCTGAATGTGATCTTGACTATTAAGGTTCTTCAAAGCAAATACTGATCGCTCCTTCCATCTCTAATTATGAGATATTTCAGTCAAGTATTTCTTCTTTGCAATGAAATGCAAAATATATTTACTATTTTTAAAACCTACTCGTGAATTTAATTGCCATGTAAGCTAGATTTAAATCGGGTATGTTTTTCTAGCAGTTACTAATTTTACGACGACTCATAAGGACAGAGGAACTAGTTATCGTAGTGGATAAATCTTGCTTTTTAAAACTCCGCCTTCTTAAAAACAAGGTGTATTTTTGCCATCTCTATTCTTTCCCAAACATATTTCGAGACCTATTTGTCATCCTCAGAGCGTCTCGTTTTATTTACGTTAAAATATTATACAAATATCGTGGTTGGTTTTCTGTGTTAGGCCACCAAGTTTTGACATGTGAACTTTTTTTGTTTTGATTGCTCACCTGAAAGTACATAAATTGTGAAAATGGAATAATTCATGATGGTTAACTTTCATGCATTTTTATGCAAAGCAATCGGAAGGATTTGCAAAAGAGCTGTTGTTTTTGAATACTTTTTCGAGTGTGTGTTCATGTTCTGTACTTAAGTTTTTCGTCGTATTGTATATCTTCGGCGTTTCCTCTTCGTTGATTGTGATTATACACATTGTTTACCTGGCACTACGAGATTTAGGAAAGCAAACTTAAACGTTGTCACATTCATCGGGAGACAGTATATTCGTTTCGCCGCTCACTTATTGATAGATTCGTTTTTATATCCAGTGTGACGATAATTTTGAATCTTAGATATGAGTTTTTGTGATGAATCTGCTGGGGGCAAAGACAGGCATAAAACAGAAAACCAATCACGAACATTGTCTCATGTTTTTTACAGAATTACTGCGAGACCCCTGACGGTGACACAGATTCGTCGAAGCATGTTTGGGCAAAAACTAGTAATACATAGAGTTTTTCAGATTGTAGACTTTACAGTGCTTGATCACTTTTACAGATATTATACACAGGGTTCTCCCATCTTATCGTAACTAAAGAAAGGGGAAAATGTAAAAATGCAGGAGTAGGCAAAAAGGAATACTGTCGTTTAAAAATGAGATTGATAAGGAGTGTAAATTGGCAGAGCAAGAAGGTCTTGAAGACAAATGCAAGAATGTAATAATATGCACTACTATGGGAAAGATAAATGCAGCATATAGGAAAATTAGAGACCTTTGGAGGCAACTGTATGAATGTTAAGAGCTCAGATGTCATACTCGTTCTACGCAAATAAAGAAAGGCTGAAAGGTGGAATAAATCTGTAGAAGGGCTATGCAAAGGAAATAAACTTGAAGTCAATATTGTAGAAGAAGAAGTAAATGAATGAGGTGGGAGATACTATACTGCGGGAAAAATACCTAAGTCAAAACGAGTTCTCTGGAGTACACGATATTCCCTCGGAATTTTTAAGTTATAAGGAGAGCATTCCTTGACACACCCTTTCCAACGTGTGTGCAGGATATATGAGACAGGGAATATATCCTCATACTTAAAGAGTAACATAATAATGCCAGTTTCAAAAAAGGTGTGACTATTATCAAACTAACAATTCAGTAAATCGTGATAGCCCAGTCAATGAAGACCAAAAAAGATCAAATAGGAGAAAAAATTCTTTTATTCGCAAGTTGGAGGAAGGATTGGCAAGAAAAACATACTAGAATTACTGAATAGTGAGGAGTGAATATAAGGGCGGGGGGAGCATTTAGAGGTAACTTTTCTGTTTTTCTTTAATAATTCTAAAACCGCAGCTTCTAGCAAAAATGTTTCCCAGTAAAAAGTTAAACTATTCATTTTTGTCTATGACTAATAGTTTCCGCGTATCAGGAGATCGAATAATCGTAATTTCTTAAAAATGTTTTAACGGTATAAAATTGTTTTTAAAGGAAGCGTGTTAAGAACAAGTATTAAATGTGTGTACCACATCTAAGTGTAATAGAGCCGTATTGAGGGATAAATTGTGATCTGGGGGTGTACATGGTGGAGAGTAGAAATGTTTGGGAAGGTCTGACTTCGGACTGCGGCGATGTACTTCCCTCCTTCATAGTTCTGCAAACTGAATAATGAACAGGCAACTCCCCTATATCTCTGTACCGCACCTCGTGACAAGAAGAAATTACAGGGAATTTCGCAAAATCATATTAACCCTTGTGCAGTGCACTTCATGAATCACTTGCGACGAAGTGCGCAGAGATTCGTGGGGGGGGGGGGGGTTATGTCTATTTTCAACAAGGATGTGTTAACGCTATGTGGAACATAGATGTGCAAGGAATGCATGTGGACAGAATCTACGTAAATCTCTGACAAGCGTTATACTCTGCTGGAGGGGAAATTGAGTCTTAATCATCCTGTACAACAGCTGTAACATTCTTCTGGGAAAGACAATTTTCCCCATCACAAGTGATCCTCGCTTTTTTAAGTTTACAGGCAGACTATACCTGCCCAGCATTTCCTATCCAGTTATGTAAGTTGGCAAAATAACTTCACTGGGCTCATATTTCTACAATGGGGTTATTTTTAGTTTGAGTACTTGTTAACAGTTGTTTAGTGAGCAATTATGTAAAAAATCTCAATAGCTGGAGCTCTCAGCTGTCTGCCTCAATGAAGAGCTTGCCCCAGGTGTAATAAGCTGTCAGTGCGTATTCAACGAAGTCGATTTCATTGCCTCCACTGTCAATGGCTGGATTACGTTTCACAGCATGAGGGGTATCAAATGTATTACGTCAGCCTCAGCTCTCGCAACATCTGAAGAGGCACAATATGTCATCTAGGTTTTACGGACGTGCAGATATTACAACATAAGTAATGCATTAAGGAGATTGTTTCAGACTTGAACGTGATCAGTTCCATTCCATCATACATAATCACACCAACCTTTCTAGATACATTGTGGGTGTGTGGTAAGAGGCTCTGCTCACTGCAGTCTAAAAGTGCTAGCAATTTCTGTATGTAAGAGATTCATGTATTCCACCAGTAATAACCACATTGGTGAGAGAAGCGCAGTAACTTTTGCAAGATGTCAGTCGTTTGTGACATAACTAAACTCCCATAGGTTCCTGTGAAGTAACTGAATTGTGCACAACGGCTCAATTTATTGAATAAAAATGGCCCTAAGGAGACATGAGACTTGGATTGGCTATCTACATGTATTATTTGTGCCAAGGAATCATCTATTTACCAAAGGTAACAGGATTGCAGATCATGTTAACTTGTTACAAATGGTTGTTAGAGCATATAAATATGAATTTCATCATGTGTTCTGACTGAAGATCAGAAAACACAAGTACAGTGGTTAAATGATTATTGGACATGAGTAACACTTAAGTCTTTGCAAAGACCGGAGTGATAGGGGCTACATGAGTTTATCGCCTCATAAACCATCTGCACAATTATAAACTCGTGGTATTTGTCCAGTGACTGCGTGATTACGCCGAGTGGCTGGTTATCTGGCATACCGCTTCAAGATATAAGCCGGAAGTTCCCTCAAACTCTCCAACAAATAACAAGGTCCAAAACTAAGCCCAGCCTCACATCGCACCTCCCTGTAACTTCTGAGTCTCCTCACTAGTTTGACTAAGATCGCGTCATCTTATCTAACTACCTGAAGTGGAGGAAAAGTCATGATCTGCTGCTAAGTGTTGCCGGCCGTGGTGGTCTTGCGGTTTTAGGCGCTGCAGTCCGGAACCGCGGGACTGCTACGGCCGCAGGTTCGAATCCTGCCTCGGGCATGGATGTGTGTGATGTCCTTAGGTTAGATAGGTTTAAATAGTTCCTAGTTCTAGGGGACTGATGACCTAAGATGTTAAGTCCCATAGTGCTCAGAGCCATTTGAACCATTCTGCTAAGTGTTGCTGGCGGACAGGCAGCTAGCTGTTGAAGTAGTCTGCACTGCTCTCAGCGGTTAAGTCTATTCTAGTTGGCGCCTGGAGAACATTAGTGTTAGCTTCTTTCTTCAGACCAGCTTTCCATTCTCACCTTTTGGAGCGCTAGTTAGACGATTTTACAAAACTTTGCCCAGTGTCAAGGTCGTAAATATATCAACTATTTCTAAGATTGCAAAGTTGAGCTATGGAAGGACTTAGTTCTGGACAAGTTTACCTGATTTCCCCATTCCGCTATCGAATTCTCTCAACCCGCTGGCTTTACGTTATGGACTGTCTGGAAGCCAGCGCTCGCCTCCCCCCCCCCCCCCCCCCCGAATTATTACTGTTAACCAATATGGAGGCTCATGCTAATTTTACAACAAACTGACTGGACTGTCCCATGTGAAGACTTACGCCTCGCAGTTTCTCACAGTTCCACAGGGTGACCGGCACCTCACATCACTTGCATCTGGGAAGGACTTCCCAACTTCAAAACAAATTTATTTTGTGCAACAGTCAAGCTTGCCTCCACCGGCCCACTAGGCTGATCGACTCGGTAAACTGTAGTAGTATCCCACTATGTAATAAGTTCTACTAGGAAGGCACAGGGCCGCACTTCGTACAAAATACGGCACTCTGGCTATTCTGGGACCCACTGTGGGTGGTATGCGAAAACTGAGACCGGCAGCTTATACGTTCGGCCGCTCCCGACCTTCCGACACGCGACCCAACCCCACGAAGGGTGCACGCTTTTAAGTGCAGAACGGGATTCAGCCAGCTGAGGTCAACAGGCTCCTCTGGCGGTGCGACTCTCTGGGATTCTCCCTACACGGAAGTTACCAAAAGATTCCATGCAACTCATTACGAACAACGATCCTTGCCGGCTGGCTGCAGCGTTTTCACTGCTGAGCTGGTCGCCATCTTTCGTGCCCTAGACTATATCCGCTCCTGCCCAGATGAGTCCTTTATCTGTAGCGACTTCCTGAGCAGTTTACGAGCTATCTAGCAGTGTTTCCCTGGCTCTCGTCTGGTGATGGCTGTCCAGGAGTCCCTCCATGCTCTTGTCCGTTGCGCCCGCTCTGTGGTCTTTGTGTGGACCCCGGGCCGTGTTGGGATACCCGGCAATGAACATGTAGACCGCCTGACCAAACAGGCCACCAGTGAACCAACTCTGGAAGTAGGTCTCCCGGAGACTGATTTGCGGGCAGTCTTACCCCGCGCAGATCTCTCACTTTGGGACGCTGAATGGCGCGATCTGCCCACACCCAATAAACTCCATGCTGTCAAGCAGACGACGACTGTGTGGCGGTCATCCATGCGAGCCATTCGCAGAGACTCAGTTGTCCTTTGTCGGGTCCGCATTGGCCACACCCGGCTGACGCATAGTTATTTACTGCGTCGTGAGGACCCGCCTCTTTGTCGCTGACGGTGGTCCACATTCTGTTGGCCTGTCCACTTTTAGCTGTGGTCAGGCAGACATTTGCGCTGCCTGATACGCTCCCTGCCCTTTTAACAGATGACACTGGCATGACAGGCTTAGTTTTGAGTTTTATTCGGGCAGGGGGCTTTTATCATTTGCTGTAAGTGTTTATTTTTATTTAGTATTGGGTCTGGCTTTTGGCCTACAGTTTTAGACTGAGTTTTTAATATGTTTCTCGGTGGTTAGCTTTTTCCTTTTTTTCTCTATGGTCGGCCAACCACCGTCATACTGTGTGATTTTAATTCGTTTTGTCTGGTCTTTGTCTAAGTTTCTCTTGTCCTGTGTCGTCTGTCATCTTTTCCTTGTTCGCTTTTCATCTGTGTAGGTGTTTTTAAGTTTTGGAAAAAGGGACCGATGCCCGTAGCAGTCTGGTCCGTTTCATCCCACAAACCAATCAATCACCTATTCCATGCAACTACGGTACATAGATAGGGAACAGTCACTGAATAGCGCTTTTGGCACACCTGAGTGTACAACAACTTGTTTCAATCGAACCCAAACCAAACGAATTATGAGATATTACGATAATAAAAGACGAGACACTTCAATCAAGTAATAGACTGCTATGAATTATTGTACCGATGTTCGTGGGAAAAATCTGCATGGACGAGGTTACTCTGAGACTAGTCATAGTGTGACCGAATCACGCAGATTTTTATTATGATCTGTCCACTTTGATTAAAAAGGCTTGGTTATTTCAATAGGGAACTGATTTTCTTTTTCATTTGTGTCCTACACGTTAATTTCTGAGGCCACTACGTCCATTCACTCTGTGTTCTTGCAGGGTACACAGGCAAAAGGGGGAAACCAGCGTACCATTTTCCACACATACTGATTATTCAAAGAATTTTCAATGATCTTATTACTAGTGCAACTTTCATTCACGTCTTTGGTGGCCTCATCATTTAACTAGATTCATTCCAAAACTTCCACAATTTGTTGCCGAGTAAAGTAATTATTTAGTCACATGCATACTCATCCCTACGATTCAAAATGGTTCAAATGGCTCTGAGCACTATGGAACTTAACATCTATGGTCATCAGTCCCCTAGAACTTAGAACTACTTAAACATAACTAACCTAAGGACAGCACACAACACCCAGCCATCACGAGGCAGAGAAAATCCCTGACCCCGCCGGGAATCGAACCCGGGAACCCGTGAGTGGGAAGCGAGAACGCTACCGCACGACCACGAGATGCGGGCTACGATTCAAAATAATGCAAATATAAACAAAGAAATTCAATAGAAGAGTGAAAACATCAACTGAGCCTCAATTTCTCGTAAAACATAACACAATTTATACAGACTCAAAATTTTCATTGTTAAAAATATGAATAATATGATCTGAGCTTTAATTGCTCATCAAAAATTACGCCATGTATTCAAATCCAAAAATTTAAATAATAAAAATATCATCTGAGCCTCAACTGCTCTTATAACTTTAGTGAGTGTAAACTACATCAATCATCAATGGCATCCAAAAGTTACAACGTGAAAAACAGATAAGACATATATTTTTCCAAACGAAATATCAAGTTCACCATCATATGCTTGTACGTTCTCAAGACGATAAACTGTATATAACCTTCAAGCACTGAAAACATCAAACACACCAAACAAATTATAAAGTTGTACAAACATTTTATAAGTTTCACAATAATGAAAAGTATTTGTCAAAGTTTATATTAATGGATCCTGAAAAAGAAACAATAGCATTATCAGCGGCTGCTCGAAGGTGTCTCACTCCAGGCACAACTCGTCGCACTTCACGAAGTTCACTGGGCGGTATGGGTTTCACAAGTAGTACAGGGCGATGGATATTGTGGGGCAGAAATGATCTTGACACTGTCCGGTACAAATTTTATCATGCTTACCTCCTCCGGAAACCACCAACTTCTCTCTTGGATTACAGGTGCAACTCACAAATTACCCCAACACCATAAATACATTGCAGATGTCACTCTGAATACATGCTTGACAGCATCACCTATTCCAAATGTGGATAGTCTGACCAGAAAGTTTATTTTCATGACAACAACATAGCACGATTTACCCGCAGAACATCGACACAAACTGTTCATAATACACATTTGAGTAGCTCAAATGTTAAAATGTGTGTGAATTCGTGTGTTTATACTTGGGCAGTCAAACAGGTTACACAGATACGGTGCAGGCAGTTGACCCTAAAGCTTCCTTTGAGCCAGACCGTTACCGGTGTCTATCTGTCCGCGCTGCAAGTAAACAGATCTTCCGGAGGGTAGTGGCTGAGATGTGCAGCGTGGCCCAGCTGGCTGGAGTCGCGGCCTTCGCTTGTGGTTGCGTGAGTTGAGCCAGCAGTGTACTAAATGATCCCACTTCCTGAGTGGAGGCAGCGCCCAGCCTGTACCTCAGGTCAGCGCTCGGCGCGCTCGAGCTGTCGCCACGCTGCGGTGTTTCCTCTGGTATATCTCGCCTCTGCGTCGTTCCTCGTGTTCCCTTAAACAAGGTCTTACAAACATAAATATAATTTACAATCATTAATTACTATAATACAAAATTACAACTCAGTAAGTGCAGAAATGAAAGAAAATACTTGTTCTTGACAATAAAATTGACATATTGACATCAGGAAAGGTTTTATGTGGAGTTAAGGAGCACACATTTGATATTAGTTTTTAACCGATTTTATTTAAAGAGAAACATTAATTTTACATAACTGAAACACTGTTTTTAATAAATTGCAACTTTTCCATCTTCTGAAATGTGGAAACTATTAGTCCCACAGAAAAAATGAATAGGGCCTATTTCGTACAAAATTTAAAGTAGTTTAATTTTGTACTGGAAAAAATTTTGGCTAGAAGGTGCAGTTTTCGATTTGTTCAAGAAAAACAGAAAAAAGTGACCTCGAAAGACTCCTCTCACCTCCACGTTCACCCCTCACTGGTCACGACAACAGTATGTTGTTCTTGGCTATCCCTCTTCGCACCGTACAAAAATTTGCGACTATGCGAATTGTTTTCTTCTGTTTGACCTTTTTTGGTCTTCACATTGACTGGGCCACCATTACTTATTAAACTGATGGTTCGATAATATTTCCACATGCTGTCAGCACCTGCCTTCTCTCAAACTTGAATTATTATATTCCTGTCGAAGTCTGAAGGTATTTCCCCTATCTCATATGTCGCACAACGGGTAGAATAATTTTGTCATCGCTGGCTCTCCCAAGGATCTTAAAAATTCTGAGGGAATATAGTCTACTCAAGGGGCCTTCTTTCTACTTAGGTCTTTTAGTATGGTCAAATTTTTCTCACTGTATCTTATATATTATCTCATCTTCGCCAGCTTCCTCATCTCTTCCTATAACATTGGCCTCACACTTGTTTCCCCTATATAAACACTGCATCTTATTGTACCTTTTCCTTAGTACTGGGGTACTATCTAGACTCTTGGATTCATACAGTTGGTCCTCTCCAAAGGCCTCTTCAGTTTTCCTATAGGCAGCATCTTATGAAATTTGTCATATAACATGTACCTAAATGTAACATTTTTTTATATAATACTGCACAATCTTATGAAGTTTCAGTTACCTGTCTGCGTAGAGGGTCAATGTGGCATCGGAATGGCATAGAGATTCCAGCGTGGCACCTGGGTGATGTGGCCTGGTTTCACAGTGTCATCCACATCAGGACCTTGCCATTGACTTAGCTAACACAGAATCTCTGTGGCTGGAATTGGCTGAAATGTGTGATGCAGAAGCTTACTTGTGTCGGCAGGAACTGGAAAGTCGGTGCTGGTAGAGTCAGTCTAACAGTCAGTACACAGTCGGATCTGTAGTGACTCTCGTCATTTACTGAAAAATGTCACTAAAATATTGTTTATGATTGCATAGTCATTGGCTAGCCAATAGTGCGGGCGTGTTTGATGTAATTAAAGTGTCATCTTCCCACAATTCCAGAATTACATTGATATTTTGTGCAACATACTATGTGTACACTGAAATGTCATGTGATTAAAACAGCAGATATCATTAAATGGCATCCCTTGAAAAAGATAAACTTTGTGCTCTTCTCTGCAAGCGAAGTAGTTAAGGATTTCCAGCAAATATCACCATTACAGCGCTACACTCGCAAATTCTGTTCGAACCCGCAACTGAACACTTCCACTGCAGCGAAAGGACACCTCTGTAGACGCAAAGTAAGTGAATTTTTAGAAAAATCGCGAGATGTGACGGATTTGAAAGTCTCCAATAACAACCTCGTGTGTTCATTTGCTCAATCACGAAAGAATCGTTTATTGCTGAAATAACACTTCTCCATTCATTCACATTTCCAATCAAATGAAAAAAAAATCTACAAGGAATAATCTAGTGATGGGAGCTGTAGATCTTTTTGTTTTATGTACTGTCGGGTGCAAATATTTTTACATTTTGTTAGGTAACATTAGAGCACTACAAAAGCCTACAGAATTTTTTAAAAGTAATGAGCTGCTGTTTCTAAAATAAACGCTGATAACTTAGGACACAAAAAGCAGTAAATCGGTTTTAATAGTGTGTAACGAATTTAGAAACTTTTTGTTACTAGAGAAAAGTTTTAAATTGATGATAGAGTACAGGCCCCATTCTTACTACATACCAGGGGTTCTTAGTAACCAAAACCAAATTACTATTGTTTGTGACTCACAAATTTCGACACAGAACATGTTGTTTGAAATAAAAAGAAAATAGTTTTAAGACATTTCTGTTACCATAAAATCTAGAAATTCAATAAAGTATGAGAAGATAAAAGAAAGTCTTATATCTATGAAAGGAGCTCTATCAGCATAATTTGTCACTAGCTGTTGTGGAGGGCGTAGGTAGCATTTAGTATAAAAGTAACGATATTCTGTTGGTATGTATGGCTGCGATTTCTTTGCCAATTCCTTCTAATTTACCTCCACATAGCCCTGAGGATAAGCAGGAGCACATGACAACAAAGGGCGGTTTATTATAGAAGGCGACGGTTTAAAATTACGAACAACCAGTCCATGAATGAAATTTCCTCTGACGCAATCCTCTTCACATTAAAACTCCAATATTCACTTACATGGAATGTTACTTTTCATCTTTTTTACTCTCCTTCACATAGATATCACTGAAAGTACTGATTTACGTATTCACTCAGTGAATAGATTGTAGCTGGTGTACGAATCTTCCTCTTTATACTAGCAAAGTGGCATGAAAGAATGCCCATGTACGAGAAAATAATGGTGTACTTTTTGTAAACTTACACAGCAATGAGCGTTTGGAGAACTCTAACAACAGTGTTATTTTTGTTCAGACCAGGACACCCATCAGAAAACATGTGTAGGTATTTGGTAGAAAGTGGTAACTCACTATTAATGTCCTCTAAGATAAAATAGCAAACGTAACCCGGACTTTTCTAAACCTTGCCCGCATGATACATAGCAATTTTGCTGTATTGCCCCTCATGTTGTGAATATTAACTAAATCAATGGTGAATTGCCTGCAGCAGAACGCTTCCTGTACTGATATCTTACGCACACATTTAGCGCAGAAACAGCACCTCTCCAGGAGAAGCGTCGTTTCTGCACAAAACTGAAATTTTACGTCCTATGTGTAGGTCAGAGACGAATGGTAGACGTGTCCTTTCTACATACAACTATTGCCTCTACAATCACGAAAATATGAATAACTGTTGTTGTTATTGTGGTCTTCAGTCCAGATGTTGGTTTGAAGCAGCTCCCCATGCTACTCTATCCTTTGCAAGCCTCTTCATCTTCGAGTAACTACTGCAACCCACATCCTTCTGAATCTGCTTAGTGTATTCATCTCTTGGCCTCCCTCTACGATTTTTACCCTCCACGTGTCCCTCCATTACTAACTTGGTGATCCCTAGATGCCTCAGAACGTGTCGTAGCAACCGATCCCTTTTTCTGGTCAAGTTGCGTCACAAATTCCTCTTCTCCTCAATTCTATCCAGTACCTCATTAGTTACGTGATTTACCCATCTAATCTTCAGCGTTCTTCTGTAGCACCACGCTTCGAAAGCTTCTATTCTCTCCTCCTGTAAATTGTTTATAGTCCATGTTTTAGTTCATGCATTGCTACACTCCATGTAAATACTTTCAGAAAAGACTTCCTCACACTTAAATCTATACTTCATGTTAACGAATTCCTCTTCTTCAGAAACGCTTTCCTTGCCATCGCCAGTCTAAAATTTATATCCTCTCTACTTCGACAATCATTAGTTATTTTGCTTCCCAAATAGCAAAACGCATCTACTGCTTTAAGTGTCTCGTTTCCTAATCTAATTCCCTCAGCGTCACCAGATTCAACGGGGCTACAGTCCATTATTCTCGTTTTACTTTCGTTGATGTTCATCTTATATCCTCCTTTCAAAACACCGTCCATTCCGTTCAACAGCTCTTCCACATCCTTTGCTGTCTCTGACAGAATCACACTGTCGTCGGCAAACCTCAAAGTTTTTGTTTCTTCTCTATAGATTTTGATTCCTACTGCAAATTTTTCTTGTGTTTCCTTTACTGCTTGCTCAGAGCCATTTCTCCAAGTCTACAAATCCTAGAGACGTAGGTCTGCCTTTCCTTTACCTATCTTCTAAGGTAAGTCGTAGGGTCAGTATTGCTTCACGTGTTCCAACATTTCTACGGAATCCAAACTGATCTTCAACGAGGTCGGCTTCTACCAGTTTTTCCATTCGTCTGTAACGAATTCATGTTACTATCATGCAACAGTGACTTATTAAATTTATAGTTCGGTAATTTTCACACCTGTCAACACCTACTTCCTTTGGGATTGGAATTGTTACATACTTCTTAAAGTCTGAGGGTATTTTGCCTGTCTCATACATGCTGCTCACCAAATGGAAGAAATTTGTCATGGCTGGCTTACCCAAGGCTATGAGTAGTTCTACTGGAGACTCGTCTACTCCCGTGGCTTTGTTTTGACTTAGATCTTTCAGTGCTCTGTCAAATTCTTCACGCAGTATCATATCTCCCATTTCATCTTCATCAGGGTCCTCTTCCATTTCCATAATATTGCCCTTAAGTACATCGCCCTTGTATAGACCCTCTATATACTTCTTCCTTCTGCTTTCCCTTCTTTCTGCTTTCCCTTCTTTGCTTAGGACTGGTTTTCATCTGAGCTCTTGATATTCATACAGGTAGTTATCTCTTCTCCAAAAGTCTCTGTTACGTTCAGTAGGCAGTATCTATCTTATCCCTAGTGATGTATGCCTCTACATCCTTACATTTGTCCTCTAGCCATCCCTGCTTAGCCATTTTGCACTTCCTGTCGATCTCATTTTTGAGACGTTTGTATTCCTTTTCATCTGCTTCATTTATAGCATTTCTATATTTTCTCCTTTCATCAACTAAATTCAATATCTCTTCTGTTACCAGCCGGCCGCTGTGGCCGAGCTGTTCTAGGCGCTTCAGTCTGGAACGGCGCTACTGCTACGGTCGCAGGTTGGAATCCTGCCTCAGGTATGGATGTGTGTGATGCCCTTGGGTTAGTTAGGTTTAAGTAGTTCTAATTCTAGGCGACTGATGACCTCAGATGTCAAGTCCCATAGTGCTGAGAGCCATTTTTCTTCTGTTACCCAAGGATTTCTACTAGCTCTCGTCTTTTTACTTACTTGATTCTCTGCTGCCTTCAATATTTCATCTCTCAAAGCTACCCATTCTTCTTCTATTGTATATCTTTCTCCTGTTCTTGTCAGTCATTCCCAAATTCTCTGTCTAGAACTGTCTACAACCTCTGCTTCTTTCGGTTTATCCATGTCCCATCTTCTTAAATTCCTACCGTTTTGCAGTTTCTTCAGTTTACTCTACAGTTCATAACCAATAAATTGTGGTCAGAGTCCACATCTGGCCCTGGAAACGTCTTAAAATTTAAAACCTGGTTCCTAAATCTCTGTCTTACAAGTATATAATCTATATGAAACCTTCCAATGTCTAAATGCCTCTTCCATGTATACAACCTTCTTTCATGATTTCTAAACCAAGTTTTGGATATGATTAAGTTACGCTCTGTGCAAAATTCTACCAGGCGGCTTTTCTTTCATTCCTTACCCCCAGTCCATATTCACCTACTAATTTCCCTTCTCTTTCTTCAACTACTATCGAATTCTCGTCCCCCATGAATATTAAATTTTCGTCTCCCATAACCATTTGAATAATTTCTTTTATGTCATCATACATTTCTTCAATCTCTAAATCATCTGCAGAACTAGTTTCCATATAAATTTGTACTGCTGTGGTAGGCGTGGCCTTCGTGTCTATCTTGGCTACAATAATGCGTTCACTATGCTGTTCGTAGTAGCTTATCCGCATTCCTGTCTTCTTATTCATTATTAAACCTACTCCTGCATTACCCATATTTGATTTTGTACACTCCTGGAAATTGAAATAAGAACACCGTGAATTCATTGTCCCAGGAAGGGGAAACTTTATTGACACATTCCTGGGGTCAGATACATCACATGATCACACTGACAGAACCACAGGCACATAGACACAGGCAACAGAGCATGCACAATGTCGGCACTAGTACAGTGTATATCCACCTTTCGCAGCAATGCAGGCTGTTATTCTCCCATGGAGACGATCGTAGAGATGCTGGATGTAGTCCTGTGGAACGGCTTGCCATGCCATTTCCACCTGGCGCCTCAGTTGGACCAGCGTTCGTGCTGGACGTGCAGACCGCGTGAGACGACGCTTCATCCAGTCCCAAACATGCTCAATGGGGGACAGATCCGGAGATCTTGCTGGCCAGGGTAGTTGACTTACACCTTCTAGAGCACGTTGGGTGGCACGGGATACATGCGGACGTGCATTGTCCTGTTGGAACAGCAAGTTCCCTTGCCGGTCTAGGAATGGTAGAACGATGGGTTCGATGACGGTTTGGATATACCGTGCACTATTCAGTGTCCCCTCGACGATCACCAGTGGTGTACGGCCAGTGTAGGAGATCGCTCCCCACACCATGATGCCGGGTGTTGGCCCTGTGTGCCTCGGTCGTATGCAGTCCTGATTGTGGCGCTCACCTGCACGGCGCCAAACACGCATACGACCATCATTGGCACCAAGGCAGAAGCGACTCTCATCGCTGAAGACGACACGTCTCCATTCGTCCCTCCATTCACGCCTGTCGCGACGCCACTGGAGGCGGGCTGCACGATGTTGGGGCGTGAGCGGAAGACGGCCTAACGGTGTGCGGGACCGTAGCCCAGCTTCATGGAGACGGTTGCGAATGGTCCTCGCCGATACCCCAGGAGCAACAGTGTCCCTAATTTGCTGGGAAGTGGCGGTGCGGTCCCCTACGGCACTGCGTAGGATCCTACGGTCTTGGCGTGCATCCGTGCGTCGCTGCGGTCCGGTCCCAGGTCGACGGGCACGTGCACCTTCCGCCGACCACTGGCGACAACATCGATGTACTGTGGAGACCTCACGCCCCACGTGTTGAGCAATTCGGCGGTACGTCCACCCGGCCTCCCGCATACCCACTATACGCCCTCGCTCAAAGTCCGTCAACTGCACATAAGGTTCACGTCCACGCTGTCGCGGCATGCTACCAGTGTTAAAGACTGCGATGGAGCTCCGTATGCCACGGCAAACTGGCTGACACTGACGGCGGCGGTGCACAAATGCTGCGCAGCTAGCGCCATTCGACGGCCAACACCGCGGTTCCTGGTGTGTCCGCTGTGCCGTGCGTGTGATCATTGCTTGTACAGCCCTCTCGCAGTGTCCGGAGCAAGTATGGTGGGTCTGACACACCGGTGTCAATGTGTTCTTTTTTCCATTTCCAGGAGTGTATTTATAACCCTGTATTCACCTGACCAGTAGTCTTGTTCCTCCTGCCACCAAACTTCACTAATTCCCAGTGTATCTAACTTTAACCTATCAATTCCCCTTTTTAAACTTTATAACCTTTCTGCCCGATTAAGGGTCTGACATTCCACGCTCCGATCCGTAGAACGCCAGTTTTCTTTCTCCTGATAACGACGTCCTCCTGAGTAGGCCCCGTGCGGAGATCAGAATGGGGGACTACTTTACCTCCGCAATATTTTACCCAAGAGGACGCCATCATCATTAACCATCCAGCAAAGCTGCATGCCCTCAGGAAAATTTACGGATGTAGTTTCTCCTTGCTTTCAGCCGTTCGCAGTACCAGCACAGTAAGGCCGTTTTGGTTAGTGTTACAAGGCCAGATCAGTCAATCATCCAGACTGTTGCCCCTGCAACTAGTGGAAAGGCTGCTGCCTCTCTTCAGGAACCACACGTTCGTTTGGACTCTCAACAGACACCCTCCGTTGTGGTTGCATCTACGGTACGGCTATCTGTATCACGGAGGCACGCAAGCCTCCCCGCCAACGGCATGGTTTGGTGGGGGAGGGGGAGGGGTGAGAATAACTGATAGTGTCAAAAAGTGGAAAGTTCTGTTTATGCAATAAACGATTCAAATAGAGGCCTGGGCACGTCTTGCCAACGCAAGGAGTGTGTTGCACACGACATTCCTTTCGGGGATGAATTTGGTTGGTTTTAGGGTGCTGTAACAGTGAATAATTGAACCTAATAGCTAAGATACGGCAGTAACAATCCGTATCGAGTATCGAATGTCCAGTGACAATTAGTAGCAGTCGTAAAGAGCAGAGTGTAGGATAAGAGTGAATAGTAGAGAACAAACTATGATAGTGACTCTTGGAAAAGATTCATGCAAAATTACATGGCAATGAGCGACAGATTATGTTGTCATAACAGCAGATAAGGCTTGTGTAATGCAAAGGACAGAGACGTACGATGTCACATAAGAGACTGCCAACAATACCAGATGACTGCGGAATTTTGACGCGACTCCTCTTTAAGACGGCGACACGGGCAACAGCAGGGTGCGTGCTCTGTAGCAGATAACGGCAATTTCTTTGGTGCGAACGAGAGCCACAGAGGCACGGGCCGAGCAAACATTACAATACCACGGCAAACGAGCCATCACAGCAGGAGATGCCCGCTGGAAAACGAGAGTACATCTGGCTTCGCACATGGCTTCACGTCATAAAAGATACACATCAAAAAAAGCTTTGCATCACCCCGGTTCCCAGAATTTCTGATCATAGACGTTGGCTGTGAATATTGTATCACAGACACAGTCCATTTGACTGTTCAGAGATGTCACTAAACCCGCCCAAATATGTAAAAAACCATTTATGAGCAGCACCTATTAGACGGAGGGGGTCCGACAGCCGATCAGTTCCAGTCATTCCACCAGGAAGGAGGCTCGTGTTGCCTGGTCCCCTGCGGGGTCAGGGATTTTCCTTTGCCCCGAGATGACTGGGTATTTGTGTTGTCCTCATTATTTCATGATCATTCATAAAAGTGGCGAGTTTGGACTCGGCAAATGTAGAGAATTTGTATGGGCGCTGATAACCGCGCAGTTTAGCGCCCCACAAACCAGTCGTTGTCATCATCGTGTTGTCTGTAGTTTAACAATGCCTAGTGTGTCAATACCACAGTTCGATCACGTCCGCATTGTTACTTTGTGCCAGGAAGGGCTCTCAACAACGGAAGTGGCCAGGCGTCTCGGAGTGAACCAAAGCGACATTGTTCGGACATGGAGGAGATACAGAGAGACAGGAACTATGGATGAAATGCCTCGCTCAGGCCGCTCAAGGGCTATTACTGCAGTGGATGACCGCTACCTGCGGATTATGGCTCGGAGGAACCCTGACAGCGCCGGCCGCGGTGGTCGTGCGGTTCTACGCGCTCCAGTCCGGAGCCGCTGCTGTTGCTACGGTCGCAGGTTCGAATCCTGCCTCGGGCATGGGTTTATGTGATGTCCTTAGGTTAGTTAGGTTTAAGTAGTTCTAAGTTCTAGGGGACTGATGACCACAGCAGTTGAGTCCCATAGTGTCCAGAGCCATTTGAACCATTTGAACCCTGACAGCAACGCCACCATGTTGAATAATGCTTTTCGGGCAGCCACAGGACGTATTATTACGATTCAAACTGTGCTCAGTAGGCTGCATGATGCGCAGCTTCACTCCCCACGTCCATGGCGAGGTCCATCTTAGCAACGACGACACCATGCAGCGCGGTACAGATCGGCCCAACAACATGACGAATGGGCCGCTCAGGATTGGCATCACATTCTCTTCACCGATGAGTATCACATATGCTTTCAATCAGACAATCGTCACAGACGTGTTAGGAGGCAGACTGAACGCCTTAGACACACTGTCCAGCGAGTGCAGCAAGGTGGAGGTTCTCTGCTGTTTTGGGGTGGGACTATGTGGGTCATGAAAGGCGCCGTAACGGCTGTACGATACGTGAATGCCATCCTCCGATCGATAGTGCAACCATATCGGCAGCATATTGGCGAGGCATTCGTCTTCATGGACGACAATTCCTGCCCCCATCATGCACATCTTGTGAATGACTTCCTTCAGGATAACGACATCGCTCAACTAGAGTGGCCCACATGTTCTCCAGACATGAACCCTATCGTACATGCCTGTGATAGATTGAAAAGGGGTGTTTATGGACGGCGTGACCCACCAACCACACTGAGGGATCTACGTCGAATCGCCATTGAGGAATGGAACAATCTGGACTAACAGTGCCTTGATGAACTTGTGGATAGTATACCACGACGAGCACAGGCATGCATCATTGCAAGATGATGTGCTACTGGGTATTAGAGGTAGCGGTGTGTACAGCAATCTGGACCACCACCTCTGAAGGTCTCGCTGTATGGTGGTACAACATGCAATGCGTGGTTTACATGAGCAATGAAAATGATGTTTATGTTGATCTCTATTTCAATTTTCTGTACAGGTTCCGGAACTCTCGGAACCGAGGTGATGCAAAACTTTTTTTGCTGTGTGTATGTTAAGGTTTTCAGCACTTATTGCTTAAAAGGCCCAGATGAATAGCGGTGCAGACACACTGCTACAGCGTAGTGCTGAGCAGAGTTCGTCGTAACATTAGTGCAGACTTGTGCACACAGCAAGTAGTAATTAGATTTCATTTTATTTTAGTATAAGAAATCAGTAACATTTAAAACGAACTTTCTTCATATCTACGGGAAGAAATATTGGAGTTAAATGCATCATAATTACATGACAATAGTTTGTCAATACAAAATGTTTAGTGTGTGTCAAACTCAAATGGATTAGAATTACATGACGATAGTTCAACACAAAATGGTTTAGAAGTAAAAAATTGGTGATGGATAATAGAAGTCACTCATCATAGGAACATTGGTCAAGTACACTCTGGAAACCATGGGTTTGATTTGAGTGAACCAAATGCAACCCACTGGACTGAATCGACAGATAGTCTACCTGTCGACAGTGGTGACCAATTGTGCAATGAAAGTACAGTAGTAAATATTAGTGATACCAGAGATGGCATAATGACGTTCCTCAGGGAGTTGATCAAAACATGAATCAAAACATGAATCAAAAGATGGACGCTCGAGCAAAGGCAATTAAAGTCTGTTAAAAATAACCTTTCTAGTGAATAACAAACAAAAAATTGGTGGAAACAAATTGTGAAATTGACAAAATGGAAGACGAGATTCGCTTAGAAACCTGAGCCTTACTTGAGAAATATAAAGAGGCAAAAGCTAGTAATAGAGGCCTGTGGGGAGCAGTAGTGAAGAGGAAGGAGTTGGTTGAATCTAAGGAACCTAGGATAAAATGGTTAGAATCTAATGTTGTACAAACAGTGGATGACCTAAAACAAAATAGTTCACAAACAGCAGAACGACAACATAAAAATGTCCACGTTGATTCGTATTCTACAATAGATAGCGTTGACAAATCATGTAACGATAATGCAGGCGCACTTCAATCAAAACTGAAAGTAGTTTGGGAAATAGGTGAAATGAGACCCGAGGCACAGTTTAGAGAAAGTATCCCGGCGTGCTCACCAGATAGAATGTGAAATAAAGCAGGGACTTGAAGCGTGGCACAAGCAGGAAAAATAGGAAAATGAAAACAAGAATTATTTTATGTCTGACAGTCAGAGTTCGCTTGTCAGTAAGTTTCGCAAGTTTCTCTGCTAGGGGCGGCATCCACCCAGTGGCATTCAAACAGTAATTTGAAGGAATGTTTCCCGGACAGTGGGTCGATAAGAATTTAGTGTGTGTAATTTATAGATTAGAAAGTGAGGCTTTACCTCGGGAATGCAAACTGGATCACAGTGCGAAACATACGATCAGTTCAGAAAAACATTTATGAATCGACATTGGTGGAGCAGCATAGTAGTGAGTGTAAACGTTACAGAGTTTTTCCAAGTCCACCTAAAGAGCCGGATCTGACCTCGATAATAATGATTTAGTTGCCTGTACCAATTTATGAAAATTTAATTAGAATCTCAAAATCTGATATCAATGCACATGTACAGACATTGAAACAGTTAGACTCAGTGGCGAGTAATAACTGAAATTTAAAGGTTGGGGTAGAAATATACGGAAAAATAGTGGGTAAAATGAGGTACATATATAGGAAGAAACACCACCACAGAGATTTAGCATGCCAGCGCAAATAGACATGCAACATGAGGGTGAAGAGAGATCACAGTACGGCACACGGGTTTCGCGTTATTAATATTAGTGTGTGTGTGTGTGTGTGTGTGTGTGTGTGTGTGTGTGTGTGTGTGTGTGTGTGTCCAGAAGAGGGAGGGCTAGATTTAGTAGGAGAAGAGGAAACTATCCTAGGAAATGCATAACAATCATAACGGAAATTATGAACAAGAGGCTCCCCCTCGGAGAAAAGCACAGAACATACGGATGAGGTCCCACCGTGAACGGTAATGAAAATGGGACCGGTTCAGATTAACTTCTTGAGTCTACAGCAAAGAATATAGCCGAAACGGCTCAGGAAGGAAAAACTTTATAAGGCACATGAAGAGAGAGCATGAAACCTACTGGCAGATTAAAACTGTGCGCCACACCTGGATTCTATCTCCAGACCTTTGCCTTACGGGCAAGGGCTCTATCAACTGAGCTATCCGGGCACGACTCATAACTAGAACGCGGACTTTTAGGTAAAAACGTATTCTTACCCTGAGTTCCTAGTTGTAAATCAATTTTGTACTTACGAGTTTTGTGGCTAATTAAACTCGAAACCACCTATTTCGACGGCAACTCCTTTTTTTTTGCCTATTTCATATTTAAAATCCTAAACGGCACCTATTTCTTTAATTTAACATAAAACTCTCATTTTCAGAAGATTAGAATTGCTTATAAGACTGTCAAGCATGCAACAAAGATGTTATGTTTGTACGCTTCTTAGGTTTCCGGATTTCGATATTTATTAAGAAAAAAGTCTGTAGTTCATGTAATCCTGGCCAACCGCCTGACTCAACAAAGAAAGGAATTCTTAGACGTTGAAATGACCTCAGATCGAAAAAAAATACAGGAGGGGAGAGTTGAAGCTGCCGAGCCACTGTAGGAAAAAATACCCCTTACCTCACTCCTTGTATACACACGGACTCTCATTGTAGGAAAGCGAGGTCATTTCGAATTTTTGTTACTACCCGCCAAACTGAACTAGTACGTGGTATATCGATGGACGTATACAATGCAACACGTTAATTGTTCGAAATCTATTCTAGTTCCAGTGCGTGAATACTTCAACCGAAGAAAATGCTGAAAACTACTACTTCAAAGTGTAGTCGTATAAGTCTGTGGCTACCAGACTTTCCGCACTATACGAAAGATGGAAAAATTATACTCTGCCAAGAATACAACAAAGACGTTAGTTGTGTTTTTGTGCTTCTTAGGTTTCCTGCCATTTCAGAATTGCGAATTTCTTTTCACATCTTTCGACATCAGAACATTTGTGTAGCAGATTATTTTATAAATACAGTTTAAAATTATTATGAGACACACCGGATCTCAATTCATCACTTTATCAATTTTAAGCAGCAAGTTTAATTTTGATATAAAGGAAACTTAAACAATGTGAAAATCTCATTAAACAAAGCTTGAATGTTTTTAAAATGATGCACCAAGCTTTGATTTTTTTCAAATTTTGTGACAAAAATCTATTCAGTGACAGGATAGTTGGAAAACTAAAGCTGCTGAACTGTTTTGTATGTTTTTTTATTTTATTTCGGCACAATAAAATACCGGTGTCCCTGAACAACAACAAATGTTTCTTATACGCCCTTCTATGTAGCATCTCGTTTCTTTCTTGTATTAATTTCGAATGATAAAAGTTCCACTTCTCAGTTCGAGCGTTACACAAGGCACACGTTGACCTAAAATTAAAATTGAAGCGAACGCATTTACCAAAGACGTCTGATAATGCCCCAATAAGAACCAACTCTAGAGTTGACTTGTGCCAGCAAACATCCGCCTTCGAAAACTAGAAAATTCTATTTTCAAAGCTTTTCTTGAGAAGCACTGCCATCAGTCTTTTTTATTTTTCCTATTTATACTGAATAATAATATGCTCGTATGTTAACACTGTGTATTTTACATTATGTTTAGTTTTTCTGCAGAACTCTTTTTAGGGGCTATTTCAGTTTTTATATAGCCTGAACGGGGTACTGAAAGAGCCTATTTTAGGCGTCTAAAATGCACTATTAACGATATAAAAAATCGCAGCCTACCCGTCCTCACAGCTTTACTCCCGCCAGTACCTCATCTCCTATATTCCATACTTCACAGAAGGTCTCCTGCGAAATTTGTAATACTAGCACTTCCGGAAGAAAGGGTATTGTTGAGAAATGGCTTACCCACAGTCTGGAGGATGTTCGAGTCTCGGTCAGGTACCGAGTTTTAATCTGCCAGGAAGTTTCATATGGCGCACAGTCCGTTGCAGAGTGAAAATTTCGTTCTGGAAGAGAGAACATTTTTAAAAGACGAAAAGGATGGTGACGACCACAATCACAAGGTAATAAATTTATCTACGGACGACGCAGAGACGGTAAGTACAGGTAAGAAGGATGAACTGACAATGTCAATTGATCAGAAAGAGGTGAGATTAAACATAAAGTCAGATAGGAGTAACATCTTTTCCAATAGAGTGTTACAAACAAAATGATAGAGACTTCGACCAGTTTGGCAATCCAAGGGTAGGTACCTGGAGTGATGAATCATTAAGTATAAGTAGCTTAGAAAATAATGGGTGAATAAAGTAAGTACTGCTAAGCAGAAGCAGGTAAGTTCAAGTTACGATAATATAACACCTGTAGACGAGAAAATGGAAGCATTTTACATCTAATTCAAGACGCAAGATAGGGCGTAGAGAAGGAATAAAGTGATGATAGTGGTGTGGAGGAAGATCAGGACATGGTCATGTTGGAAAAACACGATGAATACAATGTATATCCCACAAAAACTGACTTAATAAATACTATTCAGTTGATGGAAAAACTCAAAACGAGGTGAATATGGCAAATACAATTATTGAAGTAGTCGACACTAAATATCCTCAGAAGACTCACAGCTCTTTTCATAGGTGTGTAACTGCCGATTATAGGGCATCAAATCACAATGGTGCTGTTTACTTCATTTAAGATTTCTGCAACACTGTTTACTCTCCTACTGTCTATGGTCTATCTATCTGTCTCTCTCTCTCTCTCTCTCTCTCTCTCTCTCTCTCTCTCTCTCTCTGTCTGTCTGTCTGTCTGTCTGATCTATCGCTTGAGCCTTGTCCCGCAGTTACGTAGGGTCAGCCATTGTTAATCGGATTTGGCACGTTAATGTTTAAGGGGTGGCCGGATGCCCTTCCTGCAGCCACCCCATACCCCTGGGACAGAAGTAGTGTACCCTAACTGTCTGCGTCGAGTGTAATCCATGAAATAGTGCGAATGTGTTCAGACGTCTGCGAGCTGTGTAACTGAGGCGGAACATGGGGACCAGCCTGGTATTCACCTAGTGGGATGTGGAAAACCGCCTTAAAACCACATCCAGGCTGGCCAGCACACTGGCACTCGTCGTTAATCCGCCGGGCGGATTCGATCCGTGGCCGGCGCGCCTACCCGAGTCCAGGAAGCAACGCGTTAGCGTTCTGGGCAATCCCTGGTGGGTACTCTCCTACTGTGTATGAATCTATCAAAAATACTCCCGAATTAAAGATCTATGAGTAGTGAAGGTGAATAGTACATAAGACTAATTTATGAAGTCAAAGACACTGTTACGCGAAGTAAAAGGAGAAACTTCCGTTAACGACCTCCAACAACCAGCATGAAACAGATCACAAAACAAAATAATGCCAACTAGATGCAGAGATACGTAGTGCTCAAGTTTGGATAGGAGTCATCACAAAAACATACAAAATACCTTACATATTTTCAATGATATAACTACGAATTCATTATTACGTTATGCAGGCATAATATACATTAAACGTTTCATGAGCATACAAAAATGAATATGGTAGGCATGAAGATTATAAGTCAAAAGAAGAGGTAAGTGAATAACATTACCAGAGTAAATCTATACTTGCGTCATGAATTTAGGTTCACCTATGAAACTGGCTGAAACTGGCTGAAACTGGCTGCTCGGATTATTAAAGTGTGGAAAAAGTAAGAATAGATGAAAGAAATGCTGTAGGCAACCGGTAACGAGCCATAGATCATTAAGGCAGAGAAGAGTGAATAATGCACGCAACAAGATCTGAGCCACATTGGTTTAAAACGAATTCATTAGGTGGTTGACCAGGTAAGGTGCCGCTTTAGAAGTTGAGTAGGGGAATTTATTCCGCCATAACAAATGAACAAGAAGTGAGCTGGTCAGTACCGAGGTAGCAACGTAACGCTTTTTAAGGGAGGTCAGCTCGAAAATATCAGATATACTAACCATAATGAGTCAGCGTAACAATAACACTAATAAAGACTTAGAAATATGGTAGCATGAAACAAAGGTACTCTGATAAACATATTCACATTAAGTGGTGGTTGTTATCTTTGTGATGAGAAACGAGGCAGATTCACTCATCAAATACTGAATCACCTATTAAACAGCGGAAGAAAAGAGTATTTGAAGGCAATAATAACGAGAGTAGGCACAGAATGCAAAATGATAACTCTTGACAGTGCAAAACGAACTCCTTCGGACGTGAGACAGAAGACTTGGTGGCTTGGATTCAACAGAAATACACACCCGAAGAAAATAATGCACTGACTTCTATCAAGTGCGATAAAAGATAAGTTAACATCATATGTAAACATGTAAATGTAAACTAGTGAAAGAAAAACACTCGATTTTGGTCAGACGGAAGCAATTTGAGCTACTGGGATTTTAGAGCCTACGGGCACAGCGATCCGCCGATGAGTGGGTTCACCACATGGGGTGCCAGCCCCGTCGCCACACAGTCCAGCCCACACAGACCAGACGTACGAAAAATATGTGGGTCAAGAGAGCAGTTAGCTTCCCGACCGGAGAAAATGATATGGAGGGTCAATGACACACAAATTTAATGACTTATAAGGATATTGTTAATAATAGTAATGGTGACTTAATTTGAATAATGTAAGGAACACACATTTATCTTACAGAATTAGGATATAATTGCCTGTTACTAATTAATAAAATGTCTTTCCATGTAATTATATAACTGATGTACGATGGAAGGGAGAGTAGAAAACGAAGAAAGCTGCCTTACTACAACTAGACAACGATCGAGGCCAAAAATCTCAAAAGCAAAATTCCTTGACAGCAAGTAAGCAGCAGCAGCAGCAGCAGCAGCAGCCGCCGCCGCCTTCCGTCAATAATGTTTAATGCTGTGTAAAGATGGAAAAGCACCAAAGATGGATGCAACGTTGATATATGTTAAAATTAATAAGTGTTCATACGGAAAAACAACTAGTAGTGATAAATATCATTAACATGCACAGTAGTGTGCTAACTAATGAACATTCAGTATGATGCAACGAATTTAGCCAATAATGTTTCGGAAAACAGAATAAAAATTATTAAAAATCCATCACACTCTTGGAGGAAAGCTACTTCCAGAAATTCAAATAATAAAAATGTCGAATTGAAATAGTACATAAGCATTATTAGAATAAGTTTGGATTGTGGTTTAGGTCAGTCCAGAAGTAAAGGAAGACAGATAAAATCAAAGAAGCTCCTGTCATCATTCTTGACTATTTCAAACTGATCACTGTCTCTGAGAATTTCCCATTTTGAAAACAACTCGGGGGCAAAATGTGTAACATGTCTGTAATACATAAAGTGTCTGTGTGTAATATTTATGTTACGTAACAGGTACCTAAAACTTCATAAGATTGTGCAATACTGCGCAAAGCCTACTGTCTACATTGAGGGGAAATAAGGCACCGGAATGACGTGGTAGTTCCAGTGTGACACCTGGGTAATCTGGCCTGGCGTCACAGCATCACACACATCGGGAGCTTGCGATTGACTGAGATAGGCCTCGATAAACAGGGTGGTCAGAAACAGTCTAAGAAGTCTGTAAGGGAGTTGCAGGGTAGGTTATGCTGACAAATAACCGTTAAGAAAAAAAATTGGTTAATTAGCATTGTAGTTAGCCATTCAGACCATTGCGTGCGCAAATTAAAGCGGCCTGCGAGAGACGGTGACCCCAAATATATCCATTTGGTTTACTAAACTAAACAAAAAGATGATTCAAAAATTAGACATGGGGCAGTAGTAAGGATTGAATTCCATCCTAAGGCTGAACGGTCTCGTGCGCTGTCATCTACTCTATGGAAACAACTGACACTAACAAATTGTATTTGGTGGACCGTTTGAATCTGCACGCGCAAGGGCCCGAGCGGCTAACATCGGTGTTAACTCTGAAACGGTGCAACGTATCGAGTTTCCTCTTAGGAATTACTTCGCAGGATAACCTATCCTTTAACATCCTTACAATCTTTTCATACGGTTTCTGAACACCCTATGGACAGAAAAAAGCAATGCACCACGAAAGAATTATCCGAACGGGACGGAAATCGGCAGAAACGATGTACATGTACAAACAAATGATTTCAATTTCAGAAAAACTGGATGATTTATTCAAGAGAAAGAGCTTCACAAATTGAGCAAGTCAGTAACACATTGTTCAACCTCTGGCCCTTATGCAAGCAGTTATTCGGCCTTGCATTGATTGACGGAGTTCTTGGATGTTTTCATGAGGGATATCGCGCCAAATTCTGTCCGACTGGCGCGTTAGCACGTCAAAATCCCGAGCTGGTTGGAGGGCCCTGCACATAATGCTCCAAACGCTCTCAATTGGGGAGAGATCCGGCGACCTTGCTGGCCAAGATAGGTTTTGAGACACGAAGATAATCAGTAGAAACTATCGCTGTGTGCGGGCGGGCGTTATCTTGCTACATTTGAAGGGCAGCAAAACAGGGTGTAGAATATCGTCAACGTAGCGTTGTGCTGTAAGGGTACCACAGATGACAATCATAGGGATCCTGCTATGAAAAGAACTGTCATCCCAGACCATCGCTCCTTGTTGTCGGGCGATATGGTGGGCAATAGTCAGTTTGGTATCCCAACGCTGTCCGGGGCGTCTCCAGACATGTCTTCGGCTTGGAATCTCATTTACCGGCGTAGAATTGTCTTGAGTGGTGAGTTCCACTTCGAATTGAGCCCCTTGCTTTCAGCCGCTTGCAGTAACAATACTGAAAGACCATGTTGGAGGAATGATACAAGGCCATACCAGTCCATCATCCAGACTAGTGCCTCAGCATGTACAAAAAAAAACTTCTGACCCTCTTCAGGAATCATGGGTTAGTCTGGCCTCTCCACAGATACTCCTCTGTTGTGTTGCATGTACGGTACGGCTGTCTGTATCGTCGAAAACGCAGGCCATACAACTTCGGGAAGTCCATAATTCATGGGGAACTCTACCTACTCTCGAAGCTTGTCAGATTTGTCTATATCCTACCTACTACATCAAGTAATCCGTCACAATTAGGGAGCCCACAGGTAGAAAGGACAAACCCCAGGAAGACAGAATGGACCGACTTACCACTAAGCAGAAAAAGACTGACGTCCCAAATCTTGGAGGAATCATCTGGAAGAAACAGCATTCCACCAGTTCACACCACCGCACAGGTATAGTCTGAGAACCTATGTTCAGTATTGTAGGCCTAAGTGAAACACTGATAGTGGTGAGGGCGCACTTCGATTTTATATTGTGTAATTTATGCCAAAGCAAAGTTTTGAGAGTTTGTTTCGATTATAGTTCATAAACACGTTGTAAGACATATGTAGAGGAAAACTGGGTAATATTGCATGAACAAGCTTTTAGGAAATTATATTATTTTCTGAATGTGAATGGGCAGTGCTAAGATAAGTTACTTTATACGTAAGTTGATTTAGTATTTTTACTATCCTTTACATTTTGGTCGTTTAAATATTGGGTGGGTTGGTTCGGAAATGAAACTGTATTGCGTAAAAAAAGTTATTTTCGTTGCAAAAACTGTTCATTGCATAGTAAATGATTATAAACTTGAACCTGCTATCAGCCATCCTACTTTGTCAAGGAATCTATTTGTTTCTTGCTGAAAATCGTTGTCCGGTGCAAACTTGTGAGTTCAGCTATAGCCAGCCTTTAAGTTGATGTCTTCTCGTATACCCTCCCCCTCCATAGGCCTAGCTGTTGGCGAAGGACTTGTGTGCCTCCGAGGTGCAGATAGCCGTACCATAGGTGCAACGACAACGGAGCTGTATCTGTCTAGAGACCAGAGTAACGTGTGGTTCCTGAAGAGGGGCAGCAGCCTTTTCAGTAGTTGTAGGGCCATCAGTCTGGATGATAGCCTTGCAGCCGTAATTTCTCCCGCGGGCATGCAGCTCCTCTGTATAGTTAAATGGTAATGGAATCCTCTTGTGTAAAATATTACAGACGTAAATGGTCCCCATTCGGATCTCCAGACAAAGACTACTCAGGAGAATGTCATCATGAGAAAGAAAACTGGTATTATAACGATCGTAGAGAGGAGTAGCTAGGTTACAAAATTTAAAAAGGAAAATGGACAGTTGAAGTAGTGAGAATTAGTGAAGTTCGGTGACAGGAGGGACAGCACTTCCGGTCAGGTGAATACAGGGTTATAAATACAAAATAAAATAGTATAATGTAGCAATAGATTTAATAATGAATAAGAAAATAGGAATGCAGTTAAGCTACTATGAACAGCATAGTGAAAGCATTATCGTAGTCATGACAGAAACGAGGCCCACACCCACCACAGTAGAACAAGTTTATATACCAAATAGCTGCGCAGATGATGAATAGATTGTGCGATAAAAGAAATTATTCAGAGAGTTGATGGAGACGAAAATTTAATTGTGATGGGGAAACTGGAATTCGATTGCAGGAAATGGAAAAGAAGGAAAAAGAGGGAGCCGTCTGGTAGAAGCTTCCACAGAGCATAATTTAATTATCACTAACACTCGGTTTAAGAATCATGAAAGAAGGCTGCATACGTGGTAGAGACCTAGGAACATTGGAAGGCTTCAGATTGATTATACAGTGATAAGAAAGAGATTTTGGAACCAGATTTTAAATTAGATATTTCCAGGGGCAGAAGCTGATTGCGACCTCAATTTATTGGTTATGAACTGTAGGTTAAAACTCAAGAAAACGCAAAAAGATACGAAACTAGAGAGATACGACTAGATACGTTAAAAGGATCAGAGGTAGTTGAAAGTTTCAGAGGGAAAATTAGGCAACAATTGACAAGAACAAGAGAAAGGAATATGGTAGACGACGAATGGGTGGCTTTCAGAGATGAAATAATCAAGGCAGCAGACGATCAAAAAGGTAAAAAGACAAGGCCTACTATAAATACTTGAATAACAGAGGAGATATTGAATTAACTGAAAGGAGAAAATATAAAAATGCAGCAAACGAAAGAGGCGGAAGGGAATAGAAACTTCTAACATGTGCCGGCCGCTGTGGCCGAGCGGTTCTAGGCGCTTCAGGCTGGAACCTCGATGCTGCTACGGCCGCAGGTTCGAATCCTGCCTCGGGCATGGATGTGTGTGATGTCCTTAGGTTATCTAGGTTTAAGTAGTTCTAAGTTCTAGGGGACTGATGACTTCAGATGTTAAGTCCCATAGTGCTCAGGCATTTGAACCATTCTAACAAGTGACATTAACAGGAAGTGCCAAATGGATAAGCAGGAATGGCTAGAGGACGAACATAGATTTAAAAACCTATTTTACTAGGGAAAAAATAGATACCATCTGCTGGTAAATTAAAGAGTTCTTTGGGGAAAAGAGAAGCAGCTGTATGAATATCAAAAGGTCAGATGGAAAACCAGTCCTAAGCAAAGAAGGGAAAGCTGAAAGGTGGAACGAGTATGTGTGGGGTCTATACAAGAGGGAGGAGTTTAGATGCAATATTATAGAAAGGGAAGATGAAATAGACAAACATGATATGGGAGATATGATATTGCGAGAATAATTGGATAGAGCACTGAAAGACCCAATTCGAAACAAGATCCCAGGAGTAGATTACATTGTCAGAACTACTGATAGTCTTGGGAGAGCCACCCATGACAAAACTCTTCAATCTGCTGAGCAAGATGTACGGGAAAGGCGAAACACCCTCAGGCTTCATGAAGAATGTAACAACTCCAATTCCAGAGAAATCAGATTCTGACAGGTTTGAACGTTATCGAGCTATCAGTTTAATAAGTAATGGTTGCAAAATACTAATACGGATTCTTTATAAAAGAGTGAAAAACCTGTTATTAGCCGACCTTTAGGAAGATCAGTTTGGATTCCGAAGAAATGTAGGAACACACGAGGTACTACTGACCCTACGACTTATCTTAGAAGACAGGTTAAGGAAAGGCAAGTCTACGTTTATAGCATTTGTTGACTCAGAGAAATCTTTTGACAATGTTGACTAGTGAAACACGTATGTAACGCAGCAGCGATGGCGAGGCATTGTAGCATCTGTGACCAGAGAGTATGCGCTTGACCGCGCGAGTGTTGCGAGCGGTTCTCAGTGTGTTAGCAGTCTGTCGTTGCGAGTCTGTCAGTTCAGTCGTTGCGAGTCTGTAGCTCTGTCTAGTGGAGAGCAGTACTCAGTCTGTAGTCGTCATGCAGAGCGGTCGGTCAGTAGTAGCAGCCCAGTGCGGTTGTGTGATGTAGGCGGTCGGCAACACTGGTCAAGATGAGGAATAAGGTATACTGTTAATTAATATAATCATTAGATAATGAAAAATTTTATTTATTGTAATTATTCTCCAACAAGTCTCCCAATAATAATTTTTTTTATTTCAAAAGCATTTTCTCAAAAATTTAATTTTTTATTGAACTCAAGATTTCGTTGCACTTCCCATTTCATTCCACTTCTTTTGAAGAAAAATTCCACTAAAATCACAAAAAAAGAGAATATTATTATTTGCAATGCAGTTCCTCCAAGCGGTGCGCAACAAAAAGAGCAGATATGTGACATCCATTTATTCTGAGGTAAAACTTTAATTCTGATTGTTTTACACAGGGCCAAAGACCGATATTTCGGTTTAATTGAATTTTCTTGTCACTGAATGGACTTTAATTTTTTGAAGGATTTATATTTGAGTCAGATTGCGAATTTCACGTTTTGGTTGCCATTGTCAACACATTTTTGTGGGCGAGGTTACACTTGGCTCCCATTTCTATTGAGTCATGTCTTTTCTTTTAAAAAAACGGTGGGGAGGTTACACTTGGCGACACCCAGTCCAGGATCGTATTTCGTTGAGAGTCTTTTGAGCAACAGTCAGATATCTGCTCTTATTTGCTTAGATATAATTAGGATTTGGCACTACGCTTTTATTAATCTTGTGACTTTCTCTCTACAGGTCAACGGCAATTTGTTGCTTTGTTGTATTTGTGTGTTGCTTTTGCATTGTGTTGATTTGTTTTGTGAAAAATTTTGACTATTGTAAAAATGCCGCGAAAGACTGTGAATAGTGTATCGCGAAGTATTGTGAATGAAATTACCGACTTAAACAGCGTGACCGATAGTAATTATGACACGCAGTGTGATGATGACAATCCTGCGTCCACTAACAATCAGTGCATTATAACCACTAGTGATGACTTTTATATTAATGATGAACAAGCGAACTCAATTGTCTCGTCTGTTAATTTGACGACAATTGATGACACGGGACGCTCTATTGTAATGAGCGCTGCCCAGCTTAACACACCCGATTTGGAAAATTCAAGTAACATACAAACAAATTTTTCGAATGAAAATGGTCAGTGTAGTGAAAGTACGACGGATTTATTTAATTCCGGAACAGTGTCTGACAATGTACATCCGACTGATAAACGTTTTTGTAAATTACAGAATGACCAAATGGTCACACAAAACGCGACAATTGTAGATACACCATCAAACAGTAGTGAGAATAAAGTAGGTAATGTTACTTTGGAACAATTTATGACAATAATGCTACAGTCTAAGAACAATAATGATGAAAATTTTAGACAACTTAGGGAAGATAACAAACAACAGAGTGAAAATTTCAAACAACTTAGGGAACAGAACAGACAGCTTAGTGAACAAATTAGAGACGTTGCCGCGCAGTGCCATGACACTAAGGAACAGTTGCGCACGGAAATTGAGGCTTGTTCACAAAAAAATAGCGAAGAAATAAAGTCGGTTGCGCAAGAATTAAGGGAAATGCAAACAGCCGCGACAGATACACTCAGAGACGAAATTAGCGGAGTCGCCAAACAGTGCTCTGAAAAAGCTACACAATTACGGGACGAGTTTAGAGCAATGACGGTAGAACTTTCGCGCACCATGGACGCAAAGATAGACGCGAAATTCGAACAGCAGAACACTCAGATTAACGAGCGCTTTAATCAGCACATACAGAACAGTGATACGCGTTTCCGCAGATTTATTCAGGATCAAAACAAAGTAAAACGACAAGTCATGGAAACAATCACTGCACAAAGACAAGAGGACAAACGTAAAATATTCGCGAAAGCGAAGACGTATGTAGACAATAATATTACTACAGTGTCCGACAAAATTAATACCATAGAACAATTGAACGCGGAATTACGGGATGAAATTTCTGACCTTAAATCAAAAACAGATACACACACAGTAAATATTCAAACAGTGACAGATAGATTCGAACAATTAGATCTAACACAGGATTGTGATGTTATCAAAGGTGATATTAAAAAACTGAGCGAAACTACGCGCAAGTTGCAAAAACAGATTAATGCGTCTGATTCTAAAACCGATGATCAGGTTAAAATACTGACTGAAAAATGTGATGAATTGGCCAGTCGTATTGATGCTATCGAAAATACTAATGACAATAAATCAGACGATACTGCACCGGTTTCATTTATCCAAACGCCTGAATTTCAAAATTTACAGCAGACAATTAATGAGATCGATTCATCTAACAACACGTTGCGTAGGAAGTTGTCAAATTTACAACAAGAAGTAACAGAAATGAAAAACACTTCTGTTAATAATACACAACAGACGCCACTTTATGAACATGTGTCAGACTCACGCAGCGCGTATAATTTGGGTAATCTGCAGAGAGTACGGGACTTAGATTCCGAACAACCACAGTTCAATAGATACTCTTACGATCCTGAACCTGTTCCATCATGCAGAGATGATAACTTCGACTACAAACATTTTCTGTCAGTGAGAAAGTTTAAGGTTTTCAAAAACGATAGAACGCAGATTCACCCACTGGATTGGATTCAACAGTTTAGTTTTGCTCTTCCACCGACTTGGCCTGTAACACATAAACTTGAATTTATTTGCAGTTTTTTGGAAGGCGAACCGGCAACTCGTATGAGACCGATCGCGAGACAGTGTTACTCGGTAGAGGAATTTCAGAATGCTTTTCTGTCAGCGTACTGGTCGAAGACGACACAGCGCGGAATTAAAGACCAACTAATTAGTTTGCCAAACTATGAAAACTCAAATTTTCCCAGTGTAACGCAATTTTTTGAGCATATGGTACAACAAAACCAGTACCTAAGTGAACCGTACAGTGAATCCGCACTTATACAACTATGCATCTCTAAATTACCACGGTCATTACGAGTGTCACTTCTAACGGGCCAGCAAAAAGAAAACATTTCAGCATTCAGAGATCTTTTACAGCTCTTGGAAGTACAGCAATCTGATTATTCTTTTGTAAACAAAAACTTTTTGAGTAACAACCAAGGTCAACAACAGTACTACAATTATGATCAGGGACGTAATTCCAATCGGAAAGATAACAGACGTTTTAGGAACAACTACCAAAACTTTAATAACAGGCAAAATTCTAATTATCAATACCGTCAAAATTTTCAGCAACAGGAACAACACTTTAGTAACAATAGAGGTGTTTCACAACAACAACATCAAAACCAGCCGGTTAACATACCTAACCAACAATGGAATACGCAAGGTCAACCAGACTTTAATGTTTCGCCGCGTGGACGTATAGCCCCTGGTCCAATAAATAGTAACGTACGTCAGCAAGGAAACAACTACGTACAAAGAAGACAGTATTTCAATTCCTATCGTAATGCACCGTATAGGAATGACTATTACGACAGACGTAAAAATAATGAGGACAATTTTCAGCGAACATCTAACAACAGTCGGTCATACCAACAGCAAAATCATACGCAAGAACATTTTCTCATGAATGAACCCGACAGTAGGTACCATCCAGAGCGTAACACGCCTGGAAGAAGTAATAGAACAGTTCAAATAGTCGAAATGCCACAGAATCCTCCTAATAATAATAACACGTCAGATAGAATCTGACTAGATAATGTACAGGACGCATCTTGCAATAATACAAGCACTACCTTAGACACGCAAAATGTTGTTCACGAAAATGTAATTACTTTTGACGACATCAGAGACACTCTTTTACAGGAAAGACCAGTTATTCAGAAAACCATTTCACATCCTGTTATCGAAATTAAAATTGGTTCATCGAAATTTTCAGCAGTAATCGATTCCGGATCACCTATATCAGTAATTAATGAGGAAACTTTCAACGAGTGCAACAAAGAGAATACTTATCCGACGTTACCTTTAGGCAAAACAAAAGTGAAAGGAGCAGTATCGAGTAAAGGTGTAGACGTTAAATTACAGACGCATTTATCATTTTGTATTGGAGGTCATACTTTTCACTCTAATTTTTGGATTGTTCCTTTATTGACAACAGACGTTATTTTAGGTACGAATTTTCTGGTACAACACGACGCAGTTATTGATTTTCAGAATTCTTATTTAACGTTAAAGGATGAAAATGTACAACTTGCTTTAGAATTTCAGCACTCTTTATCTACGGAAGAACAAACAATTAACCGCACAGAGGTCATTTCCGCAACACGTAACATAGACTGTAATCCCACATTGTTCACGGATACGTATGTACACAACTATAATACTCCAGACGAAGCTGACTACGACGTAATGCAATTGATTTCTGATAAGGTTAAAGAGAGCAGTGCAAGTACAGACGACGAACGAACGCAATTACACAAAATTCTTTTACAGCAAGCTCCAGTTTTCGACAACATTCCTGGTACTATGTCCGGCTTTATGTATGAATTTCAAGTCAAACCGCACGACACATTTAAAGCAAAGCATTATCCCATTCCATATATTCACAGAGAACAGGTTAAAAAGGAATTGGAGGATATGCTTAATCAAGGAATTATTGAACCAGCAGTTAGTCCGTACATAAACCCGCTACATATTGTTAAGAAGAAAGATGGCTCACTTCGCCTTGTACTTGATTCACGTCACATTAATGACATTATTATTAATGAAACAGATCGACCACAGACATTAGAGGAACTTTTACAGAAATTTCATGGTACAGCTATTTATTCTACACTAGATTTGAAATCGGGATTTTGGCAAATTCAACTTCATCCGAACTGCAGAAAATATACAGCTTTTCTCTGTTTCGGCGACTGTTATCAATTTTGCAAACTACCGTTCGGCTTAACTATTTCTTCTGCAGCTTTTATTCGCGGTTTGAACACTATACTTCCGACAGAACTTAAAGACAGAATTACGACGTATGTAGACGACATTCTTATCGCAGAAGCTAACTGGTCTGAACACAATCTGATTCTTGAACAACTGTTACAAACTTTTTATGCACAAGGACTTACAGTTAATCTTAGTAAATCGCACTTTGGCAAAACTTCTATAAAATTTCTTGGACACGTGATTTCAGCAGAAGGCATTGCGCCTGATCCAGAAAAACTTCAGGCTCTACGTGACATTAGTGTTCCTACGACGAAGAAACAATTACGCAGTTTTTTGGGCTTAATTAACTTTTTTCGTAAATTTATTCATCATTCTGCTTTAGACACACCCAGATTATGTCAATTAACAGGTAAAAACAGTATTTGGTCTTGGGATAAGCAAGCACACTCTGAATTCATGAACCTGAAACATGCTCTGTTGAATGCTCCACTGTTATCGCACCCAGATCTTACCAGAAATTTTTCGATTGCCACCGACAGTTCCAATACCGCTTTGGGCGTACATATTTTTCAGGAAATTGAAGAAGATGGTTCAATAGTAATCAAAAACATCGCATTTGCAAGCCGCATTTTGTCACCTGCTGAGCGAAATTACTCCGTTACAGAACTTGAAACATTATGTGTTGTATGGGCTTTTACGAGATTTCGGCACTTTCTTTATGGCAGACACACCACCGTTTACACAGACCATAGAGCTATACAATTTTTGCTTTCAGCTAAATTTACTCACGACAGATTAAGCAGATGGAAACTTTATTTACAAGAATTTAATTTTACAATAGTTCACATTCCCGGCACACAAAATGTTATAGCAGACGCACTATCGCGTTCTCTTGGCAACAATCAGCAAGACGTAGCAACCCACTTCTGCAAAGCAAATTTCAGTGTCATGTACATTCAGCAAGTTGCATTTGAAAACTTTATTTCATCGTCATTACAGGACATAGCGCAAGAACAAAATAAAGACAATGTGTGGAAAGAAATTAAACACCTTTGGCTAGATAAGAATAATGTTACGATTAGAAACCACTACACTGTACGCAATGACATTCTGTTTCGCCGCTCTCATCCTGACAGCAACAATTGGTTATTATGCATTCCTGACGAACTGGTTAACAAATTAATTTGGTACACTCATTTAAGTTACGCACATTACGGAGCACGAAAATGTTTTCTTATACTGAGACAGAACTGTTATTTTGCCAACATGGAGAAACGTATACGACGAGTTTTAGCGTCTTGTAAAATTTGTCAGAAAGCTAAATCAGACACCACTTCACATATTCCTCCTTTATATCCCATTATACCTGTGAAATTAAGACACATGGCCGCAGTAGATATTTTTGGTCCGATTCCGAGAACTAACAGAGGTTTTTGCTACATCTTTGTCGCTGTTGAGCTCACTTCAAAATTTGTTACTTTCACTCCATTACGCAAAGCTACTGCTAAAACTGTTTCGAAAGCATTTGTAAAACATTTTCTATTTCATGTAGGGCATGTAATGAAAGTAATTTCTGACAATGGATCTCAATTTCGTAGTAGCGTATGGACACGCATGTTACGAGCCAGAAACATTTCTCCGATCTATATATCCAAGTACCACGCTTCTTCGAACCCCTGTGAAAGATTAATGAAAGAAATTGGTAAGCTGTGCCGAATATACTGCCACAAAAGACATATTGATTGGGATACACACATACTCTCATTCCAAGATGTAATTAATTCCATTCCAAATGAATCCACTATGCTATCTCCGTCTGTTATAGTGAAAAATGCTGAACCACCTAACAAAATTAAAGAATTAATAACATTTCCTACATCTCGTCGATTACGACACCACGAAATAATTGACATTGCGCTGAACAACATTAAACGTGCCGCAGAGCGCCGGAGAAGACAGCAAAAACAGGTTTGTACACGCCGCGACTTTCACGTTGGACAGAAGATATTAGTACGTACACACTATTTATCCAGTAAATTAAAAGGTAAGTGCAGTAAATTTGAACTTCTATACGCAGGTCCATATCGGATTCGCAGCATCCCTCACCCCAATGTTGTACACGTCGAAACTTTGAGAACCAGAAAATCGAAAGGCAATCACCATATCTCAAACATTAAACCGTTTATTGAGTGAAACCACTGTATGATTCAACACACTATGATGCCATTTACTAATGCAATTATATTCACCTGACTAATTACTGATGACATTTACTAATGCAATTATATTCACCTGACTAATTACTGATGATTATCGTACTTTTTCTTGGCAAGTGCCCGGCAAGGTAAGGTTAGCAGGTCGCTTTTCTTGTCGTTACACATCAGACCGTGCATATTTTTTCAGACACACTTACGTATTTTATGACTAATTATGCAATGTTAGCTAATGACATGTTAATTTCATTACGTTTTTTTTTCATTAAAGTCTTTAAGTCTCGCCTCGATTAACTACACTACATACAAGTTGAACACAACGAACGTCACATTTTGTCTTTTTATGTACGATTGTTTTCATGTTTTGTTTATATGCACTGTGAAATAATTAAGATATAACACACACCAGTCGACTTTGACATTTTTTTTTGCCCTATGACATCTCAACATCGTGACTGTTTTACATTTTTTGCTGCTGCATTGTGATATTCTCTGTACATTTTTAGCTTTGAACACTGTCAATTTCTTTGACATATTACGTTTTCTGTCATGATATGCTGTATGCTTAAGTATGTTACCATAAACCAGTCATTATTTAGTGGGTATATGATTTAAATGCAGGACATTAATCTCTGTCATCAATTTCAGAAAGAAATGATGCATGTAAGAAATAAATTCAACAGAAATGGGAATTTCACCTACGGGATAAACGAAAGGAGATGCAATAACTTTATGAGGAAGAGTAAATGGATCAGGATTAACAAGCATTAACAAGAATATACTATACTCATCGTAGAATAGCAGTCTTAACTAATTTTTTTCTTTCAGAATACAAGGTGATTGATGCAGGCTGTCAGAGAGAACTACACATCTTAGTTTTAGTGATGAGATATGTTAGAGTTAAGGAATAGTTGGATAATGAGTAATGAAGTGATTTTTTGCAGATGATAATGAATACTGATGAATGATGATGAAGGATATGATGTTATGAATAATGAAGTTTTTCTTTACAGGTGATGATAATAGTGAAGTTATGAAGTGATGGATAATGAAGTTTTTTTTTCTTTACAGATGAGGATAATGTTGAAGTTATGTATTTATGCTACGTAGTTATTTAAGTATTTGTTGCAGTTTGTTTTGACAGCAGGTGTTATATTGCATAGTAGGATGACGGAAAGTTTTGGAAAGGACAGCTATGGAACACATTTTTATACACATTTCACTACCTGTTAATTCGAAGTTCACTACTTTTCAGCATAGTGTGCGTTTCTTCTTTCAGGTCAATAATCCATTTTGTATATTTTTTCAGGAGAAGCTTTTCATGATACTTACTAAACCTGTTACTTATTATACCTGTTCTAGTACTTGCATTTTTTATTTTTTTACCCATTTGTGTTTATCATTTATGAATGTGATCACATATACTGCCTTGTTGCATAACCTTGCTACAGCTGACTCATGACGAATGACGTTACCTATCCTCATTTGCAGCAATAGGTCAAAAGCAAATAGTGTTATGCCTCAGCAATTAATTATCGATCTCAACGCAATGCATTGCTAACAAAAAAAAAAAAAAATGTATTACCAGTCCCAAGTAGTGACACTAGTTTATGATAATTCTGAATAATACTGATTAGCTCTGAATAGTATGTCACTTGAGTAATGACTTCTTAATGAGACAAAAAAAGTATATATTTAAAATAATGCTTTGTCACTAGCTAATAACTGCCACTGTTTATTGTAATGAGACTACTTATAATGCCTGTGATTATTAATGATTTGACTGTAATTAACTGATTTTAATAATGACTTTGTAATGATCTGAATACTACTGAAGGAGAAACACCGTTTATTGTAATGAGACTACTTATAATGCCTGTGATTATTAATGCTATGACTGTAATTAACTGATTTTTAATAATGACTTCGTAATAATCTGAATAATACTGAATGATGATTCTATTCAATACTTGCTGGCCAATGAGTGCCAATAATTAATGTCACTTGAAGAATTGTTATTAATTATGCCATTAATTAGCCCTTTTTTTTCCCATGTTGAGTTTTCATGTTTTGGTTAATGGCCAATGAGTGCCAATAATTTGTATCACTCAATGTATTATGTTAATGCTAGGCCAATAATTGACTCTCCTTTTCAACTAAGACTTCTGATGAACATTATTCTGTCATACTAAATATACTTTGTAACTGGCCAAGGACCGCCACTGTTTATTGTAATACGATTACCCATGATGCCAGCTAGTGATTCTTAATAGATTGGAATGACACATAATTAATTAACTATGGTACTGTTTAATAATGCTTTGTAATTAGGAGAAGACTAATAATTCTTACTATTGGAATGACAAATGATTAATTAACGACAAATGATTAATTAACTGTAATTAGACAAATGATTAATTAACGTCAAATGATTAATTAACTGTAATTAGACAAATGATTAATTAATGACAAATGATTAATTAACTGTAATTAGACAAATGATTAATTAACGACAAATGATTAATTAACTGTAATTAGGAAAAGGCTAATGATCATTATTGGAATGATAAATGATTAATTAACTGTAATTAGGAGAAGGTTAATGATTCTTAATTATACTCTGTAACTGAAAAGAATGCGATTATTTCATGATACTTTGTAACCAGGAAAAGAAGACTACTGATTCTATGTAAAACAATTAATGAACATTTTTCTGTAATACTACATACTTGGTACAGAAATGTTCAATAACTAGGCTATGAATGCCACAAACTACTCATGAAGACTGTAATTGTCAATATTATGTGACTTGATGTCCTTCACCTCATAAGCTGACTACCCTGAATTACTGCAATGTCCATTTGTCCTGTTTATCCTAGTGATCATGGAGCACTATATTTGGTTTTGCACTAATTCTACGTTGGTGTGCCTTGTAAGAGTGTGGTGTTGACACGACATGCTGTCCACCACCATGAGCGATGAAGACATTATTATGGTCCCACTGTTTGGTGTACGTAATGTACTGCCAAAATGAAAACATGGAACATTACTACGACAGTTCAGTGTCTTGGCTACACTGATAAATTCTGATGGGAAAAGAACTTCAAGTTGTGTCACTTGGTTTTGTACTTCTGTGGAAAGATATGGACTTTCAGAGCAGCTGTGTGCAATCTAAAGTGCTACAACCATGATGCAATCCTTCCCTTTCCTATCCTGATTCTTGTCACAAAAAAAAAAAAAAAAAAAAAAAAAAATTTTTTTGGTAACATCATTTATGTTCATAGGTTATACATTTTTCGATTCGCTGAACTCCAATGCGAGTACACTTATGTCACTTGTCAACATAATATTTTTTGCCAGTCTGTTCATTTGTTCTGAATATGCTAAAGAATTTTCAGTGCCTGTGCACTTTGTTATCTGTCAAATAATTTGTATACATTTTTCTGATTTGCTACTATGTTTTGTACTCACATTTTGTCTTTGTCTGATATATTTTGTACTTAGTGCGTGTGCACAACATTTACTTTATGTACTACATCTAATTATTCTTGCCAGTCTGTTTATTTGTTCTGCATATGCTAAAGAATTTTTTCAGTGCCTGTGCACTTTATTATCTGTCAAAAAAATTTGTACATACTTTTTTTCTGATTTGCTACTATGTTTAGTATTCACATTTTGTCTTTGTCTGATATATTTTGTACTTAGTGCGTATTTTGTACTTAGTACGTGTGCACAACATTTAAATATTCTGAAAGTTGTAGAATTTTGTTAGTTAAAGAAAAATTTTGCCGCGCTTGGCAAGTCCAAATGACTCACCATCGCTGCCAAATTTTTGCCCCCCCAGTGGAGGGTTATGAAACACGTATGTAACGCAGCAGCGATGGCGAGGCATTGTAGCATCTGTGACCAGAGAGTATGCGCTTGACCGCGCGAGTGTTGCGAGCGGTTCTCAGTGTGTTAGCAGTCTGTCGTTGCGAGTCTGTCAGTTCAGTCGTTGCGAGTCTGTAGCTCTGTCTAGTGGAGAGCAGTACTCAGTCTGTAGTCGTCATGCAGAGCGGTCGGTCAGTAGTAGCAGCCCAGTGCGGTTGTGTGATGTAGGCGGTCGGCAACACTGGTCAAGATGAGGAATAAGGTATACTGTTAATTAATATAATCATTAGATAATGAAAAATTTTATTTATTGTAATTATTCTCCAACAAGTCTCCCAATAATAATTTTTTTTATTTCAAAAGCATTTTCTCAAAAATTTAATTTTTTATTGAACTCAAGATTTCGTTGCACTTCCCATTTCATTCCACTTCTTTTGAAGAAAAATTCCACTAAAATCACAAAAAAAGAGAATATTATTATTTGCAATGCAGTTCCTCCAAGCGGTGCGCAACAAAAAGAGCAGATATGTGACATCCATTTATTCTGAGGTAAGACTTTAATTCTGATTGTTTTACACAGGGCCAAAGACCGATATTTCGGTTTAATTGAATTTTCTTGTCACTGAATGGACTTTAATTTTTTGAAGGATTTATATTTGAGTCAGATTGCGAATTTCACGTTTTGGTTGCCATTGTCAACACATTTTTGTGGGCGAGGTTACACTTGGCTCCCATTTCTATTGAGTCATGTCTTTTCTTTTAAAATAACGGTGGGGAGGTTACACTAGTATGGTCTTTTTTAAAATTTTGAAGATAGCAGGGGTAAAAAGCAGGAAGCGAAAGGTTATTTACAACTTGTACAGAAAAAAAATGTGTGTGAAATCTTATGGGACTCAACTGCTAAGGTCATCAGTCCCTAAGCTTACACATTACTTGACCCACGTTATCCTAAGGATAAACACACACCCATGCCCGAGGGAGGACTCCAACCTCCGCCGTGACCAGCCGCACAGTCCATGACTGCAGCGCCCTTAACCGCTCGGCTAATCCCGCACGATACTTTTACAGAAACCAGACGTCAGTTATAAAGAGTGGAGGGGCATGAATGGGATGAACTGGTTGAGAAGGGATTGAGACAGTGTTGCAGCCTATCCCTGATGTTACTCAATGTGTACATCGAGCAGGCAGAAAAGGAAACTAAAGAAAAATCTGCAGTAGTTCAGGAGGAAGAAACAAAACTTTGTTTGCCAATGACTTCTAATTCTGTCAGAAACAGCAAACGTCTTGGAAGTGCCGTTGAACGGAATAGATAGTATCTTGAAAGGAGGATATAAGATGAACATCAACAAAAGCGAAACAAGGATAATGAAATGTAGTCAAATTACATCAGGTGATGAGGAGGAATTAAATTAGGAAACGAGACAATTAAAGCAGTAGGTGAGTTTCGCTCTTTGGGCAATAAAAGAACTGATGATGGCCGAAGTAGACGGATATAAAATGTAGACTGGCAGTGATAAGAAGACCATTTCTGAAGAAATGAAATTTGTTAACATGGAATATAGATTTAAGTGTTAGGAAGTCTTTTTTGAAAGTATTTGTATGTAGTGTATCCATGTACGGAAGTGCAATATGGACGGTAAACAATGTAGACAAGAAGAGAATAGAAGTTTCCGAAATGTGGTGCTACAGAAGAATGGTAGCTCACGTAACTAATTCGAAGGTATTGAATAGAAGAAAGTATCACTTGATAGGATACATTCTGAGATACCAAGGTGTGTGTGTGTGTGTGTGTGTGTGTGTGTGTGTGTGTGTGTGTGTGTGTGTGTGTGTGTGTGTGTGTGTGTGTGGGGGGGGGGGGGGGTGTATATCTCAGAATGTATCCTATCAAGATTGCCACCTAATGTATAGGGTGTCCATAGTTAAAGTTCCATTTTCGAAACGCTTTAGAAAGAGAACCATTGCTAAGAACGACATAAAATTTGAACAGCATATTATTGCCACGGGGTGGAACATCATGGAACAAAAAATAGGCTACAAATGACAGACGAATCGCAGTACGACGGCTATGGTTAGAGTTTCACATTACATCATCCGTACTGTTCAATGCGCATAACTGGAGAATTTCGGCATTTACCATCTGTATTACGTGAGCCCATCCATCTCGTCAAAGTAGTACCACATCGGATGGGAAAAATCGCTTTCTAATTGTCCTGACGCCAAAAACTGCATTAAAGCAAAATGACATCGGTTTCTAATTGTCGTGAGACTGACGCAAGACATGTTCAGTACGCTGGCCACCGTTTTCCTCCGGAAGTTGAAATGGAGAGACAGCATGGTCCGCAACAGATCGGAGAGTCTCGTGGGTCATGTTCAGAACGCGTTGCACAACGCATGCATTCAATTCAGCTACGTTCGTAACTGGAGCACTGAACACAGTATGTTCCAGATAACCCAACATCCAGAAGTTATACGCATTAAGATCAGGGCGGTCAGGTTGTATGGAAGTGATTGTTGATAATTATAGAATTTCCGAAATGCCTCTGCAGCAGTTGCTTCACTGGCTGTACAATGTGCGGAGGAGCGCCGTCTTGCATAAAAATTATCCTGCCCATACATCATCCACGCTGTTGACGAATTGGAATGACGTTGGCGATCAAAAGAATCTCATAGCTTTTAACAGTGACGGTACGTATGGCGCTACGATAAACGATGCGTCAACCCGTACTACACAGTTACCTTTGCAGAGTTTAGTGGTACAGGTTGATATGAGTGCGAATTTTCCGTTGCCCATATTCTGCAATTCTGGGTATTAACATGTCGTTGGAGATGGAAATGGCCTTCTTCTGTCCATGGAATGTTCCATGGATTTCATAGTTCACTTCCATGTGGACAAGAGAATCCAGAGCGAATGTTTGCTTGTTGGCAGGTCAGCAGGAAGCAACTCCTGAACATGAGTGATTTTTTTACAGATAGCACAGCAGGGTGTTACGCCGTATATTATGCACCGAGCTCGCAGGCTTGTCCAACTTCGCGCATTTCCCCTTGCACTGCATGTTTGCACACCACCACTTGACCCCTCCTGCAATGTTGTGCCCACATCTGCAACATAGGACGGATCAACTGCTTTGCTTCCTCTGACACATTGCACTACAAAAGAAGTGGTATTTTCGAATATCGTAATTATTTCTCAATACCCTTAGCAGACGTCGGACCAATGCCTTTTTTCATACCCTTCAGTGTCCGGGACATATCTGCAGAGCTACTGGCGCACAGTCACCGTTTTTGTAGAAGAGCTTTATCCGTGGCACGCGATCCTTCATGGAAACAGTAATGTTCGGCGTCTCGATCGGAAATTGAGGAACAGCCGTGAGCCGCCCGTCTGTTGATGTGCATATCATGACGCTTACAGAGCAGTCTGTTTGATAACTTCCTTTTTCCAATGACGTTTCCCCTGCGCCAATAAAATGCTGTTCATATTTGACATTATTTTGAACAGTGGTTCTCTTTTTACAGTGGTTTGAAAGTGGAATTTTAATTATGGACATGTACTCCTTAGAACTGAATGTTAATCAATCGTTTCCCTGACTGATGTTTCAAGAAGCCTTGACCTTCCTTGGCTCTTCCTTCATGTTATTTTCACCTCAGTTACGTCCTGACTTCTCCATCTTTTGCTGTTAACTAAAAAAAAAAACAGAAAAATTTAATCATAAGGTTCATAATTTCTAACTGCAACCCGCCACAAGTTTGATTTAAAATCTTAATTGAAAACAAACCGCTACCAATTAAGGATTTATTACCAATATATCAAAACTGATAATGCTCTGTTTTAAATAAACTTTTTAAATCACACTTGTGACTGGTTGCTGTCTTAAAGTGTAAAGCTGATTCTGTAATACATTCATGGTTCTCATAATGTCTACTTTCGATACGACAGCGTAAAAAAAATTTTGTTTCTATACTCTCTTTTATGTGAAATAGAGAATATGGAAAGAAAGGAAAGGGATGGGTGGGAAATTGCGACTTCTAGCCGCACAGGACACTGTTGTAGTGCAGTGGTGAAAGTTGAAAATTTTCGCCGTACCATAGTCGAACCCGGATTTACCGCTTCTCATGAGCAGTTGCTTTAATCACCTCGGCTAACCGGACACGGTCCCTAACCACTCAAATTTCTAACTTAGCGCACGCTCCAGTGCAGCGTCTCCCGTCTATTAACCTCCTACTCGCGATTTATTGGTTCCCGTAGGAGTTAGGACGATATTATTGCATCATCACTGGAACAAACGTCAAGGTGCCGTCCGCTATTACATAAATGTATATATTCGAGTGGTGTCTGTTCCGTTGGGCATATGTGGGCTAGAAATTGTTAAACCCTACGATACAGAGAACAATATCAGCTGTACCGAAATATACAACGAAATGCAATATTACTTATAAGCAAACAAAGCACAATACTCCAAAAATTAAATTCTAGACTCTAAAAACTCACTACAAGGAGATAACTTATTGCCACTCCGAACAAACTGCTGATTTGATTCAAAATTGCATGAGTGCCATAGTTGACACGTCAGTGGCGCGACAGGTGCTGTCAACACCGCTAGAGTTTAGAAAACTCTTTTGTCCGACGCAATCCGCTGTTCGATATTACCGACCTTTCTTTACTTCCTTCAAAAGTTCGGACGAATGCTTTTCAAATTTAGCCTCTCTCTGATATCCAGGTTCTCAAATATTATGCTAAAGTGATGTGCTAAACACTCATGTAAACAAATTATTATTGTTATTATATTAAAACATTTTATCGTATGTATTTTGTTGCTATCAAATTTCTGGGTTTCTGTGCAATATAGTAAGTGGGGATGATGGCACGTTATGTTGGGTGAGCGTGGAGGGGGAGGGGGGTAGTAACAGGATCGCCCCTCGCGACTGTGACCGCCCAGGTCCGGACGAAAGCCGTTCCTTGCTGCGCCAAGCGACGGCAGTGATGCCGACAAGGCAACGGTGTGCTTGCGCGCGGCAGCTGGCCACTCTCCAGGGGACGGGAGCATCGCGACACCCGGAAAAACTGACAAGCGCGCGCAGCATCTCGCAGAGGCCTATCCACTCTGGCGTCAATGGAACTGAAGGGAATCTCAGCGTCAGACGGTGGTGTGTGCACTCCCTGCAGGATTTTTTTTTATTTTTTTTTTTATTTGGCCTACGGCATCTAACGGCCAAGTAGCCACATGAAGGGAAATAATTGACATATAGTACAAAACATAAACTGATGACATGAAATGAGAGCATAAAGACACAAGTTTAACAAAGGGCTGGTTAGGAATATTTATGACTTAAATGTATGTAACATATTGAATAATAGAGTCGGTTAGTTTGAAAAAATAAGTCAATATTAACAATTAACAAAGACGTTTTGGCACAAATATAAATATACAAATACACCTTAAACAAACGTACTGGCATGCTAAGCAAAATTTTACAGGGCAGTTTCATAAACATAGTTTTTACGGCGCCACAGATTTAAGTAATAAAACGAGAACTATTAGGAACATTAACGATACAAATGTTTGTTGGATAAGTTGAAGTAACTGTACATGTAAAGTTAATATTAACATGAAAAGACTTTAACATAGCTCGAAGTACTGCGTTAGTACTACAAAGATATCTTGATGGCTTGTGAAAATTTTAAAAAAACTCTTTACCTTTTGCAATAACGATTGTCTGTTCTTCACCCATTTTGCAAAGAACAGATCACGCTCCGCAGTGTTAGCGCAGTCGCAGAATGGAAGCAATCACAGAATGCAGTTGGATGCGCTGAAGGTACTGTCATGATCAAAAGTATCCGAACGACCTGAATTACGTTTGCCTGATTTTCGTGAGCCCACATAAAGTAACTGTCCTGCAGGTCCTCTAATCCCGTTCCGGCACAATAATTTGACTACACAAAATGATCACCACAAATGATCACTAGAAAGCAGTTCTGTATGGCGATTGCTCCAGGTATAAATTAATACCACGATACTACAAATATCAGGGAACACCTGATACAGTCCTTAACGCTATTAAACTCGAATTTGTCGCAAGAAGTGACATTTGTAAAAGTGTTATCACTCTCATCAGTACCAGACACAAATAATAACTGTAATTCTACCACATCAGTCATTATTGTAATCTGTTCCCTAAAAGATTTTACCACCATCTATTAACCGCCGTTCACTTCACCAGTGCTTTTGCATTAACTGATTAATTAACTAACCACTTACACAAACCATGATCAATAGCGTCAAGCGCTGTGTCGAAACCTCACCGTCAACAACCTATCACCAGTAATTTCACTATATTCATGATGTCACGTTGGTCTACGTGTAGTTCAAAAGCCAACTATCGTACTTGATATCTAAAACAAAGTGATATTAAAAATGAAAGTTAGTCATACGTCGTGAGACTCGAGCACAGTACTAATCGTAATTGCTGACAAACTATAAAGAGATGATACAACACATTTTCAGCTACTATCAGTTAGCAAATCTGAACTTACAGTTACATGACGAAAATTATTATATTGGACCAGGGAAACTATCCAGAAACTGTAATCCCTGTTAATTAACCACGAAAGATGTTAAATACTGTTTCATTCTCGAGTAACAAATTGAAGTGATATAATGTAAGTGTTGGATGCCTATTTGAAGACAGCAACTAATTAGAGTGTTATGTAAGTACAGACAGATCCCATATATCGAATTTTATCAACGGTCGTAAGATGTTTCAAACTGCAGTGACGAAAAAAGCAAACAATTTCTGCTTTCCCCCGAGATTCGAACCCGGCACCTATCACCGTTGTTATCTAGCCACGAATGGACATTACAAGTTTCTTTCACCAGAAGCGAGATGTGCGCATGTGTTGCAGATTTGTACCTAGAGTACCGGCTACTTGTTATCAGCTGTTATGATTGGGTGGTCTCCTTTTACTCTGAAAATTAAATAAACAGCAAAGGTAAAGGCAAATATCGCGTGAAGTGAACATTGAATACTTCCATCTTTCCAATTCAACATTCAAAAATAACGAAAATAAGCGACATAAGACTTTCTAAGAATGAACAAATAGCAGCAGTAATATTATGGTAAGAATTAAGTTTGGTACATTCCATCATACAGCTGATAATTATTTAAAAAAATGCCTGTTCAGTCTACACAGAAACTGCAGTGCGAACTCATAGATTTTCTTAAGACGGCGTTACTGAATTTCATTGAGGTCCTTTTCAGCTCCATTAGAGAAGGGACAATACGCGTAGCTTTAGATATTCCACTTTTTCAGCGATGCTTCACCTTACGCTAAAAGTTGAATTCACATCAGCAGACAAATGCGGTATCACAGAGCTAGTGAAGCGCCGATGCGTAGAACAATCTCTCAGTGCTGTAGTAGCAATTAATGCAGAAAGAATAGCATATTGTTCAAGAAACGAAAGATAAGAGAAATTACAGCAGTTTACGAGTAAAATTACTTTCTTGCATTCACAAAATGAAATTATCTTATCGTCACTTATTACATTCAGAATGTTTCTTCAAAATTACAAGAAAATAGCCAATGAATTCGGAAGGACAAGTTAGTCAGGCTCCGAAGTAAGTCGAGAATCACAGAGTTGTCAGACAAACTTTGTTTTTTCAAGTCTAAGCCTTTCCAACAGCAGAAACCTATTTTTGTATGGCTCTCAAAATCTCCCTCTAGTGCTAGTACCCAAATCTTGTTAGATGTCTGGGCTACTAGACATCAAAATGAGGGCAAGCTCTATTCAGGGCACCTGCAGAATACATTACTGAGTTTACATCGATTCTGTCTTATAATTACAATTATCTGACTGTGTGCGGTTCATAGAAACATTGTACGTCTAAGTAAAGTATCGTGTTAATTATGTAATTGTGTTTTTATATGTTCATATGTGTAATGCTATAATGAAGATATAACTGCACTATGACAGTTTCAAAGTTGAAAGCTCTTACGTAAAATTTTTGGAATGCGCCGCTCCTATGGTAAAGCTAGTTTAGCCAGTGATCAAAAGTATCCGGACACCCCCCCCCCCCCCAAAAAAATAAGTTTTTCGTATTAGGTGCATTGTGCTGCCACCTACTGCCAAGTACTCCATATCAGCGACCTCAGTAGTCATTAGACATCGTGAGAGAGCAGAACGGGGCGCTCCGCGGAACTCACGGACTTTGAACGTGGTCAGGTGATTGGGTGTCACTTGTGTCATACGTCTCTACGCGAAATTTCCACACTCCTAAATATCTCTAGGTTCACTACTTCCGATGTGATAGTGAAGTGGAGCCGCGCGGGATTAGCCAAGCGGTCTGAGGCGCTGCAGTCATGGACTGTGCGGCTGGTCCCGGCGGAGGTTCGAGTCCTCCCTCGGGCATGGGTGTGTGTGTTTGTTCAAATGGTTCAAATGGCTCTGAGCACTATGGGACTTAACATCTATGGTCATCAGTCCCCTAGAACTTAGAACTACTTAAACCTAACTACCCTAAGGACATCACACAACACCCAGTCATCACGAGGCAGAGAAAATCCCTGACCCCGCTGGGAATCGAACCCGGGCGCGGGTAGCGAGAACGCTACCGCACGACCACGAGCTACGGACTGTGTGTTTGTCCTCAGGATTATTTAGGTCACGTAGTGTGTAAGCTCTGGGACTGATGACCTTAGCAGTTAAGTCCCGTAAGATTTCACACACATTTGAACAGTGAAGTGGAAATGCGAAGGGACACGTACAGCACAAAAGCGTACAGGCTGACCTCGTCTGTTGACTGACAGACATCGTCGAGATTTGATGAGGGACGTAGTGTGTAATAGGCAGATATCTATCCAGACCATCACACAGTATTTCCAAATTGCATGAGGAACCCTATGCAAGTACTATGACAGTTTGGCGGGAGGTGAGAAAACTTGGATTTCATGCTCGAGCGGCTGCTCATAAGCCACAATTCACGTCGGTAAATGCCAAACGACGCCTCGCTTGAGGTAAGGAGCGTAAACATTGAACGATTGAATAGTGGAAAAACGTTGTGTGGAGTTACAAATCACGGTACACAATGTGGCGATCCGATGGCAAGGTGTGGGTATGGCGAATGCCCAGTGAACGTCATCTGCCAGCATGTGTAGTGCCAACAGTAAAATTAGGAGGCGGTGGTGTTACGGTGCGGTTGTGTGGTCGTGTTTTTCATGGAGGGGACTTGCAACCCCTTGTTGTTTCGCGTGGCACTATCAAAATACAGACCTACATTGATGTTTTGAGCGTCTTCTTGCTTCCCACTGTTGAAAGATGCAATCGCCATCCCCGAAGTGCTCTTCAACACTATAGAGCACCAGTTCATAATGCACGGCCTGTGGCGGAGCGGTTACACGACAGTAACATCCCCTGTAATGGACTACCCTGCACAGAGTGCTGACCGAATCCTATAGAACACCTTTGGCATGTTTTGGAACACCATCTTCGTGCCAGACCTCACCGACCGACATCGATACCTCTCCTCAGTGCAGCACTCCGTGAAGAATGGGCTGCCATTCCCGAAGAAACATTCCAGCACCTGATTGGACATATGCCTGCGAGAGTGGAAGCTGTCATCAAGGCTAAGGTTGGGCCAACACCATAATGAATTCCAGCATTACCGATGGAGGGCGCCACGAACTTGTAAGTCATTTTCAGCAACGTGTCCGGATACTTTTGATCACATAGTATATTTCTAGAATTGTAAAACGTCCAAATCGGCCAGCAACTCGGCTTTTGCTATGAAACACCTGACGTAAGGTACAGACAGTGCTTCGCACGTGAACCGCAGACAGGTCTGCAATTCAATTGCATTATACCATGGTAAAGGTTCATACAGTATGAGATAATAGTAAAAAGTAAACAGCAAAATGTCACTGTAGACACGTTGGTACTCAAGAATTATTGGGGTTACATATCTGCTGTCACCTTACTGCAGCAGATAAAACTTCCTTATTTTAGCAGAAGCGGATGTACTTGTAATCCATCAAATGTCACGATTTTTTCAGTTTTTGAGACAATACAGTGGCCCGATGTAAGTTGTCTAATTTTGCAAAAGGCAGATATAACTGTAATACACAGTGGCTTAATTTATTTGTCCTGGAAGACAAAGACAATGTAAGTGATTTGCGAACATTAGTTGTGACATCTGTGTGATAGGACATTAAGGTTATCGTATGTTCAGTCACTGTTTTCTGACAGGGCAACCCCACATAAAAATGAAGGTGAATCAAAGCGCAACAACTATTTATTCTAACTGCTGGTCAGCAAAATTCAGAGCAGTGAAAAAAATATTACGATGCACTGGCTGCTCATTTAAATAGCTAATAAGATTCAGAACAACCAAGAACTATTGCAATTAACTGATTATCAAACTTATCGTAAAACACAGAACCTGAGCAGTGATTCTTATTTCAGTTGACAGCAGACGTTATGATTTATTTAACATATTAAAATTACCTGACATTGTCAGTGTTGTAGGAGATCTTAAAATCTAGTGTTGTTGTCTCCTTTACGAGAACGTTTTATTTGCCAAACCGCAAGGAAGGGTATATCGATTACTAGTTTCGGCCAGTTAAATAGCCGCCTTCAGATCAAATAATAGAAAGCCATACCTACATCGACTACGGAAGCAAGACGCTTTTGCGCAATCGTGTTTACAATTTCAAAGTAAAAAACCGTAGTTTTGAGTTTTCTACTTTTGGAACTGTAAATATCATTGCGATCAAGCGTCGTGTTCCAGTAATCGATGTAGACACTGGTTTCTCTTATCCGATCTGAAGATGGCCATTTTAATGGTTCAAACTAGAAATATATGTATCCTCCCTTGCAATCTTGGCAAATAAAAAGTTATCGTAAAGAAGACTACAACACTAGATTTAACATACTTACAGCTAACATGAATTCTGTTGTAATTGAAATCGCATTTACAGCACAACTGAGATTTACGTTCACTAACTTAGATTATTCAGTATGATGCTATCTTCAAGAGACGTCCTTTGAAATTCGCCTTTTGTGGTATTTTCAAACAGAGGCAAAAGTATTCCTTAAAGTGGGAGCAATATTTAATTATGTCACTCATTATGCAGAGTTATGATTGATGACAACAACCGCGTAAATAAATCATTATTTACATGAAACCCCTGCCCGTGTGGTAAAGGTTGTCTCTACGCAGGCTGCGTTGAATAGTGTAATCTGTAGTACGGTACTTACTTTATTCAAACTAAAAAGCAACTAAGACCTGTCAACATGCACTACTGCTAAAGAAGCTTAGAAGTTTGGCAACGACAACGGGCAGCACGTGGATGGTCTGTCATTGGATCAGGGAGAACACATGGGTACACACGACGACTTCGTCAACGCTCGCGACCGTGACCTTAAGCTTTCAAAATAAGTCCCCAATAGGGGCTGTTACGACGTTAGTTGGCATGCCTGTTTATCGTTCTGGCTTTACTCTATTTGTGGACCCAAATTTTTTCAGTTAAAAATGAGTGATTAATAATATTTAAAGACTTTTTTAACTGGTTTTTGAATTGTCTAACACTTCAGGGGTTCAAATCAAGCAGTTTTGTTTACCTACCAGTGACACGCTTTTTTTTTTTTTTTTTTTTTTTTTACAACATTTCTTCACCAAAGCTAAACAAGGAAATGTATTCACATCACAGAACATTAATTTGCATTCCGAATCATAATTTGTGAGAAATATACAATCGAATTGCTGAGTGGAGTAGTGGGGGTGCACAGTAATGTTATAATCTGTTACTCTTATCACCTCCACAACGAAAAGGCAACCTGCTGTGGAAGATATTAAATCGACTACAGAACGACGTGCACATACAGCGTACTACTGTGATTAACAAGCATGAGTATCGGTTGTGACTTAAAATCACGCAGGAACCATGCAACCAGTATATATATACCGAAAATTAGCTTCTTACCACTTTATTAGGTCGCTAACAACGATTGTCTATTTCTCAAGAATTTATTTATGCGTTTAAGGCATAATTCGACAGACTGTCATATGTAAGTACTTAATACACAGGGCCGTGCCTCATGATTTCAGTCTTAACGCTGCTGCTGAATTAAGATTGAAATGACGTGACAAGAAATATGGGTCCTGATTAAAACCGTCTAGATTGTTCATTACAATGGACATTCGATAATTAAAGAGCCGTATTGATGTTAAAAAACTGTGCATTTTTTTACAAAACGATTTCTTCTGCTTTTCGACATTATCTCCTCCAATATTAGTACGCTTTACCCAACAACAGTTCATTGTTTTATATACCCGATGCAAATAAGCCTTTGTTTTCTTGTTTGAGCCACTTTCCCCACAGTCTTTGTTCCATACTTCGTCTTTTGGACTCTGGTTCAAAATGGTGAATCGAAGTTACAGGATAAGCTAAAATCTTGTTTAGATAAGGGTCACACTCTCTTTCATAGCGTCCTTTTAAGTCTGCACACGTTGAGTCTTGATTCCTTGTGTTGTTGCATTAACTCTTTCTGGGCCCGCCTACCACGTCTTTTGTTGTACTACAGCTTCTTACTGATGACGTTATAAAGTATCTAACATCTATAGAAACTGTTTTTGCTATATGTTCAACTGAAACACGTCGGTCTTCACGAATAATGTCGTCAATGAGGGTTTGAAGCGAACGAATTGCTACTTCTACTGGCCGGCCAGGTCGTCGCTCGTCAGGCTGATAGTCAACCGCTTGTGAACTGTTCTGCCCACTTACGATAATTTCTGCGGTTCGTACAATTTTCACCGCAATATAAAAGCGTTCGAGAACAGAGTTTAGCCAGTTTTTTTTCCAGAAAAGCGTCCTTGATTCATAATCAAAACGTCTTCGGTCCCGGGTTCGATTCCCGCCACTGCCTAAATCTTGATAAATAATCAGCATCGGTGGCCGAAGACTTCCGGCATAAGAAGTCAGCCTCATTCTGCCAACGGCCTTGTCAAAGAGGGCGGAGGAGCGGATAGAGGTTCAGGGCACTCTCTTTTCCTATGGGTGGGAAATTGCCCCTAAAGGCGGAAGAATCAGCAATGATCAACGACATGAGGATGCAGAAGGCAATGGAAACCACTGCATTAAAGACACGTAACGTGTATCCACAGGATATGTGGCCTGTAATTGAAGAAGTGTCATGATGATCTCTCCATTGGCAAAAGATTCCGGAATAGTCCCCCATTCGGGTCTCCGGGCCGCGGTGGTCTAGCGGTTCTAGGCGCTCAGTCCGGAACCGCACGACTGCTACGGTCGCAGGTTCGAATCCTGCCTCGGGCATGGATGCGTGTGATGTCCTTAGGTTAGTTAGGTTTAAGTAGTTCTAAGTTCTAGGGGACTGATGACCACAGATGTTAAGTCCCAATGCGCTCAGAGCCATTTTTGGATCTCCGGGAGGGAACTGCCAAGGGGGAGGTTACCATGAGAAAAAGATTGAATAATCTACGAAAGGATAACGTTCTACGAGTCGGGGCGTGGAATGTCAGAAGCTTGAACGTGGTAGGGAAACTAGAAAATCTGAAAAGGGAAATGCAAAGGCTCAATCTAGATATACACTCCTGGAAATGGAAAAAAGAACACATTGACACCGGTGTGTCAGACCCACCATACTTGCTCCAGACACTGCGAGAGGGCTGTACAAGCAATGATCACACGCACGGCACAGCGGACACACCAGGAACCGCGGTGTTGGCCGTCGAATGGCGCTAGCTGCGCAGTATTTGTGCACCGCCGCCGTCAGTGTCAGCCAGTTTGCCGTGGCATACGGAGCTCCATCGCAGTCTTTAACACTGGTAGCATGCCGCGACAGCGTGGACGTGAACCTTATGTGCAGTTGACGGACTTTGAGCGAGGGCGTATAGTGGGCATGCGGGAGGCCGGGTGGACGTACCGCCGAATTGCTCAACACGTGGGGCGTGAGGTCTCCACAGTACATCGATGTTGTCGCCAGTGGTCGGCGGAAGGTGCACGTGCCCGTCGACCTGGGACCGGACCGCAGCGACGCACGGATGCACGCCAAGACCGTAGGATCCTACGCAGTGCCGTAGGGGACCGCACCGCCACTTCCCAGCAAATTAGGGACACTGTTGCTCCTGGGGTATCGGCAAGGACCATTCGCAACCGTCTCCATGAAGCTGGGCTACGGTCCCGCACACCGTTAGGCCGTCTTCCGCTCACGCCCCAACATCGTGCAGCCCGCCTCCAGTGGTGTCGCGACAGGCGTGAATGGAGGGACGAATGGAGACGTGTCGTCTTCAGCGATGAGAGTCGCTTCTGCCTTGGTGCCAATGATGGTCGTATGCGTGTTTGGCGCCGTGCAGGTGAGCGCCACAATCAGGACTGCATACGACCGAGGCACACAGGGCCAACACCCGGCATCATGGTGTGGGGAGCGATCTCCTACACTGGCCGTACACCACTGGTGATCGTCGAAGGGACACTGAATAGTGCACGGTACATCCAAACCGTCATCGAACCCATCGTTCTACCATTCCTAGACCGGCAAGGGAACTTGCTGTCCCAACAGGACAATGCACGTCCGCATGTATCCCGTGCCACCCAACGTGCTCTAGAAGGTGTAAGTCAACTACCCTGGCCAGCAAGATCTCCGGATCTGTCCCCCATTGAGCATGTTTGGGACTGGATGAAGCGTCGTCTCACGCGGTCTGCACGTCCAGCACGAACGCTGGTCCAACTGAGGCGCCAGGTGGAAATGGCATGGCAAGCCGTTCCACAGGACTACATCCAGCATCTCTACGATCGTCTCCATGGGAGAATAGCAGCCTGCATTGCTGCGAAAGGTTCATATACACTGTACTAGTGCCGACATTGTGCATGCTCTGTTGCCTGTGTCTATGTGCCTGTGGTTCTGTCAGTGTGATCATGTGATGTATCTGACCCCAGAAATGTGTCAATAAAGTTTCCCCTTCCTGGGACAATGAATTCACGGTGTTCTTATTTCAATTTCCAGGAGTGTAGTAGGGGTCAGTGAAGTGAAGTGGAAGGAAGACAAGGATTTCTGGTCAGATGAGTATCGGGTAATATCAACAGCAGCAGAAAATGGTAAATCAGGTGTAGGATTCGTTATGAATAGGAAGGTAGGGCAGAGGGTGTGTTACTGTGAACAGTTCAGTGACCGGGTTGTTCTAATCAGAATCGACAGCAGACCAACACCGACAACGATAGTTCAGGTATACATGCCGACGTCGCAAGCTGAGGATGAACAGATAGAGAATGTGTATGAGGATATTGAAAGGGTAATGCAGTATGTAAAGGGGGACGAAAATCTAATAGTCATGGGCGGCTGGAATGCAGTTGTAGGGGAAGGAGTAGAAGAAAAGGTTACAGGAGAATATGGGCTTGGGACAAGGAATAAAAGAGGAGAAAGACTAATTGAGTTCTGTAACAAGTTTCAACTAGTAATAGCGAATACCCTGTTCAAGAATCACAAGAGGAGGAGGTATACTTGGAAAAGGCCGGGAGATACGGGAAGATTCCAATTAGATTACATCATGGTCAGACAGAGATTCCGAAATCAGATACTGGATTGTAAGGCGTACCCAGGAGCAGATATAGACTCAGATCCCAATATAGTAGTGATGAAGAGTAGGCTGAAGTTCAAGACATTAGTCAGGAAGAATCAATACGCAAAGAAGTGGGATACGGTAGTACTAAGGAATGACGAGATACGTTTGAAGTTCTCTAACGCTATAGATACAGCAATAAGGAATAGCGCAGTAGGCAGTACAGTTGAAGAGGAATGGACATGTCTAAAAAGGGCCATCACAGAAGTTGGGAAGGAAAACATAGGTACAAAGAAGGTAGCTGCGAAGAAACCATGGGTAACAGAAGAAATACTTCAGTTGATTAAATGAAAGGAAGAAGTACAAACATGTTCCGGGAAAATCAGGAATACAGAAATACAAGTCGCTGAGGAAAGAAATAAATAGGAAGTGAAGGGAAGCTAAGACGAAATGTCTGCAGGAAAATTGTGAAGACATCGAAAAAGATATGATTGTCGGAAAGACAGACTCAGCATACAGGAAAGTCAAAACAACCTTTGGTGACATTAAAAGCAACGGTGGTAACATTAAGAGTGCAACGGGAATTCCACTGTTAAATGCAGAGGAGAGAGCAGATAGGTGGAAAGAATACATTGAAAGCCTCTATGAGGGTGAAGATTTGTCTGATGTGATAGAAGAAGAAACAGGAGTCGATTTAGAAGAGATAGGGGATCCAGTATTAGAATCGGAATTTAAAAGAGCTTTGGAGGACTTACGGTCAAATAAGGCAGAAGGGATAGATAACATTCCATCAGAATTTCTAAAATCATTGGGGGAAGTGGCAACAAGACGACTCTTCACGTTGGTGTGTAGAATATATGAGTCTGGCGATATACCATCTGACTTTCGGAAAAGCATCATCCACACAATTCCGAAGACGGAAAGAGCTGACAAGTGCGAGAATTATCGCACAATCAGCTTAACAGCTCATGCATCGAAGCTGCTTACAAGAATAATATACAGAAGAATGGAAAAGAAAATTGAGAATGCGCTAGGTGACGATCAGTTTGGCTTTAGGAAAAGTAAAGGGACGAGAGAGGCAATTCTGACGTTACGGCTAATAATGGAAGCAAGGCTAAAGAAAAATCAAGACACTTTCATAGGATTTGTCGACTTGGAAAAAGCGTTCGACAATATAAAATGGTGCAAGCTGTTCAAGATTCTGTAAAAAGTAGGGGTAAGCTATAGGGAGAGACGGGTCATATACAATATGTACAACAACCAAGAGGGAATAATAAGAGTGGACGATCAAGAACGAAGTGCTCGTATTAAGAACGGTGTAAGACAAGGCTGTAGCCTTTCGCCCCTACTCTTCAATCTGTACATCGAGGAAGCAATGATGAAAATAAAAGAAAGGTTCAGGAGTGGAATTAAAATACAAGGTGAAAGGATATCAATGACACGATTCGCTGATGACACTGCTATCCTGAGTGAAAGTGAAGAAGAATTAAATGATCTGCTGAACGGAATGAACAGTCTAATGAGTACACAGTATGGTTTGAGAGTATATCGGAGAAAGATGAAGGTAATGAGAAGTAGTAGAAATGAGAACTGCTACCTAGGCAGTAAAATAACCAATTACGGACCGAGCAAGAAGGACATCAAAAGCAGACTCGCTATGGCATAAAAGGCATATCTGGCCAAGAGAAGTCTACTAATATCAAATACCGGCCTTAATTTGAGGAAGAAATTTCTGAGGATGTACGTCTGGAGTACAGCATTGTATGGTAGTGAAACATGGACTGTGGGAAAACCGGAACAGAAGAGAATCGAAGCATTTGAGATGTGGTGCTATAGACGAATGTTGAAAATTACGTGGACTGATAAGGTAAGGAATGAGGAGGTTCTACGCAGAATCGGAGAGGAAAGGAATATGTGGAAAACACTGATAAGGAGAAGGGACAGGATGATAGGACATCTGCCAAGACATGAGGGAATGACTTCCATGGTACTAGAGGGAGCTGTAGAGGGCAAAAACTGTAGAGGAAGACAGAGATTGGAACACGTCAAGCAAATAATTGAGGACGTAGGTTGCAAGTGCTACTCTGAGATGAAGAGGTTAGCACAGGAAAGGAATTCGTGGCGGTACGCATCAAACCAGTCAGTATACTGATGACCAAAAAAAAAAAAAAATGAAAACGGATCACTGAACGATGTTCAACTAATGTGGAAAGATTAAGCGCCCACGCCATCGTCAAATGTAATATTGAGTTTATAAAGAAAACAATTTTTATCCCTCGGCTGTTCTCAGCTCATCCTAATGATGAAAATCGGAAGCCAAGAATGAAACCAAATTTCTCCTGCATAGTTTTTCGTTTCTGCATCAGTTTTCCTCTTTAATTATTGAATGTCCTTCGTATATATCATTAGTCATCATCTCTTTTCGACTGCGGCTGTCATGAAACCAAAAACTATATATGCAATCCTTTCAAATGATGTGATGGTGGTCTGCCTCCGAAACGTGTAAGGCAACAAAATTTTAACAGTGAGTAGACCGTTATCATTAGCTACCAAATAAAGCAGTGAAAAAAACGTCCTCAGTCTTAACTACTATAACATGGGACTGTTGTGTGTCGACGCCGTTCGCAAATTGTTAAGGAAGTTTAAGTAATAATCTTTCTGACAACGAACACTGTTAATGATTCCTGATATTTTAACATAATGCAACAACAGCCTCTGGATATCCTGTATACAGTCTGACACCGTCTTCCCATCGATGCCGTCGCATCGTATCCGCAGAGAGTGCTGTTGGTAACTGACGATAAACGCCACTCCATATTACATATTTAATTTCTTTTCATTTAAGGACCTGCTATCATTGAGCCTTTCATTAGAATGAGCAGATATTATGTTCCTCTGTATGGTGATAGCTCCAGGTGTCAATTAATACCGCAATACTACAAATATCAGGGAACACCTGAGACAGTCCTTAACGCTTTTAAACTCGAATTTATCACAAGAAATGACATTTGTAAAGTATTACCACTCTCATCAGTGCCTGACAAATAATGACTGTAGCTACCCCATCTGTCATTTTTGTATTCTTGTTCTCTAAAAGATTTTCCAACAATCTATCAACCCGCTCTGTCGAAACCTCACCGTCAACAAACTATCACTAGTAATCTCACTATATACTCATTTCATGTTGATCTACATGTAATTCGAAAACCACCTATCGTATTTGTTATCTAAAACAAAAGGGACATCAAAAATGAAAGTTAATCATGTGTCGTGAGAGTCGACACCAATACTGATCGTAATTGCTGACTAACCATAGAGAGACGTGATGTAACACGTTTTAGCCACTATCAGTTAGCAAATCTGAACTTTCAATTACATGACGAAAATTTTTATATTTGACCAGGGCAACTATCTACACACTGTGGTCCCTGTTATCTAACCACGAAAGATGTTAAATATGGTTTCATTCTAGAATAACAAATTTGCAATGACGTAATGTATGTGTTGGATGGCGATTCGAAGACAGCACCTAATCAGATTTTTATATAAGCAAAGGCCGTATATCGAATTTTATCAGCAGTTGTGAGATATTTGAAACTACAGTGACAAGAAAAATGGATAATTTCTGCCTTCTTGGGATTCTAACCCGGCACCTATCACCACCAATGGACATTAAATATAGGTTCATTTTCCCAGAAGCGAGATGTGCAGATGTTTGTGTTAGAAATGATGTGACGAAGAGTACACTGACGACTGGGAAATGAGCCCCGCATATATTGTTGTTAACTACACTAGAAGACATGTTAACTATGGAATTCTTTTTCACCATTAGCTAGGAGTATTACGTTTGAACTGGAAATGTGACGAAAAGATCTGTCTCTCTATGGGAGTCGAAACCATCACATATAGTTACTGACAATGTATGAAAAGATGTTAAAAATCAAAATAAATTTCCAACAACAGGTAGGTATGTTCATGGTAAAGCCTGAAAGGACATTATGAATATTTTGTACCTAACTAAGATTCGAACCCTGACACGCGCCATGCGGGGAGAATTTGAGTAGTTTGGAACCTTGAGCAAACAACGAATTTATAGCATTATGTGATCATGAACGGACCATGAGTGAGAAGTGTGGGCTTTGCCGTAGGTTCGTGAGTAGTGGATTGCGATGTGAGACTTGTTCGAAGTATTTTCACTGGGGGGAATGCAGTGGGGAAGCTAGTGGGCATTCTGGTGAGATCCTCTCCTGGAACTGCAGGTTATGTAGCAAGAGTAAGTTGATAGAGGAGCAGGAGCGTAAGATCTGTGCCCTTCAGGTGCAGTTGAAAAACGCACAGGAGGAGCTAGATGGGATGAGGAGGGAGGAGGGGGTTGGGGAATGGGAGCTGGCTGTTGGCAAGAGATCTGCTAGGAGAAGAAGATTTTCAAATAGTTTTACTATTGGTGTTTGCAATAGATATGACTGTCAGAGTCTAGCGGAGAGGAATCTCTAGTAGCTGTAGATGTAGGAAGTATGCAGCAGACCCCAGTAGTTACGGTGGCTAGAATAGTTGCAAAGTCGAAGAGGAAGAAGAAGAAGAAGAAGAAGAAGAAGAAGAAGAAGGTTCTGCTGTTAGGTAGTTCTCATGGCAGAGGTGTAGGCCAGCAGTTGCAGGAAGTGCTGGGGAGTGAGTACCATCTCACCAGCATTGTGAAGCCTAATGCAGGACCGAGCGAGGTGGCGCAGTGGTTAGCACACTGGACTCGCATTCGGGAGGACGACGGTTCAATCCCGTCTCCGGCCATCCTGATTTAGGTTTTCCGTGATTTCCCTAAATCGTTTCAGGCGAATGCCGAGATGGTTCATTTGAAAGGGCACGGCCGATTTCCTTCCCAATCCTTCCCTAACCCGAGCTTGCGCTCCATCTCTAATGACCTCGTTGTCGACGGGACGTTAAACACTAACCACCACCACCTAATGCAGGATTGGCTCCTGTGACTGTTAACATAGGTGGGTTATGTAGGGATTTTACTAAAGAGGATCAGGTAGTAATTGTGGGTGGGGCTGGTAATTGTATTGATACGGATGGGGAGTATGACATAGATGGTGACCTGGAAAAAGATAGCCACTCAAACTGGCAACACGAATGTGCATTTCGTGGAACTGTTTCAGCGTCACGATCGGCCTCATCTTAATACAGCCGTCAGGCGTAATAACATGAGACTTGGCGGTGCGCTGACGACAGAAAGCATGGGTCACATTTCAGTGGTGTCGGTGGAGTCTATCAGTAGGACGGGCCTCACTAGACATGGCCTCCACCTCAACAGGTATGGGAAGGGGAGGTTAGCAAAGCTTATAGGTGACAGCATAGGTGGGGTTGGTGGGATCACTCATGGGAAAATTCCTGCAGTAGTGGGTGTTAGAGCTGCACGTTTTTTAGATTGAAGTCAGCTGATAGGTATTCCTGCTTAAGGAAAGTCTCTCTAACAAAGGAACCACTTTTGACAAAGCTTAGGTATCCGAGTAATGAGGGAATTAGTATATTTCATCAAAATATACAAGGTATTAGAGATAAAGTTAGTGAACTGCTTATAGATGTTGACTCTGAAATTATTGGTCTATCTGAACACTTCTTAAATAAGGAGATAATTCAGAGGCTTCCTTTACCAAGATAGAGGTTGGCTGGCAACTTTTCGAGGAGCTCTTTGCGGTATGGGGGAGTAGCCATGTATGTGAAAAACGGCATCCCATTTGAGTCAGCTGATGTTTCAAAGTACTGCACTGAAAAGGTGTTTGAATGTTGTGCAGGTGTGGTTAAATTTAACGGAGCTAAACTTCTAACTGTTGTTATTTATAGATCCCCAGGCTCCGATTTCACAACATTTTTGCTAAAGTTAGAGGAGGTTCTTGGCTCACTTTATAGGAAATACAAAAAGTTAGTTATATGTGGTGACCTCAATATTAATTGTATAAGTGATTGGGCAAGGAAGAGGATGAAGGTAGACCTCCTTAATTCATATAATCTTATGCAAACCGTATTCTTTCCAACGAGAGTGCAAGGGAACAGTAGAACAACCATAGGCAATATTTTTGTTCATTCCTCATTACTAGAAGGGCATTCTGTTAGCAAAAAGGTGAATGGCCTTTCAGATCATGATGCACAAATTTTAACTCTAAAAGATTTTTGTGCTGCAACACGTGTTAAATATAGTCATCAGCTGTTTAGGAAAGCTGATCCAGTTGCTGTAGAGACCTTTGTAAACCTTATCAAGGAACAAGAGTGGCAATATGTTTATAGCGCTGATACAGTAGACGATAAATATAATGCTTTTCTCAAGACTTTTCTCGTGCTCTTTGAAAGTTGCTTTCCGTTAGAACGTTCAAAACAGGGTACTAGCACAAACAGGCAGCCTGGGTGGCTAACTAAAGGTATAAGAATATCTTGTAGAATAATGTGGCAATTATATCAAAACGTTAGAAACAGTCACAATCTAAATGCAATAGCCCATTACAAACAGTATTGTAAGGTGCTTAAAAAAGTTATTAGGAAGGCAAAAAGTGTGTGGTATGCAGATAGAATAGCTAAGTCTCAGGATAAAATTGAAACCATATGGTCAGTCGTAAAGGAAGTGGCTGGTCTACAGAGACAGGTCGAGGATATAGAATCAGTGCGTAGTGGGAACGTCCGTGTCACTGATAAGTCGCATATATGTACAGTATTTAATAATCACTTTCTGAATATAGCAGGTGAACTAAATAGAAACCTAGTCCCAACAGAGAATCATATAGCGCTCTTAGAAAAAAGTGTTCCGAGACTGTTACCTGAAATGCTCCTCCATGATACTGACAAGAGGGAGATTGAGTTAATAATTAAATCACTAAAGACCAAGAACTCTCATGGATATGACGGGGTATCTAGCAGAATACTGAACTATTGTTCTATGTATGTTAGCCCAGTACTTAGCCATATCTGTAACTTTTCCTTTAGGAGTGATCGGTTTCCTGACCGATTAAAGTACTCGGTAGTGAAGCCACTTTATAAAAAGGGAGACATTGATAATGTTGACAATTTTAGACCCAATTCTATGCCATCGGTGTTTGCTAAAGTTATCGAGAAGGTTGTATGTACAAGGTTACTGGAGCATTTAAATTCACATAATTTGCTGTCAAGTGTTCAGTTTGGTTTTAGAAATGGTTTAACAACAGAAAATGCTATATTCTCTTTTCTCTGTGGGGTTTTGGACGGATTAAATAAAAGGTTGCGAACGCTAGGTGTTTTCTTTGATTTAACGAAGGCTTTTGACTGTGTGGACCACAAAATATTACTGCAGAAGTTGGACCATTATGGAGTAAGGGGAGTAGCTTGCAATTGGTTCGCCTCTTACTTTAAGAACAGAAAGCAGAAGATAATTCTCCGCAATATTGAGAGTGGTAGTGATGTTCAGTCACAATGGGGCACTGTTAAGTAGGGCGTTGCCCAAGGGTCGGTGCTGGGGCCACAGCTGTTTCTTATTTATATAAATGATATGCCTTCTAGTATTACAGGTGATTCAAAAATATTTCTGTTTGCTGATGACACCAGGTTGATAGTGAAGGATCTTGTGTGTAATATTGAAACAGTATCAAATAATGTAGTTCATGAAATAAGTTCGTGACTTGTGGAAAATAATTTGATGCTAAATCACAGTAAGACTCAGTTTTTACAGTTTCTAACTCACAATTCAACAAGAACCGATATTTTGATCAGACAGAATGGGCATATTATAAGCGAGACGGAAGAGTTCAAGTTCCTAGGCGTTCGGATAGATAGTAAGCTGTTGTGGAAAGCCCATGTCCAGGATCTTGTTCAGAAAGTAAATGATGCTTTATTTACCATTAGAACAGTATCTGAAATAAGTGACACTTCAACACGAAAAGTAGTCTACTTCGCATATTTTCATACGCTTATGTCGTATGGTATTATTTTTTGGGGTAATTCTTCTGATTCAAAAAGGGTATTTTTGGCTCAAAAACTGGCTGTTCGAGCTATGTGTGGTGTAAGTTCGAGAACCTCTTGTCGACCCCTATTCAATAGTCTGGGAATTCTGACATTGCCCTCACAGTATATATTTTCTTTAATGTCGTTTGTTGTTAGCAATATTAGCCTATTCGCAAGTGTTAGCAGCTTTCACTCAGTTAATACTAGTCAGAAATCCAATCTGCATTTAGAATGCACTTCCTTGACTCTTGTGCAGAAAGGAGTGCAGTATTCTGCTGAATCCATTTTCAATAAGCTGCCACAAGAACTCAAAAATCTTAGCAGTAGCCCAAACTCTTTTAAGTCTAAACTGAAGAGTTTCCTCATGGCTCACTCCCCCTATTCTGTCGAGGAGCTCCTGGAAGAGCTAAAAAATTAAGCAAATTCCAGTGATACATTGTTGATTTTCTTTATTTAAACTTACGACTTGTCACCTGAATATGTTTTTTTTATATTTCATTTTATCTGTTTCTAATATCGTGTTATAATTTCATGTATTGACTCGTTCCATGATCATGGAGACTTCTCCTTAATTTGGTCCCACGGAACAATAAATAAATAAATAAATAAATCCCGTGAAACCAGAACAAATATACTCAGTATCTCAAGCTGAAATAAAAAATAGAATCAGTGCCCTGTGACCTTACATGGCGTTTGGTTCTTTAACTAAAATAAAAATATTGTCGTAAGAAAGGTTACTGGAGACAGATTTTCTACATGCTGCCACCTACGCCTCTGTCATGGCCCAACCTAACCAGCCGTCGGTAGCGAAGTGATATCATCACGTTTAATGTGAATTTGAAACCACTGTCTAATCGCATATTCTTCGTCTGCCATAATCAGAGATACATCTGGTCTACCAGCAAGTATTAAAAAACCTCGTCTGAAGTGCGAATCAAACCCTGATCCCACTTATACTAGCATCAAGCCCCAAAGTCTGTTGCGCCAGACTGGATGAGAATTCTGGCTTCCTGGCTCCCTGGGGTGAATTACTTTATTTTGTAACCACTGAAATAAAATCACATAACTACCATCTACACACACTGTACATGCGGAAGTTTCCACAAAGGGCGTTGTTTCCGCTTCGCTACTCTCCATGGTGAACTTCGCGCAGTGCAAAAGAAAAGCTCAGTTACTGAACCTGATTTTTCTGTAATTCATTAAACTAGAAATTGTCGATCTGCTAATAGCATCAATCTATTGGAAGCTCAGAAATAATTTACTTTATTTTATAACCCGCCAGTAACAGCAAACCCTTGGGAAAACGTTTCCGTGACAAACTCGTGGCTGTCTGTCCTGATCAGAACAACGTCAGTTCCACCGCCGTGAGGCTGCCTGACGATAGCCGGCGTTAGCCAAGGTGATCACGGAGGATCACGCCTTGAGCCTATGATCTATAGCGGACGTTCGTACACTCTCATTGGCAAACACAAGATTATTTAATATTGTAGTGTGGTCTTCAGCGTGAAATATTTTCCGTAAACAATGTGTAAACCATGCAGTAACAACAACATAGTAACCAGTATTCTGGTAGCATATGATGTGAGGAATACTACGTATGTAATCTACCATTTCGGGCAAAATTTACTAGGAGATAGGAGGTTAGTGCCTGGGTTTGCGGCGATTTTGAATTTAATACAAGGGCGACGGCAGGAAATTCGAACGTCAGTGTCCTGTACGGGGTGAGTGTTACCGAAGAAATGAAGTCAGGTAATAGTGTTACCGTGTCTTGGAGGATGATTTTAACCTGAGTTACTTGCTACGTTTAGGAAGCCGAATGGTGTAGCTCTGTCACATAAAGAGTTAAAATATCGCTTTCGTTTGAGATTAGAACCTAGACCAACGTATCTTCGACGTCGCGGTGCGACATCGTTTCCAGTGACCTACCGCAGCACTCACTCTTACCTCATAGAACTAGTGATAGCAGCTAATGGTAATTATTTAACTGTAATTTCATTCTAGAGAGCTGCACGGTCACCAGTGGCATCTGTTCTTTCAGACATGTCCGAAAGAACAGATGCCATCTTCATATACAGAGCCGTGTTTTCTAGCGGTCATCTGTGGCAACCATTTTGTATTGCCAAATGACTGTACCGAAACGAGATTAGAGGATATGCAAGACAGTTACTTTATGTGGGCTGCATGCAAATCAGCAAACGTAAAATAGGTCGTTCGGATACTTTTGAGCACGATAATACACCGGAAAACATCCGTTGCAGAATCTCATGCGACAGTGCTACATGGATAATAACCGGATAGATGAACATCGTGAAGTTAGTCTACGAGGAATGGTGGTATGAATACGGGTATAATATCTTACCCTGAATAACTAATATACTTTCTAACCCTTTTTTCGTTTTCGAAAGGCACTGTGTGGGGCTTGACGATACAATTCAGAAGGAGAGTGTTAGATATCGATTGAAGTTCCGGATTTTGTGGCTTCACGAGCAAGAATATCTACGTCTTGATTCACTAGACGGGAATTGGACGCATCACATCGCCTAGTCCAGTTCTGAACGGCGAAAGTGAGTCTATGAGACACCGACCGTCTTACGAAAAGTCGGAATATATCAAACTACGGAAATGATGGGGGTAAAAGAATCTTCGCAAACATTACTTACAAACAAGCAATGATAGTAGAGTTTATTAATAACCAAAGCGAAATTCTTAACGGATGTTCTTGACTTAAGTTGTATGGTAATATCCTTTTCATCATATTTATTTCGATCTCTATTCACATAGACGAACAGTGGCTCGTGAAACACGCAGCAACGAGTTCACGCAACTTCATTAATACCCGAGATACAAACATCAACTTTGCTTTTTTAAATAAAACTGCTATATTTTGCTGGCATAATATCAGATCTAAATAAAAAATATTCTGATAGTGCATATTGCAGATACTGTAAATAGAATATGGGTCTTTGGAGCTATTGTTGTGGCCGTTTAAGGAAACTCTCCTGGTAAACGTGTGCCACCGGGTAAAGAAGCAGTTTCATGCTTTTAATTAAAATTTAAATATTTTTCGTACCAAAGAAAATTTTGTATTACTAGAAAGCTAATCAGCCGACTTTAAGAAGAGACAGTTATTATTTTTTTCCAATACATTTTCAGGAGGTAGTGTCCCACAGCTCTTACATGTTCAAAATATGTCGTATTACCGCCTTGAGCTGCTGGTGAAATTCCTTATTTACACAACCAGTTTCAGTCGTCTGACCAGCATCAGGTTCATAGAAGTATTCGCAGCATCAAGTCAGGGTAAATATGAAATCATTATCGTCAGATGATAAAATCGTGAATATCGTACCATAAATTGCATCGTCATTATATATAAACTGCGCTACGTAGTTTGCTCCTACAATTATAACATGAATGAATAAACTACTTAGCACAGTGTTTGTAGACTGACGATGCAATTTATGTTACGATATTCATGGTTTTATCATCTGACAATAATGATTTTGTGGTTTCAACTTACAAGATGCTGCGAATACTTTTATGAACCTGATGATGTCAGACGACTGAAACTGGTTGTGTAAATAAGGAATTTCACCAGCAGCTCATTTAATAAAATACTAGCCTGCGGAAAGGGTAGAACCGCACCAGGACTAGAAAAAATTTCAAATATTCACCTGAAACACCTTTCTCGGAAACCACTTGTCCTTCTATTGAGAATAATAAATAGCTGCATGCTGCTACACCACTTCCCTGCGATCTGGAAGGAACCGAAGGTTATTACGATCCTAAAGGTAGGGAAAGATCCAATACTACCGCCAAATCATCGCCCATTCAGCTTATGGGGGAAACGCTTGAAAGAGTAGTTTTGGGCAGGATCAACGAATGTCTCATAGACGACGAAACCATCAGACCGGAACAATTCGGGTTCCAGAAGCAGCTCTCTGCAGAGCTACAGGTCCTACAATTCACCGAACACATCACACACAACGTCAACTACACTAACTGAACAGCAGCAGTATTCCTAGATTGGGAAAAGGCATACGGCAACGTATGGCACGTAAAATTGGTGTACAAGTTTAAACATCACACCACGATCCCCGATGCGTACGTCAAACTCATAAACAGCTTTCTGACAGATCAGACGTTCCTGGTCGAGGTGGACGGGACACGCTTCCCAGAAAAGCCTCTGAGGGCTGGTATCCCTCAAGTGTCCGAAATATCAAAATGGTTCAAATGGCTCTGAGCACTATGGGACTTAACATCTGAGGTCATCAGTCCCCTAGAACTTAAAACTACTTAAACCTAACTAACCTAAGGACATCACACACATCCATGCCCGAGGCAGAATTCGAACCTGCAACCGTAGCGGTCGCGCAGTTCCAGACTGTAGCGCCTAGAACCGCTCGGCCACTCCGGCCGGCCCGAAATATCACACACACACACACACACACACACTTTAAAATTGCGATAACGGCAAACCCTCGTCGCCGCATCACAGAACTACACAAACTGCGGACGACACAGCCATCTACACGAGTGGTAGCAGTACCACTCAAACAGAGCACGCCTACAAAGGCAGCTAAACATAGAAGACTGATGTAGGGGAAACAAAATGATCCTTAACGAAGGTAAAACTGCAGCAGCATACTTCACCAGAAAACGTCGGATACTCACAAACGGCTGTCTCTAAACGTCCAGGAATTACTTGTGAAATACCTGGACGTGACACCCGATAAAAAGATGTACTTCCAAAGCCCTCTAGCTCTTTTTCCTCAGCGGGCAGATGTGGATGGAAACAAAAAGAACATTGTATAAAACAATAGTCCTCCAAGCCTTAACCTATGCCTGTTCATCGTGGGGCATTACTTGCAATCCCAATCAAAACAAACTACAAAAAGTCCAGAATAAAGTTTTAAGATGGGTAATGGAAGCCCCACCATGGACACCCATACGTGAACTCCACGAAGCAGTGGAGTTAAAGTACCTGAATGACATCGTTAAAATATTGGTAAATGCACTGTACGATAAGTTACGCAACAACCGTAAACATCTAAGGGAAGTGGGATTAGCTATACCGAGAACGTGGCACTAGCAAAAGATGCCAAGCTCGAAATCCAAGACCCCATAGACTAGGCGGAGAAAAAGTGCGTAGTGAAATCATAAATCGCACGTGAATAGTTCAGAGTGTCACATCACACGCAGACGAACCAAACAGAACGGCAGTCACGTACAACACAACAAACAGACGGCCCTATACGCACAAACGCCAGGCCAGGCTTGGGACATTTGTACATATACCACAGAAAACAATGAAAAATATAGTTTTAACTTAGAATATCAATGTTAGCCTAGAGAAAATCAGGTTGGTTAGTTTACGTCCCCTCTGTCGGCTGACTGAACAAATAGAATAGATAGGCTAAGTGTAACACTACCATAGGTCTAAACAAGACAACTAGTTTTTAGAAGATAAAAAGATGTACGAACGCTGTTAAATGTGGAATATAGACACAGACTGTCCGGAGCGCCGACGCACGCACGCACGCACGACGCTCGACAAGAGCGGAAAGAGGAGTGGAGAGCCAGAGCGCCCCACCCTAGTGGCGAGAAACAGCGCCCCGCCGTCAGCTGGTAGCAGGGCAGCAGCGGGCGCCCAGGTGATACGGGGATACTGCATGCCGCGGCGCCGGCCAGTTGGAGCGGCAAAACTAGCAGCCAAGCAGTGGGGGAGCGGCACCCACAGCACAGCACAGCACCTCACACAAGCCGGCTGGTGTGGCCGAGCGATTCTAGGCGCTACAGTCTGGAACCGCGCGACCGCTACGTCACAGGTTCGAATCCTGCCTCGGGCATGGATGTGTGTGATGTCCTTAGGTTAGTTCGGCTTGAGTAGTTCTAAGTTCTAGGGGACTGATGACCTTTAGAAGTTAAGTCCCATAGTCCTCAGAGCCATTTGAACCATTTTTGAACCTCACACAACATCCAACGCCTCATCAAAAGTGGATGGTTGGGAGCCGCAACGTCTAATTATTTTCGATCACGACCTCAAAAGCCCACAGATTATTGCCGTAATAAACAATAATCCAGAGCAGAACAAACCTACACTTTATAAACATACATGCAGAAGTGGCAAAGCCGAAGGAGCTGGTATACACTTTGACGCACCACACAAAAAAGTTATAATTGTGATCAGCGTTCACGCTGTGATCAGGTCCATACCAGTGGAATCGGTCGCATAAGTAAACAATACTTCCTCTACACCATTATTATCTTCGCTGGAGACCCCAGTATTCAAAACGAAGTTGAAAATCACTGCCATGTAGCTCCCGATATAAAGAACTACGGAACCAGTGAGATTTATGTCAATGAAGAATACGCAAAAGGCTTCTTTGACTGATGCAAACTTCTTTTTGTATTTGACGAAAACTGGCATACGAATTTATTGCAGTAACCACAAGAACCGCTACTTCTGCAGCTTAGTTCGTAGCTGTCTTCCTTCGTATTAATGTCTAGTTTACGCGACGACACTAAGTTGCACGCAATGGCGCTATCTGACCAACGGGCATGCGCGGCGCGCGTTTGCACAACTCGATGTTGAAATTAAGCAGTTTCGGCTCGTTCCAACTTTGGCGACACTACTTGCTCGAGTTTTGAGGTTAGGTGTATAAACAAACGGAAATATGAAGTGGGTAACGAAAGAAATTCTTCGCTTTTCGGACATCTACGCTATGTGCAAGTGTTTGTGGGGTTCCAGTGATGCCGACTACAAAAACAAGCAGCGACGTGTTGCTGCACTTGAGGCCGTCCTGCGCGATCTAAACATTGAAGGATGGTTCAAATGGCTCTGAGCACTATGGGACTTAACATCTGAGGACATCAGTCCCCTAGACTTAGAACTACTTACCTAACTAACCTAAGGACATCACACACACATCCATGCCCGAGGCAGGATTCGAACCAGCGACCGTAGAAGCAGCAGCAGCGCCGTTCCGAATTAAAGCGCCTAGAACCGCTCGACCACAGCGGCCGTCCCCATGGTTCAAAATGTCTGATTCGTTTTTAAGGAAAATTGTGTACAGGGGAAAAGGATACACAAATCTGGTAAGTTGAATTCTATATTCAACATTCATTCATTTACGAGGGTTGGAACTTTAATAGTGGCAACTGTTTATTTACGGCTCATACAAAATAGATACATGTTTCAAAGTTTTACTCACCTTCAAATTAGTCACCAGAATTGTGTCTAACACGTTTCCAGCAATGTGAAAGTCGTAAGATACTCTTAGCAGTGCCAGTTGCGTTGACAGTTCGAACGGCGCCCTCGTAAGTTCAACCCGACGAATTTGCAGCAGTTCTGAAGCGAATGCCGTGAAGTGTTTCCTTCAGTTTAGAAATGGAGTTGAACTTACGAGGGCTTAAGTCAGTCCTACAAAAATAATGGTCAGGTCCTGCAGAAAGTGTCATCACTTCTGTCTCTAAGCTAGTTGTAGGTTGTGTTCAAAAAATGAACAGCATAGAGACAAGTGATGACACTTTCTGCAGGAGCTGACCATCATTTTGCAGGACATTGATCAAGCACGGACAATGCAAGCTGTTACTGATTTGTTTGACTGATGGGGCTCCTAAGTGCTATACCACCTACTGCACTCCCCTGACTTGAGCCCTCGTAAGTTCAACTCGGTTTCTTAACTGAAGGAAACACTCTACGGCATTCGCTTCAGAACTGCTAATAATTCGTCGGGCAATAGACCGCGCCGCTCGAACTGTCGACACAATTGGCACTACTAAGAGTATCCTACGATTTCCACATCACTGGCAGCGAGCTCAAAAAATGGCTCTGATCACTATGGGACTTAACATCTATGGTCATCAGTCCCCTAGAACTTAGAACTACTTAAACCCAATTAACCTAAGGACATCACACACATCCATGCCCGAGGCAGGATTCGAACCTGCGACCGTAGCAGTCGCGCGGCTCCGGACTGAGCGCCTAGAACCGCTAGACCACCGCGGCCGGCGGCAGCGAGCTATACACAATGCTTGTGACTACTATGAAGGTCAGTAAAACTTTGAAACACGTATTTATTTTGTACGAACCGTAAATAAATAGTTGCCACTATTAAAGTTCCAACCCTCGTATTAAAAAAGTCATCAGTGCTTAACATTCACAAATTGTACTACTGGTACATATTTTCCGAATCTTAAATTTTCCAGGGTACAGCTCCATCTGTAACAAAGTAGTCTACAAACCATGCTCTTCTTAATGCTGCCTGTTTTGAATAATTATTGCTGCCGGCTTGTGGCTTTGCGTATATCAGCCCCTCACCCCGCCATTTTATGCCCCTCCATGTCCATGGCTGGTAAATTCCACTTTCCACATTCTCCTGGTCTATCAATAGGGGCTGTACATATTGTTGTGGAGCTGTTTTTCTCTGCCAGTTGTGGATAGCACATGTAGCCCTGACAATTTTGTCCACTATTTGTGGGCGGAGTGTGTAATTTCGACACGAGAATTCCGAATGATTTTTCTGCAACACGTCGAGCTCTCGAAAGTTTGTAATTGAGTGTTTTTTTCTTTTAAGATCAGTGGGTCATGTTTTGCAAAAGGCTTCATCAAATTCGGTGTTAATGGGGAAGCATTATCACCAACTAAAACTGCATCTTCTGGCATGTCGAGTGTTCTGGATTCTGTTGCCGATTTTAGTGTACAGCTGGCAAAAGTACCACCATCAGACGCCCACCTTGCTTCACCTATATCAACATAAGTAAAACAATAATTACTGTCTGGAACAGCAAAGAGAACAATGCTGAAGGTTCCGTTATAATTGTGGAATTCAGAAACACTTTTTGGTGGACATTTAATCACTACATGTTTCCCATCTACTGCATCAAAGCATGGGACAACATCGAATTTCGAAGTCTTTTTTTATTATTTCCCCTCCAGTCACCTTCAGTCTGGGGTACCAGTAAAAAGTAATCAGGATCAGCGATCCAAAGATAGCAGTTCATTAGAATGATACCACATTATGATGTGGTATACTGCAAGTGTGGCTATAACAATATCATTCTCTCCCTTCCTTGATGATAATAAAGAACCTGAAGATGAAAATCAGCACACATTGGAGGACACGCTAATAAGTGAACCACAGCTCCACCCACATCAAGCATGAATAAAATCAGTGACAGTGTGAGTGTTCAATCTTGCAGCAGTAGCGTCCAGTCAGCAACAAAACGCGTGGAAGACCCTTTCCAGGACCTGAAAAGTATTGTCGATGAGCTAAGACCAATTACAAATAGTTCAAATGGCTTTGAGCACTATGGGACTTAACTACTGAGGTTATCAGTCCCTAGAACTTAGAACTAATTAAACCTAACTAACCTAAGGACATCACACACATCCATGCCCGATGCAGGATTCGAACCTGCGACCGTAGCGGTCGCGCGGTTCCAGGCTGTAGCGCCTAGAAGCGCTCGGCCATCCCGACCGGCGATCTTGCCAGTTTTTGCAAGAGCATTATGAATCAAATGCGGAAATTGCCGGAAGAATATAACATAGAACTCGTGGAGGAAATTTGTGGTAAGTTATTATGAGACCAAACTGCTGAGGTCATCGGTCCCTAGGCTTACACACTACTTAATCTAACTTAAACTAACTTACGCTAAGGACAACACACACATCCATGCCCGAGGGAGGATACGAACCTCCGTCGAGGGAAGTCGCGCGAACCGTGACAATGCGCCTCGGACCGCACGGCGCTGATGGAGGAAATCTAGTTCCTAATTACCTATAAGCGGAAGCGTTTCTTGGCCGAAGGGCAAAAGAAAGTACAGGTCCACTCAGAACAGTTAGTTACTGCCGAAGAAATACTAGGTGGGAAAGAAGGGTTGTCACAGTCAGAAACAATTTGCGTGCAACTCGTCTTCACGCAACAAGTGGCGCAAGTCCGTGTCGTCGTGTAAACTAGGCCTTGTGTTTTCTAGGGGCAAAACTTCTGGTTCCGCGAAATCTTATGGCAGTATTAACGATAGTGAAACGTTTTGCCCGGTGTCCACCTGGAAACCGTTCTGCATACGATTATCTCGCTTTTTCTGCATTTTGCCGACGTTCGCTATAAACCACATCGATCAACACTTCATTATTAAATGACATTGTACTTTTAGAAAATAGTTTACGCATTGACAGTTCTGTGTGCTCTTGACTTGCGTTATGATATAAAGTTACTGTAAAAATGTTCTTGCTTATTGAGTCTGAATACTGTAAGTCGTTAGCTAACTTATCACGAAACAACACACAGTAAACTTATAATCCTATGGAAAATTGCCACGTCTGTCACTAATCAATAAAGAAATTTCTAATCATACTAGACAAGCAAGTGCAATGATCGTTACCTTCGGTGAATCATAAGTAACTGATCGTTGAGTCTGGCCACTGTGCACAATGATAACACCGTCGCAATGACGGCAATAAAATTAGATGTACAATAGGTTACATTTGTTACTGGTCGGTTGTCTAACGGTGGAAAAGTTGTAGGCCAAATAAAACATCTTAAAATTTAAGTCAAGTCTGCTGTAACAGATATTTATTTGTTCTACTTCGGGGACATAATTCGCAAGAATTTGACAGAGAACAAAGTTCTCTAAAATCTCGATTTAATTTGTACAAAACGACGCTAAGGTGCTGGGTTGATACCAGATTATTAGGGAGACTGCATGGAGAAAACTCAACAAGATACACAACGATCAGCCAGAACATTATGACTACCTATTTAACAGCTGGTACGTCCACCTTTGGCACGGATAAAGGCGGCGAAGCGTCGTGGCATGGAAGCAGTAAGGCCTTGATAGTTCGCTGGAGGTATTTCGCACCACATCTGCAGACAAAAATCACCTAATTCCCGTGAATCCCAGGGTAGAGGGCGATGAGCTCTGACGCTACATTCAATTACAAATGGTTCAAATGGCTCTGAGCACTATGGGACTTAACATCTGAGGTCATCAGTCCCCTAGAAATTAGAACTACTTAAACCTAACTAACCTAAGGACATCACACACATCCATGCCCGAGGCAGGATTCGAACCTGCGACCGTAGCGGTCGCGCGGTTCCAGACTGAAGCGCCTAGAACCGCTCGGCCACACCGGCCGGCGTTCAATTAAATTCCAAATGTGTTCGACCGGGTTCACATCTGGTGAGTTGGGAGGCCAGAACATAATTGGAACTCGCCACTGTGTTCTTCGAACCACTCCATCACACTGCCGGCATTGTGACACGGCGCATCATCTGGTTGAAAAATGCCACTGCTGTCAGGAAACATGAGCATCAGGCGGGGGTGTACGTGGTCTGCAATCAAAGTACGATACTCCTTGGCCGTCAAAGTGCCTTGCACGATCTCCACTGGACCCGTAGATTCTCACTTGAATGTTCTCCAGAGCATCATGGAGCCGCCGCCGGCTTGTCTCCGTCTCGCAGAACAGGTGTCAATGAGCTCTTCCTCTGAAAGACAAATAAGTCGCGCCCTCCCCTTGGCATGATGAAGAAGGTATCGGTATTCATCAGACCATGCAACGCTCTGCCACTGTGCCAACGTCCAATGCCAATTCAGTCGTAGTTGCCGATGTCGTGGTGTTAACGTTGGCACATGCATGAGTCGTGGACTGCGGAATCCCATCGTTAGGAGTCTTCGGTGCACTCTGTGTACAGACACACTTGTACTTTGGCCAGCATTAAACTCTGATGTTAGTTCCCCCACAGGTCACCACCTGCCCTGTTTTACCAGTCTGCCTAGCCTACGACGTCCTACTTCTGTAATGAGGGGTGGCCACTCAACCTGGTTTCACTTTGGTTTTGCCACGTGTTGAAGAGATCACAGTTCAATTACACCGAGAGCCGGATTCCTTGCCTTATCCAAATTAAAACCATTATCTCCACTTACTATGTTATCAGGTAATATCATTTCTAAGGCTTCCTTGCAAACTGAATCCCAAAAAGAAGAGGTGGATTTTAGAATCTTCAAGTCACTGTAGTCCATCGAATGACCCGTATCTGTACAATGCTCTGTCACAGCTGACTTGTCTGGCTGCAGTAAGCATGTGTATCTTCGGTGTTCCACGCACCTCTCATGAAGGTAAAAACCCACATCCAAACTGTTACTCCTACAACTTCTGAAAAGGCTGAAACCAGAGATTTTTCTGGCGTGTCCACAGATAGACCTCCGATGTGGTTGCATCTACGATAGAGTTATGTCTATCGTTGAGGAACGCAAGCCGCCACGCCTAAGCAATGTCCACGCTTCATGTCGGAAACTGTGGAATAAAGATTGTTAAATACAAACTACGTGTATTGAGTTTAATTTTAAGATACACACTTACATTGCAAAAATACAAAGACAAAAAGGATATCACAAAAGAACGAGATCATAAATACTTCCTTAAAATGTAATGTATGTAGTCAAGTGTTCGAAATGCCCATCGTCTATTGCCGTACACGTTTTTAGTCACTGTTTCAAAGACTTCTGGACAGACTGAAGGTAGTACCTTCGATATAGTAGTGTGTGCTGCAACAGTGTGATATTTTAAGTTCTCCTCGGTCGTTAGAACTAGTCCGTAGACTTCATCTTTGAATTTATCCCAGAGAAAAAACGTTCATTGGCAACAAATCAGGGGAGTGTGCAGGCCAACTAACGACGCATTCACGTCCTGTACAGCGACCAGGAAAGAGATGAGTGAGCGCACTCCTAGCCACAAGCTAGTAGTGACCCGATCGCCCATTTTGCTGGTACAGCTTACACTTACGGGGTGATAATTATTGAACCATATGAAGAAAACGTAACTTAGTTACAAACTACGGCGTGCACACACTTTATGCAACATGTAACGCCACTACATTTATTCGGATTTAGGTTTATGACATGTTCGATATGCCTGCCATCATTAGCGATGATGTGGGGCAGACGAATAGTAAAATTCTGCATGACTTCCTAAAGTGCCAGAACATCGATGCTGTCGATGACATCCTGAATGGCTGTTTCCAGCTCACCAATGGTTACACCTTGTCTTTAATATAGCTTCACAAAAAGGAGTCGCATATGTTCAGATCCGGAGAATACGGCGGCCAATCGAGGCCCATGTCAATGGCCTCTGGGTACCCCGGAGCCAGAATGCGGTCCCCAAAGTGTTCCTCCAGGACATCAAACACTCTCCTGCTTCGATAGGGTCAAGCTCCGTCTTGCATGAACCCCATCTCGTCGAAATCAGGATAACTTTGGATAATGGGGATGAAATCGTCTTCCAAAACCTTCACGTACAGTTCGGTAGTCACTGTGCTATCAAAGAATATCACATCGATTATTCCATGACTGGACATTGCACACCACAGTGCCACCTGTTGAAGATGAAGGGACTTCTCGATCGCGAAATGCGGGTTCTCAGTCCTCCAAATGCGCCAGTTTTGTTTATTGACGAACCCATCCAAATGAAAGTGGGCTTCGTCGCTAAACCAAACCATAAAGCGCATACTAATTCCCATCATTCCCCGAGGCCAACCGTGAAGTTTGAACGCCCTAACGCAAACCGTTCAGAAGTTTTGACGATTTTATGGCATATACTTCAATAATTGCCACCCTGTATGTATACAAAAGTGGTTTACTCTAGTAGAGCCAGTAGACTTCTGTAGGAATTTACGCTCAGCCAGTGCAGATTCTCAGCGGCTCGATAGTGCATATTTCTTGCATCCATCTTTCCATAATTTGTAAAGGCAGCTTCATCAGTAACGAGAATTCTTTGAAGAAACAACTGTCCTGATGTCCCACCAGAACCGAGCCACAGAATAAAACGCGCCGCACAATCCCGCTGGTTAAGCTGCTGGTGAAGTGACACGTGATACGCATGGAAGCTGTATGCACCAAAAACGCGAACAACGCTAGACTGACTTATTTCAGAGGCACTTGTAATTTCTCTGTAGTTACCATGTGGACTATGAGCAACAGCTGGCAGGACGTTTACACTATCTGATCAAAAGTGTCCGGTCAACCCTTGTGTAATGTGCAACTGACCACTAGATGTCACGAGAGGCGAACTCGCCAATGTAAAAGGAGGGAGGGGGTATTGTGTTGTCAGTAGACAAGCAGTAATAGCAGAATGGGTCGGTCAGGAGGGTTCAGTGATTTCGAACATGTGTAGGTAGCTGGATATCAGCAGAATAACAAAGCCATCAGGAACATTTCAGTCCTTCAATAACTGCTCAAGTCGACTGTTGGTGCTGTGATTGTGAAGTGGAAAGAGGAAGGAGCATCCACAGATAAACCAAGACCAAGAAGACCTCGTGTACAGACTGAAAGGGCTGGTCAAGCACTGCGTAGATTGGTAGTAAAAAATGACGTGAAATCTGCGGAAGGAATCACTTTTGAATTCCAGCGTGCGCCAGTAGTCTAGTTAGCATAGTGAGAGCTCGTAGGGAGTTAAAAAGGATGGGGTACAAAGGTTGAGCGCCACCTGATAACCCACCCATATCTGTAGTCAATGCTAAGCGACACTGGAGGAAGTGTGAAGAGCGAAGTCACTACGAGTGACTTGGAGTGATGAATATATCTTTTGGCACCCGGATGAACGGGTTTGGGCCTGGCGAAAGCCTGGAGAACGTTACCTGTTATTGGGTGTAGTGCCAACCGTGACGTACGGAGGAAGCGGCGTTACGGAATGGATTGTTTTTCGTGACTGGGATGTTGTCCCCTTATTGCGCTTAAGAAAACACTAAATGCGGAAAGATATGGACACATTTTACAGCCTTGCGTGTTGCGTACGGTAGGAGAACAGTTCGAATACGATGGCTGCTGATATCTGCGTCACAATGCACCCTGTTATAAAGCAGCATTTTTTAGGCATTCCTGAAATGAACTGGCCTGCCTAGAGCCCCGACCTGAGGGAACACATTCAGAATCAGAGAACGTCTAATTAGTTGTAGACCCCAGAGTCCGACATCACTACCTGGTCTGTTTTGGGTTCTTAAGGAAGAGTGGGCTGGCATAGACATTAAGACAACCTCACTGAAAGTGTCCACAACACAGTTAAAGCCATCACATAGGCGAAGGGTAGACACATGTCATATTAATGTCCAATAATAGGTGTTCTGATACACTTGACCGGATAGGGTATTCCGTTCGCCTTGCTCGTTGCAGGCTTACTCCTTACCCTCCTCGTACCATTCCAGTGCCCTTCCAGGAACAACTTTTAGCATATTCGCAGAACTTTCACTCATGTTGACATCGTCTGTCTGGATACTCTCCTGCGTTGCACATACAGGGTGCGGCGCTTAAATCCGGACAAATTTCAGTTTGAATTTACCGCCATACTGTAGTTCCGCCGGCGACCGTGTTTGTCGTTCTTGAAAGCCAAAGGCATCTAGTAAAGTCAGAACCGCAAAATGGCCTAGATGTTACAGACAAATGCGGAGTACAGCCGAAGAGCTGCAATCATCGAAGATCGGCCCGCTAGGCGTTCGCCCATTGAAATACACTCCTGGAAATGGAAAAAAGAACACATTGACACCGGTGTGTCAGACCCACCATACTTGCTCCGGACACTGCGAGAGGGCTGTACAAGCAATGATCACACGCACGGCACAGCGGACACACCAGGAACCGCGGTGTTGGCCGTCGAATGGCGCTAGCTGCGCAGCATTTGTGCACCGCCGCCGTCAGTGTCAGCCAGTTTGCCGTGGCATACGGAGCTCCATCGCAGTCTTTAACACTGGTAGCATGCCGCGACAGCGTGGACGTGAACCGTATGTGCAGTTGACGGACTTTGAGCGAGGGCGTATAGTGGGCATGCGGGAGGCCGGGTGGACGTACCGCCGAATTGCTCAACACGTGGGGCGTGAGGTCTCCACAGTACATCGATGTTGTCGCCAGTGGTCGGCGGAAGGTGCACGTGCCCGTCGACCTGGGACCGGACCGCAGCGACGCACGGATGCACGCCAAAACCGTAGGATCCTACGCAGTGCCGTAGGGGACCGCACCGCCACTTCCCAGCAAATTAGGGACACTGTTGCTCCTGGGGTATCGGCGAGGACCATTCGCAACCGTCTCCATGAAGCTGGGCTACGGTCCCGCACACCTTTAGGCCGTCTTCCGCTCACACCCCAACATCGTGCAGCCCGCCTCCAGTGGTGTCGCGACAGGCGTGAATGGAGGGACGAATGGAGACGTGTCGTCTTCAGCGATGAGAGTCGCTTCTGCCTTGGTGCCAATGATGGTCGTATGCGTGTTTGGCGCCGTGCAGGTGAGCGCCACAATCAGGACTACATACGACCGAGGCACACAGGGCCAACACCCGGCATCATGGTGTGGGGAGCGATCTCCTACACTGGCCGTACACCACTGGTGATCGTCGAGGGGACACTGAATAGTGCACGGTACATCCAAACCGTCATCGAACCCATCGTTCTACCATTCCTAGACCGGCAAGGGAACTTGCTGTTCCAACAGGACAATGCACGTCCGCATGTATCCCGTGCCACCCAACGTGCTCTAGAAGGTGTAAGTCAACTACCCTGGCCAGCAAGATCTCCGGATCTGTCCCCCATTGAGCATGTTTGGGACTGGATGAAGCGTCGTCTCACGCGGTCTGCACGTCCAGCACGAACGCTGGTCCAACTGAGGCGCCAGGTGGAAATGGCATGGCAAGCCGTTCCACAGGACTACATCCAGCATCTCTACGATCGTTTCCATGGGAGAATAGCAGCCTGCATTGCTGCGAAAGGTGGATATACACTGTACTAGTGCCGACATTGTGCATACTCTGTTGCCTGTGTCTATGTGCCTGTGGTTCTGTCAGTGTGATCATGTGATGTATCTGACCCCAGGAATGTGTCAATAAAGTTTCCCCTTCCTGGGACAATGAATTCACGGTGTTCTTATTTCAATTTCCAGGAGTGTAGTTCGATTCTTCGGGTACCCGAGATCAACTGTTTACGATATTGCTGCCAAGTATAATGCTTCGGAGAAGTCTGGGGAAGGTTCCGCTAACCGGACGAGGAAACCTCATTCGGGGAAACGCACGACACGAACTGCGGCAGTCATCGAAAAGACTCAAGCGCTGATTTCGGAGGACCAGGGGCAATCGTTGAGGAAATTGGCGTCAGTATTGAATGTCAGCGAGCGAACGATGCGTCGGATGGCAGATGAGGACCTCATACGAGCCATTTAGTCCAAAACTGGCACTCGGATAATGTTGACATGTTCTGGTCAAAAGAGTCCTTTCCCTCGAGTAGCCCGAATTTGAGCCCCCTTGACTGCTATGTTTGGTGCATAGTCGAAAGAGTAACCAATCAGACGAGTCATCGCAATGGCGCACCTCTATGCACCGCTATCGAAACAGCATTCGCGAATATGGACAGCGCTGTTCTAAAGGGTGCGTGCGATCGCTCCAGGATAACATTGGACGCGGCCATTGCGGCTGAAGGAGGTTACATCGAGTAATGTTAGTCTTGAAAGGTACCACTACTTATATGCAAAAGGATTTTCATTTGTATTTTTTTTTCATAAATTAGCTTTCAAAGCAAGTTTCATTTGTCCAGATTTAAGCGCCGCACCCTATATATTTGAACAAAAATCCGCCAGAGCGCGATTTCTTGCATATTCACAGTACAGAAATGTCTGTAATAAAATTTCAACCCTTGCATATTTTCGGCAGAAAACAGACCTCAAAGGAAGGTAACTTGGCAACACTGTTATCTGATGTACGTCAAACATCTTTATTCAGTACTGTGTGACAATGTTGTCCAGTTAGTGGAATGGGTAAAATTCTGCATTAGAACACTCGAGTTCGATTCCCTATCTAAGTGCAATTGTTTTAATTTCCTATTTTAGACTTCTTGATATAGCATCTGGCTTCTTAACTTGCAATACGTAAGTTATAACAGTCCTCATATAAAACACCTGCAATTATTTAGTGCCAACTCAGAAATTAGAGTACAGTAGTGTCCATTATTTCACTTTTAATGACGTATTTTGGTTTTAAACATTTGCTTTGTTCTTTTGCATACACGAAACGCCTCCATGCTACCTTTCCGTTGTTAGCATTGTTTCCTTTTCCTTCAGTTATATCCCTTCCCCCAAAATATAGAAAAGACTCCATCCCCCTTAGTTCTTTGTATATCCCTCCTTGTTTTATCCTAGGTAGTTCCCTTGCAACCATGCAAATCACATAGCCATATCGTATAAGTGTATTGTTTCGCCCCACTTCAACAACTACATTCGAGCCCACTTTCCGGTATAACCTCCACCGTTGATTCTATCGACTGGCATCAGCTATCATGTTGACCACTTTTATGTCCACTACATTGCTTTGGGACATTAAATCACCAGTAGGGCGAGGAACCTGCTAACAAGTAATTACTATATTGTGTTACTGTTTTTGTTATCATATTGTAACGACTACTTATCTCTTTCAGTGTATTATTATTATTATTATTATTATTATTATTATTTTATTATTAGTTACATCGATGGATGCCCTGTAAAATCTCTTCCATTACAGCTGACAAACGGCGTAACTGGAATCTGACGCCTTTCGCGAGTGGCAGTGTTTGGCTGAGTAACGCAAAACAAAGCTGTATTTCTATAAGTTATGAATCATAAGTTATGAATCACACACGCAGCCGACTATTGGTTGGCATCATGGTTGACAACATCATATGCTACAAGAACCATTTTGCGAAGCATTAATAATTACTGATTATCATTCTGCTTCTCCAAAAGCCCTCAGAAAGTGTTCAGAAATCCTTCACACCGTCGATTTTGACAGGGAATGCGTAGCAGCTTAAAAGTTCAGTTTAAAAAACTCAGTTGATTTTCATAACTCCGTATGTAAGAAAACAAACCTGTACCATGGTTGATGAGCGTTAGAATGAAGCGTTTTCCGTAGCTTTTCCACAAATAAGTAATGTGGACAAGTGATAGCGCACTTCCATACTTTTATTGTAACAGTGGATGCAGCTCTGCTGCAAAGAGTTCAGAGAGGGATGATGCAGCGAGTCGCTAAATGGAGATACGGCCACACCGGCCGGCTAGTTTTGTGGTTATTTATATCCAGGAGAGTTACTTTATTTTTAACTGATTATTGCTCTTCATGAATATTTATGACATTTCTGACCAATAACTGTTATTTTCAGGGTTAAAAAAATCCTAGTTGTAGGATACGTATTATTAAAAAAGCAGTGTTTATTACAGCATTATTTGGTAGACAAAAATGAAAAATAATTAAATAATGCCCCTACACGTGAGATCGAAGTCACGAACTCGAGTATTCAAATGCAATAATTTATCCACTGAACAAACCCCTTGTTTTAAAATAAATCTTTTATTGAACTGAAATACAACAATTCGATGTTTTACGTATGTACATGCATAGCTTAACCATCACTGGTATATCCTCAAAACTATTTACATTAAACAAGAAATTGACTATTATTACAATAATGAAACAGGAACACCGCCTAAGAATGAAGAGGTTGTGGGAAGACAAAAAGAAGAATTAAACAAGAAAAAACATGAATAATCATGTGATATTCAAGTTCAGCACTGCCCTGGACCCAAAAATGTGTAATAATATTAATAATAACACATTTTTGCCTTCAGGGCAGTGATTAACTTGAATGTTACATGATTATTCATTTTTCTTGTTTCCTCCTCCTTTTTCTCTTCCCAAAACCTCTTCATCCTTAGGTTGTGTGCATGTTTCCTTTGTTCAGTCCATATTTTGTCTGTTTCCTTCCTTTCTTTTACTTCAAATTGCGTGTTCATAATTTTGTTTCTGAATTTGTCTCTTTCACTTATCATTTCTGTATTGATACCTGCTTGTTTTAGGTCTTCTTCTATTTCTTGAAACCAATTGGTTTTTGTGACTGAACTATGTACTACATCAAAAACCCTCTTTGTGAGTCTGTTGTTATTCATTCTATGTATGTGTCCATAGAATGTAAGTCGACGTTTTCTAATCATGTCTGTGAGCCTGTCTGTGTGTTCATATAATTCTTTGGTTGGTCTCTTCATCCATATACCATCTCTGTGTACTGTTCCAAAAATTTTTCTGAGGCTTTTTATGTTCTTTGTTTTCTGTCCCTGTGACCCCTGATGATGTTCCGATTGTGGTCGTTTCTGATGCGTAGAGTGCTTCTGGTAGTACAACTGTAATGTGGTGCCTGAGATTAGTCTATCTTGAAATATTTCTTTTATTGTTATGCGTCCATGTCAGTTTGTATGCTTTCTGAAGCTTTCTGTTCTTTGCATGTCGGATGCCTTGTTTTATCGTCATATTTGTATATATGTATATTTGTATGTATCTCGAATGGGTCTGAGATTTCTGCCATAGATTTTATTTTGGATGTGGTATCTGTAAGTGCTTGTAGTATGAGCGCACTAGTTTTTCTGTCTATTCCACAATCTCCTAATGCGTCATAGAGATTCTGCCTGCCTATGGATTTATAGGCCTTCCTAAAGTCCACGAATGTGGCTACAGTGCTGTTCGTCTGTTCGCAGGTTCCAAATTTGTTCAATATAGGACCTTCCTTTGCTGAACCCTGTTTGCTATTTACCTACCTTTGTACCAGCTTGTGGTTCTAGTCTGTTGAGTAATACCTTGGAGAGAATATTGTAGGCGATCGGTAATAATGAGATTCCTCTGTAGCTATCAGGGTCTGTCTTGTCGTCCTTTTTCTGGGGTGGGTGAATCAACGCACATTTCCATTCCTGTGGAATTTACTCTGTATTCCATATTTCTGTAAGAATTTCATGGATTTTCTTTGCGTGGTTTGGGCTCTGAGTTCCCAGAAACTGGAAATAACGCTGTCATTTCCTGGGGCTCTGATGTTTTTTAGTTGTGTTATCATCTCTTTCACCTATGTTATTGAAGGCGGCTTTGAATCTGGGTCCGCTACCGCTTTCGTTAAGAGTAATTTTCATTTAGGCTTCCCGCAATTGAGAAGTTTATCAAAATAATTTTTAAGAAGTTTGCATTTTTCTTTAGTATTTGTTTCCAGAGATCCGTCTGTTCTTTTGAAGCAAATATTTGAAGGTTGATAATCTTTTATATTTTCCCTGAAAATTCTGTAGAAATTTCTCATGTTATTTCTCATGAAGTCTTCCTCGATTTCATTTAGTCTATTTTTGACGTATGTTCAAATGGTTCAAATGGCTCTGAGCACTATGGGACTTAACATCTATGGTCATCAGTCCCCTAGAACTTAAAACTACTTAAACCTAACTAACCTAAGGACATCACACACATCCATGCCCGAGGCAGGATTCGAACCTGCGACCGTAGCAGTCGCGCGGCTCCGGACTGAGCGCCTAGAACCGCTAGACCACCGCGGCCGGCTTTTGACGTATGTCCTTTTCACTCTTGTGTTTCTGAACTTCATGGAAATTTTGCCATATCTATTTTGTTTGTTGCTGCTAACTTGGGTTCGTGTCCTAGGAGGTTGACCCCAACGAATTGCATTCTGAATTGCCATCGCGAGGTCTGTCCAATTTTCTGTTGAATTATGTTTAATTGTTTCAATTATTTTTTCTTTGTTTATCTTCAAGTATTCTAGGCCATATCTTATAATCTTTTCTGTGTTGTCTTTCTGTTTCTTAGGATTGGCCTAATTTTCAATTGTAGCAAGTGATGGTCGGAGACGAAGAATACTTCGCGTGTTCTCACAATCAGAATTTCGACTTTCAAAAATGGTTCAAATGGCGCTAAGCACTATAGGACTTAACATCTTAGGTCATCAGTCCCCTAGACTTAGAACTACTTAAACCTAAGTAACCGAAGGACATCACATACATCCATGCACGAGGCAGGATTTGAACCTGCGACCGTAGCAGCAGTGCGGTTCCGGACTGAAGCGCCTAGAACCGCTCGGCCACAGCGGCCGGCAATTTCGACTTTATTTTTACTTGTAATGGCTACGTGATCTATTTGAAATTCTCCCCATACATTTCTGGGCGTTTTCTATTTTTTGTGGGTTTTCGTCTTGGCTTTTGAAATTGCGTTAACATAATTTTTAAGCTAGTTTGAGATGTTCCCATTCCTGTTGGTGCGTTTTTGTGCTGTGTATGGGCCTGTGATTTGCTTGTACTTCTTCTCCTTGCCTAGTTGTGCACTGAAATCTCCTGATACAATTTTAGCGTGTCTTTCTAGAATTTTGTTATTTCTTCCATGTCTTTCCAAAAGTTTTAGACTCCTTGCGGTTTCTTTCTATTGTGATCGTTTGTCGGTGCATGTGCACTGATGATTGTGTACATTTTGTTTTCTGATTTAAAGGTTATTTAGGGATTCTTTCTGATACTGTATTGAAATCTAGGACGTTGTCTGTGACTGATTTGTGAACCGCAAATAATGTGCGAAACATTGTCGGTGTTCCTCGTATGACAGCAGGTTTTCCTTCATATATTCTGTAGTTTTCTGTGCTGAAGTGGTTTTCATCTGTGAAACGCGTCTCTTGTATTGCGAAGATTTTGATGTGAATTCTTTTCAGAACATCCGTAAGCTGTTTGAGCTTGCCTGTCTTGACCAGCGTATTTGTGTTAAACATGCCAATATAGAGTTTGCGAAAAGTTTTCGAGAAGCTCCGATTCTTCTCCTTCTGATGATGTTCCTGGTTCCCCAGAATCCGATGACCAGGAAAGTCCAGTATATTTACTGGGGTGTTGGGTAGTGTATATGGATTTAGGCCTAAGTTAGTATTTGGTCCACCCTGAGTATTTCATTCCCCAGTATCACCTATATATGGGAGGCTTTCCCCTATCCGCCACCTGGTGAGGCGCCCGATGGGGATAATAGCAGTAACAGTAATAATAATAATATGATAGTGATAATGAAGAGCCGGCCGCGGTGGCCGAGCGGTTCTAGGCGCTTCAGTCGGGAACCGCGCGACTGCTACGGTCGCAGGTGCGAATCCTGCCTCGGGCATGGATGTGTGTGATGTCCTTAAGTTAGTTAGGTTTAAGTAGTTCTAAGTTCTAGAGGACTGATGACCTCAGATGTTAAGTCCCATAGTGCTCAGAGCCATTTTGATAATGATGGAAATGTCGACAATAGCACTGAACATTTTGTATCCTAGGGAACATGTTTTCTTAAACAACATAAATCCTTTTTTAGTCCTTCTTGCAGAACATTTTCTTTGAGCTATGTCACATTTTGTTTGAAATGGACAGCACAGCCATACAGTATTGATTGGAGATATATATTGTACATGTGATTACAGAAAAAGGAAACTAAATCTCGCGATCAGGCCTTGAAGACCACGCAACAGTCTGCCGATTAGCGTTTCATCTTCAGTCATTCATCATCGGATGCGGTATAGGGCGGTGGTCGACGTTTCGACCTTGAAGCCGCTATAGCTCTCAATCAGGTAGCTCCTGAATTAACATCACAAGGCTGAGTGGACCGCGGTCCAGCCCTCTCAGCAAGGAAAAAAAACATTGATAGTACTGGGAACCGAACCCAGGTCGTCGTCCCCTCCGCCCCCTCCCCCCCCCCCCCCAAAAAAAATGAACGTCTGTCGAGTTGACCACTCGCATACGGAGGCGGACATCTGTTATTACCGTGTTGCCAAATTACCTTTCTTTGACGTCTCTTTTCTAACGAAAATACCCAAGGGACGAAATTTTGTAACAGACACTTTCGTTCTTTTACTATGCATGGAATCGCACAGTGACGACAGAGTGCGCGAATTTCGGTTCACCTTGTATACAGGAGGAACGGTCAGTATTCAGGGATATCACAGGAACGACAATTTGCAGCAAAAATATTCATATGGACATATGGCCTATTCACTATGGTTTCCGAGATGGAACACATTTAATGTACATGGGTTAGTGGCGCACACTCTGACGTTTTATTCTTGCCCTTTCTGCCTCGTTGCTTTGAATCTCTTTGCTCGGGATGTCTTTTTGCCATTAAACTAGCCCTTTGAATGTGCTGTTGTCCATGGTGTGTTGTGAGTGAAGTAGTGCGATGTATTGAGATTGTACCAGGCAGAAGCATCGGTTAACTGTATTTGCACACGCTAGAATGCCACACATCTACAGTAATGAAGAATATGCAGGTATGGAGTATGTTTACGGTTTATACGGTAGTAGTACTATTGCTGCCTTCGCAGAATACCGTCGCCAATTTCCGGCACGTCGAAATCCTGATCGTAGAGTGCTTACCAGTTTTCAGCACACTGCGTAAAACAGATATTCTTCCAAGTTCCCATTTTTCCTCTGAACGTGTAATTCAACAATGTGTGTACGAACAGTATCACATTGTTCAAATAGTGCAGCGTAGCGACGTGTACGATAATGTATAGATGTGCCAGTATTAAAAATACGTATTTTTCAATTGATACTTTGTTAAACGCATGTTTTAATGTTTACTAGCTGTTGTACATGTGTACATTGTAAACCTGACAATGTACTGATTAATACAGAAAATAAATAACAATGTGTATTTAATGTGTTCTATCTCCGAAATCATTCGGAAAACATCACATTTCCATATGGAGTTTTTTGTTTCAAATGATCGTTCCTGTCATATCCCTGGAATACTGACCATTCCTCCCGGGATACCCTGTAAATATGGAACAGTATTTAGGAGGCAATACAAAGATCTTATGTGCTTTATCCTTTAATCTTTGATTTCCTTCTGTGTACCAAATAACTATTTTTCTCATTCAACAAAGCTGACGGTTCGCTACTAAAAAAGCTTTTTTTTATTTTTTTTACGAAAATGGTTTCATCTACTTATTTACTAATTTGTACACAGGGTAGGCTTTTCATTTGTCAGGTATTGACAGATTGTATCAGTTTTTGCTTCTAGATATTTAGAAACTAACGGCCTTGCCGCAGTGGTAACACCAATCCCATCAGATTACCAAAGTTAAATGCTTTCCAGCTTGGCCAACGCTTGGATGGGTGATCGTCCGTGTCTGCCGAACGCTGTTGGCAAGTACGGTGCACTCAGCCCTTGTGAGGGCAATTGAGGAACTACTTGATGGAGAAGTCACGAAAACTGACAATGGCCGAGAGAGCGGTGTGCTGACCACAGGCCTCTCCATATCAGCATCCAGTGACGCCATTCGGCTGTGGATGTCACAGCAGTCGGTCGGTACCGTTGGGCCTTCCGAGGTCTTTACAGACGGAGTTTAGGTAGTGTAGACATTTAGAAAGTTTTATGGAGGAACTAGTGTCTTCAGACACTCGGGGCCTTCGCTACGTGTTTCTCTTGAGACTCTCGGGAAAGAAATGGCGCTTCTGATGCCACGATTCTGTGTCACTTTGAGAGCACGAGGAGAGCAGCAAGTTCAGAATCTTGTAGACTGGGCAAACAGGTTGAGTCGTGAAGGGAGGTGTGGCCTTCTCTCCACAATGAACAGCATACGTGCAATCTGCTGGGCCTGCAACGCCAAACACCACTCGAAATGAATTCGGTCATTTCATTTGATCTGTATCGTTTGTCCGGTGTGAGCAGAAAAGACTGTACGACTGTCAGTACTTGTAGTGCATATTAATGGCAGTAAATAGGAAGTCATGGGTATGAGGATACTACTCGGATGTTCCGGTGCATCGTCGCATTAGTTTCCTATATATTAATTTAGAAAGCCAAAATACAATGGGAATGATTCGTCTTTTGAAGAACCATGAAACATTTCATGGCAATCAAGTATAAACCAGTAGCCCTTCATTGTGGGTTGCTAGTGCAGGTATTATTAGTAAAGACAGTATATTACTCATTTTACTGGGTGTGAAAATTTCTTTTATTTATACGTTACGGGTAAGACCTTTTGACTGTGTCGCCTTAAGTATGATACCATCAGTTCGGTCTTCTTTGCAATAACATGATGTAATTACCTCAGCCCGCAACGACTGAATTCAAAGAGTAGTTTCCTTAGAACATCGACGGCACTTAGAATCACTGCTGAAAAAGTTGGGTTGCACCTATGGAGGGCTAAGACCTACCTTTTCCGTGATAGGAAGAAAGTTTCTGATACTTTACCTCCTGGTTGTGGTGAGAAATGGGCGACTCTGAAGTCCCTGAATAGATTGAGATCTAGAGTTCATGGCTTAAAGGTTAATTCGGGAAGGTGGGGCCACTCTGATCAAGATGATATTCGGTGTCACTGTTCATCATGTGCTTCAATACAGACTGCGTCCAGCCTCCTACACAGAAGGTGAACTTCATCAAGGAACAAAAAATGAATTGGAAGTGGGAAAGTTTTGGGCAAAAGTAATATAGTCACAACTGTGTATAATGCGTATATTTCTGATACAAGGATAAAAAGTTACTTACTTACTTACCAACCATCACTCTATCTTCAGTGTATTCTATCTTCATTGTTTTCGGATACCTAGATATTTCGGTTTTGGAATTGTTTAGGTGACTAACCATTATGTTGACAAGAACATGCGCTGCAGAATGTAGATGCTATAGTATGGATTTTACAGATTAAAATGAACATTACATCAAATAAAATAAAACCTTAAGAAGCTGTCTGTTTTATAAGCGCTACAAATATTAGGACGCTTCGGATTTTCTTTTCTTCTTTTCATGGTTCCTTCAGTCAGGTTCTTGTGCTCTGTATCTGCAAACTCAAAAAAACAAAAAAACCATGGTATGTGTCGAAGGCAAAGTAACGATGGTGGACGTGTGAGGATGATTTATTGAGACAGAATAAACAGACCAAGAAGGTTGGCAATCCGAAATTGAGACTATTATTTACAAAAAGTAGACACGGGACACTTCATAGAATCGACATAGCGTGTCATACTACGCGCCATCGCAAACAGTGCTCCCTTTATTCCACACAACTGCTGTTTGGGAACATCTATCAACTGATTCTACCTGTTTCGCTGTCTCCACCAACGATATTTTGCCCCAGGCTACTGGAAGTGGATTCATATATTTGCAGTATGTCTCCGATTAGTCTAGCATTCTAATATGTTCCACAGATGTTAAATACATTATACAGGGTGATTATAATTAAACTTTAAAATCGCTGTAGAGATAACACCACTGGTCAGAATGACGTCAAATTGCAACAGAATATTATCGGAGAAGGGAAAAAGAGTATGTCAGACTAAAAATAAGTAGTTACAAAATGTAGCAATAGATGGCACTGTAAGCATCATAATTTAATGGTGGTCGACTACAAATGAAAAATGAATCATACACTAATGCATAAGGTGTGCGTCTGACGTTAAACAAACTGTACTACTCAGTGTGCATGGGTGTACGGGTGAGATACTGTTAGTTACGTAAGCCCATCCACCACGGCATGGTCATATCACATTAGATGGGAAGAATCGGTTTTTAATTGCACTGAGGCCAAAAACCTCATAAAAAGCATCACTCACATCCGTTCTTAATTGTCCTGAGGCCAAAAACCGCATAAAAAGCATAAATCAAAATCAAATCGGATTATTAATTTCCATGTGACTGGCGCAAAATATGTTCAATATGCTGTCCACCGTTTTTTGCAACAAGTTGAAATCGAGAAAGCCGGCCGAAGTGGCCGTGCGGTTAAAGGCGCTGCACTCTGGAACCGCAAGACCGCTACGGTCGCAGGTTCGAATCCTGCCTCGGGCATGGATGTTTGTGATGTCCTTAGGTTAGTTAGGTTTAACTAGTTCTAAGTTCTAGGGGACTAATGACCTCAGCAGTTGAGTCCCATAGTGCTCAGTGAAATCGAGAAACAGCATGTTCCACAACTGATCGAAGTGTTTTTGGGGTCACGTTTAGAATGTGTTGTGCAGTGCGTGCCTACAATGCAACTGAGTTTGCAGTCGGAACACTGAACACAACATCTTTCAGATAGCTTCACAGCCAGAAGTCACATGGATTAAGATTAGACGATCGGGACGGCCAGCCTGTAGGGAAATGGCGACTGATAATTCTAGCATTTCCGAAATGGCGCTTCAGCAGCTGTTTAACTGGATTTGCAATGTGCGGAGGTGCGCTACCTTGCATACAAATGATCTCATCGACACATCCACGCTGTAGAAGAGCTGGAATGACGTGGTTGCGTAAAAGACACTCATAGCGTTTACCAATGACGGTACAGGTAATAGTACGGGAAGCACCTACCTCTTCGAAAATGATGCCGCAGGCCCACGCCACACAGTGACCTTTTCAGGATGAAGTGGTACTGGTTCATTTGCGTGTGGATTTTCCGTTGCTCATATTCGACAGTTCTGTGTATTGACATATCCTGTCAGATGGAAGTGGGCTTCGTCTGTCCACAAAATCTTCCACGGCCAATCGTTGTCCACTTCCGTGCGAGCAAGAATTTTTAAAGCAAAGGTCTATCTTGCTGGCAGGTCAACAGGAAGCGACTCGTGCACATGGGTAATTTTCAGTGGATAGAAAAGAAGGATGTTTCGTAGGATTTTACGTACCGTGCTCACGGGTATGTCCAATGTTCGGAAAATTCTCCGTGCACTACACGTTTGCACACCACCACTCGTCTCCTCCTGCATTTCTGTGGCCACTACTTTCACTGACGTCGTATCAATTCGTTTCCTCCCTCTACCAGGTTGCACACCAAAAGAACCCGTCTTTTCGAATTTCCGAATCATATTCCCCAGACCCACGGCAGTCATCGGACCAACGCCTTTTTTCAAACCCTTCAGTGTCCGGAACTTCTGCAGAGCGACGTGTACACAGGCACCATTCTTGTAATACAGCTTCAGAAACAGAGCGCGATCCTCCATTGAGACACTCATGGCGAACATCACAGACGCGAAAGGAGGAAAAGCCGTGTACCCGGCGTGTTTATACTAACTTCAATAGGTCGTGCGCATGACAGGTGTTTACACTTACGTATTCTGACACATACAGCACCATCTATTGAACAATTTTCACACAATTTTTTCTTCTTCTGCCATATGGTTTCCCCCTTCTCCAATAATATTCCGTTGCAATTTGACATCATTCTGACCAGTGATGTTATTTCTACAGCGTTTTGAAAGTTTAACTTTAATTGTAATCACCCTGTATATAACTGAAGGGACTTGAGTGTCTTCACCTGATATGCAGTGGTTTACATAAACCACTAAATGTAACTTGTTGCACTCTTTTTAGTATTACTGTCCTGCGGGAAGATAAAATTGTTTTCATCAACGTCTACACTGAGTTAGCTACGATTCGGTGAGTGGCGGAGGGTACTTCATGTACAACGTTTTCCAATCTAAACCTAGTTTTTCGCATTGCCTATTATCCATTCAATAAACTGCAAGTTTCCAGTTCCATCTCAACTTATTATGCTTTCACAAACAAGCACTGACTAGTCTCGTTACATTATGGTTGGAAGTATTGTGCATGTTTGAGCTGCAGCACTAGACGTGCTTGGTGGACTGTTAAAAACCTAAGGCAGATCAGCCTAATACATAAGCTCTTCTACGCAGAAAAAATTATATATTATTGTTGTGGTTCATTCATGAGGCTGGTTTGATGCAGCTCTCCACGATATTCTATCTTGCGCATGCCTCTTCGTCTTTGCATAACTACTCCACCCTACACCCATTTGAGATTTCTTACTGTAGCCACGAGTTTGGTTTCCCTCTACGATATGTATCCCTCACACTTCCCTCCATTACTAATCCGTCGATTCCTTGATGCATCGTGATGTGTCCTATCAGCCAGTCCCTTCTTTTCGTTAAGGTGTGCCACTTTCCCCCAAATTCGATTCAGTAATTCCCAGTTGCTTATACAATCTACCAATCTAATCTTCAGCATTCTCTCGTAGTGCCACATTTCAAAAGCTTCAATTCTCTTCTTGTCTGCACTGCTTATAATCCACGTTCCACTACTGTAAAAGGCTACACTCCAAGCAAATGCATTCACGAAAGACTTCATAGCGTTTAAATTTTCATTCGATGTTAATAAAGCTCTCTATATCAGATATGTTTTTTTTTTATATTTTACATCTTCTTTGCTTGTACGATCGTGACATACTTTGCTGCCCACATAAAATAACTCATCTGCTACAATTGTCATCTGATTTCCTAATTTAATTCCCTCACGATCATCTGATGTAATTTGACTAAACTCCATTACCCTTGTTTTAATGCCGTTGATGTTCATCTTGTGACTTATTTTCAATACACTATCCATCCCATTCAGTTGCTCTTATAAGTCCATTGCCATCTCTGCCAGAATTACAGTCTCATTGACAAAACTAAATTTTATTTGCCTAATACTCAATTCTCACATACAGCAGCTCTCCAACAATAAACGCCACTCTGCTGAATCCTTCTGTACACAGTTTGCCTCGATACAACACGTCCATGGGATACTGCGTGATCAGATGCCAGTTGCAATTCAGTACTAAGACGGTACCGTCACGCCCTTGCAGCCAAATAACAGTCCACTCTTTCTGATGTCATACATGGTCGGTCCTGTCCTGGTCTCAGGGATACAGTTTCGATCTCTATAAACTCTCGCTTCATCCGAGAAATAACAGAACGATTTACATTAAGCCATCGGTCCACATCAGTTTGCGTATCTCCTGCTTCTGTTCTTCCTATGGCCCTCCATTGCAGAGAGTCTGACAGGCGTCATCTCTGTACCTTACTGTACCGTCTATGACTGCACACAGCAATTGCGGATGTGGGTCTACATGGCAAACATTATCCCCATTGATAAGTGCCATGACGTCATTGATGGCGTGACTGTCCGTTGACCGGAATGCCATCTTCCGCGCAGAACACGATCGTACGGACATCTGTTGACAGTTTGTATGATTTGTATGATTATATCGTGAGATACAGCGGTTTGTTGCTTTCCTCCCCCCACTTCGTTCGGTTAACATATTAAATATTTCTTGATGCATCTTAATGTGTCCTAACCACAGATCTCTTAGTCAAGTTGTGCCATAAATATCTTTGCACCTCGATTCAGTTCAGTGCCGCTACATTACTAATCCGACCTACACATCTAGTCTTCAATATTATTCTGTAGCTCCACATTTCAAAGTTTTGCTATGGTGTTATAGTCGAAAATGTTTGCCGCGCGGGATAGCCGCACGGTCTTCGGCGCCTTGCCACAGTTAGCGCGGCTCCCCCCGTCGGAGGTTCGAGTCCTCCCTCGGGCATGGGTGTGTGTGTTGTCCTTAGCGTAAGTTACCACAACGTAACTTACCACAAATCTCCAATTTTTGAAAATGTTCAAATGTGTGTGAATTCCTAAGGGACCAAACCGCTGAGGTCATCGGTCCCTAAAATTACAAATTACTTAAACTAACTTACCCTAAGAACAACACACACACCCATGCCCGAGGGAGGACTCGAACCTCCAGTGGCAGGGGCCGCGCATCCGTGACATGGCGCCTCAAACCGTGAGACCATTCCGCGCGGCTTGGTGTTATTGCCTAAACTGTTTATCGCCCAAGTTTCACTTCAAAACAAACAGCATTTATAAAGACACGTCCAAAAGCTTAAATATATATATTTAATGTTAAGAAATGTCTCTTTTTCGAAAACGCTTTTCTTCCTGTTGGCCTGTTGTATTTAGGCCTACATCCTGTTTGCCGTCGTCATTTATTTTGCTTCCTAAACAGTAAAACCGTTTATTACTTTCAATGCCGCTTTTTTTTAATTTAATTCCCTCAGTATTATCTGATTTAGTTCGGTAGATTCTATTACACTGTTCTATTTATAGTCGTCATATAAGCCAGTGGTCGTCAAACTACGGCCCACGGGCCGCACGTCGCTCGAATCAAATATTCGAGCGGCCCGCGGTTCTCGGCCGTATTTTATGATAATAATCTTGCAACTAACAGCCGAATCCAAGAACGTCAGCTAACGCTAAGAGTATGAAATGTATTCGCAGACGCGAATATGGACGGCTATCATCTATATACACTACTGGCCATTAAAATTGCTACACCAAGAAGAAATGCAGATGATAAACGAGTATTCATTGGATGAATATATTATACTAGAACTGACATGTGATTACATTTTCACGCAGCTTGGGTGCATAGATCCTGAGAAATCAGTACCCAGAACAACCACTTCTGGCCGTAACAATGGCCTTGATACACCTGGGCATTGAGTCAAAACAGACTTTGGATGGCGTGTACAGGTACAGCTGCCCATGTAGCTTCAACACGATACCACAGTTCATCAACAGTAGTGACTGGCGTATTGTGACGAGCCAGTTGCTCGGACACCATTGACCAGACGTTTTCAATTGGTGAGAGATCCGGAGAATGTGCTGGCCAGGGCAGCAGTCGAACATTTCCTGTATCCAGAAAGGTCGGTACAGGACCTGCAACATGCGGTCGTGCATTATCCTGCTGAAATGTAGGGTTTCGCAGGGATCGAATGAAGTGTAGAGCCACGGGTCGTACCACATCTGAAATGTGACATCCACTGTTCAAAGTGCCGTCAATGCGAACAAGAGGTGACCGAGACGTGTAGCCAATAGCACCCCATACCATCACGCCGGGTGATACGCCAGTATGGCGATGAAGAATACACGCTTCCAATGTGCGTTCACCGCGATGTCGCCAAACACGGATGCGACCATCGTGATGCTGTAAACAGAACCTGAATTCATCCGAAAAAATGATATTTTGTCATTCGTGCACCAAGGTTCGTCGTTGAGTACACCATCGCAGGCGCTCCTGTCTGTGAAGCAGCGTCATGGGTAACCGCAGCCATGGTCTCTGAGCTGACTGTCCATGCTGCTGCAAACGTTGTCGAACTGTTCGTGCAGATGGTTGTTGTCTTGCAAACGTCCCCGGATCTTGACTGCTAGTGATACGAGGCCGTTGGGATCAAGCACGGCGTTCCGTATTACCCTCCTGAACCCACCGATTCCATATTCTCCTAACAGTCATTGGATCTCGACCAACGCGAGCAGCAATGTCGCGATACGATAAACCACAATCGCGATAGGCTACAATCCGACCTTTATCAAAGTCGGAAACCTGATGGCACGCACTTCTGCTTATACGAGGCATCACAACAGCGTTTCACCAGGCAACGCCGGTCAACTGCTTTTTGTGTATGAGAAATCGGTTGGAAACTTTCCTCATGTCAGCACGTTGTAGGTGTCGCCACGTGCGCCAACCTTGTGTGAATGCTCTGAAAAGCTAATCATTTGCATATCGCAGCATCTTCTTCCTATCGGTTAAATTTCGCGTTTGTAACACGTCATCTTCGTGGTGTAGCAATTTTAATGGCCAGTAATGTAATAGAATGGCGACAATGAAAATTTGTGACAAACTGGCCGGGAGTGGTGGCCGAGCGGTTCTAGGCGCTTCTGTCGGGAACCAGGCGACTGCTACGGTCGCAGTTTCGAATCCTGTCTCGAGCATGGATGTGTGTGCTGTCCTTAGGTTGGTTAGTTCAAAATGGTTCAAATGGCTCTGAGCACTATGGGACTTAACATCTGTGGTCATCAGTCCCCTAGAACTTAGAACTACTTAAACCTAACTAATCTAAGGACATCACACACATCCATGCCCGAGGCAGGATTCGAACCTGCGACCGTAGCAGTCGCGCGGTTCCGGACTGCGCGCCTAGAACCGCTAGACCACCGCGGCCGGCGGTTGGTTAGGTTTAAGTAGTTCTAAGTTTAGGGGACTGATGACCTCCGATATTAAGTCCCATAGTACTTAGAGCCATTTGCATTTTGTGACAAACTGGAACTCGAACACGGATTTTCCGCTTATCGGGAGCGGTCGCCTTTCCATTAGGCTATCCGAGCAAGTTTCACGACTAAACTGAAACTTCCATATGTCATCAACCGTGTGTCTACAACCTGCACTCGTACATTCTTTACGTACACTGAAGGGGCAAGGAAACTGGTACACGTGCCTAATATCGTGTAGTGTCCCCGCGATCACGCAGAAGTGCCGCAACACGACGTGGCATGGACTCGACTAATGTCAGAAGTAGTGGTGGAGAAAACTGACACCATGAATCCTGCAGGGCTGTGCATAAATCCGTAGGATTACGAGGAGGTGGACAGCTCTTCTGAACAGCAAGTAGCATGGCGTCCCAGATATGCTCAATAATGTTCATGTCTGGGGAGTTTGGTGGCCAGCGGAAGATTGTTCCTGGAGAAACTCTGCAGCAGTTCTGGATGTGTGGGGTGTCGCATTGTCCTACTGGGATTTCCCAAGTCCGTCTGCATCAATAATGAACATGAATGGATGTAGGTGATCAGACAGAATGCTTACGTACGTTCACCTGTCAGAGTCGTATCTAGATGTATCATGGGTTCCATATCACTCCAACTGCCGTGTCCCACACCATTACAGAGCCTCCACCAGATTGGACGGTCCCCTGCTGACATGCAGGGTCCATGGATTCATGAGGTTGTCTTCATACCCGTACACGTCCATCCGCTCGATACAATTTGAAACGAAACTCGTCCGACCAGCTAAAATGTTTCCAGTCATCAACAGTCGTGTCGGTATTGGCGGGCACAGTCGAGGCGTAATGCTTTGTGTCGTGCCGTCATCAAGGGTACACGAGTGAGCCTTCGGCTCCGAAGGCCCATATCGATTATGTTCCGTTGAATGGTTCGCACGCTGACACTTGTTGATGGTCCAGAATTGAAATCTGCAGCAGTTTTCGGAAGGGTTGCACTTCTGTCACGTTGGACGATTTTCTTCAGTCGTCGTTGATCCCGTTCTTGCAGGATCTTTTTCCGGCCGCCGGCCGGGTGTGGCCGAGCGGTTCTAGGTGCTTCAGACTGGAACTGCGCGACCGCTACGTCGCAGGTTCGAATCCTGCCTCGGGCATGGATGTGTGTGATGTCCTTAGGTTAGTTAGGTTTAAGTAGTTCTAAGTTCTAGGGGACTGATGACCTCAGCTGTTAAGTCCCATAGTGCTCAGAGCCATTTTTTTGCGGATGTTGGAGATTTGATGTTTTACCGGATTCCTGACATTCACGGTACACTCATGAAATGGTCGTACGGGAAAATCCCCACTTCATCGCTACCTCGGAGGGGCTATGTCCCATCACTCGTGCTCCGACTGTAACACAACGTTCAAACTCACTTAAATCTTGATAACCTGCCATTGTAGCAACAGTAACCGATCTAACAACTACGGCATTTTTTTTTTCATTCATGTTATTTCGACACGTTTACAACAAAGGTAGGCCGGCAGCGGCCTATATATGCCGCTCTTCGGCCATAGACAACACAGACAGTAAAAAGAAAGACAGAAAAACAAAAAAACATAGTAGACAAAAACGGGAGACTGACATAGTAAAATACAGAAGCCGTTCACGGGCGCATCGTCTGGATAAAAAACGTTCAAAAACGGAGAAGACAGAATTTACACACGTGAACGGAGGAACACAAACGGAGAGACACTGAAGCACTGACACGAAGACACACACAAGCACTGGCGACGATCTCCGGCACACGAAGATGCACTGTTCACGCACAAAGCCAGGGACCTGCCAAAGGGAAGAGGTGTGGGTAGGAGGGAGACGGGGAGGGTGTTGATGCCAGTGGGAGAGGAGAAGGGAGGGGGAGGAGAAAAGGTAGGGGGAAGTTGTGGATGCCCAGGGGGGGCAGTGGAGGGAGGGAGGAAGAGAGGAGGGAGAGAATTGAGAGAGGGTGCCCTGGAGGAAAAACGCAGGGGGAGGAGGGGGAGGATCAAAGTTGGTAGGAGGGGTAGAGGGAGGGGATGAGGGCATCATCTGGGAGAGGGAGTTGGCGGAAGACATCTTGGGCAAGGGTATGGAGTGTGGAGAGATAGGGAGTGGGTGGGATGTGGGAGTACAGGCACGGCACCGGACAGGGGTGGGAAAAGATGGGAGAGACGTGCGGGTGAGGCAGATCAAGTTTGCAGGAGGTGCAAAGGATCTGTATCTGTTACAGGAAAACGAGGAGGTGTAGGAAAAGAATTAAGTCATACGGGATCCACATGGGGGAGGGGAGGCGGATGCGGATGCGATAGGCAAGGCAGAGTGCAAGGCGTTCCAGGATTTGAAGGGATTTGTAGAAGGAGGGGTGGAGATCCAGGCAGGATGGGCATAGCAGAGGGTAGGGCGGATGAGGAATTTATAGGTGTGGAGGATGGTGGAAGGGTCCAGACCCCATGTGCAGCCAGAAAGGAGCTTGAGGAGGCGGAGTCGGGAGCGTACCTTGGCTTGGATCGTCCAGAGATTGGGGGGCCCAGGAGAGGTGACGGTCAAGGGTGACACCAAGGTACTTGAGGGTGGGGCTGAGGTTGATATTACGGCTGTAGGTAGTGAGATAGAAATCGAGGAGACGGAAAGAAGGGGTGGTTTTGCCTACAATGATCGCCTGGGCCTTGGAAGGATTGACTTTGAGCAGCCACTGGTTACACCATGTGGTGAACCAGTCAAGATGGGATTGGAGAAGGTGCTGGGAGCGTTGCAGGGTGGGGGCGAGAGCAAGGAAGGCGGTGTCATCAGCGTACTGGAGAAGGTGTAAGGGAGGTGAAGGCGGCGGCATGTCCACCATGGAAAGAAGGTAGAGAAGGGGGGAGCAGACGGAACCTTGGGGCACACCGGCGGAGGGGTAAAAGGTGTAGTAATCCGTTTTATGGATGGTGACATAGGAAGAACGGTGGGAAAGGAAGGAGGCGATCAGACGGACGTAGTTAATGGGAAGGGCGAAGGTTTAGAGCTTGAAGAGGAGACCAGAATGCCATACACGGTCGTAGGCACGTTCAAGGTCAAGGGAGTGGAAGATGGCGGAGTGGCAGGAGTTGAGTTGTTTGGAGAGGAGGTGAGTGAGGTGAAGGAGAAGGTCATCGGTAGAGAAGGACGGTCGAAAGCCACATTGGGTAACAGGAAGGAGGTGGTGCTGGCGGAGATGATGGTGGATGCATCGGGTGGGGATGGATTCCAGGACCTTGCTAAAGACTGAGGTAAGGCTGATGGAACGGTAGGAGGCGACAGCGGACGGCGGTTTATCGGGTTTGAGGAACATCAGGATCCGGGAGGTTTTCCACAGGTAGAGGTAGAAGCTGGTGGACAAGACCACGTTATATAGTCTGGCCAGGGTGGAGAGGAAGGAGGCGGGAGCTTCATGGAAGTGAGAATAGGTAACACGGTCTTGACTGGGAGCGGTGTTACGTTCTGTGCGGAGTGTAGATATGATATCCTGAGTAGTGATCGGGACATTGAGTTCAGTGTGTGTAATTTTGTATAAGTACTGGAAGCCAGGGGCGAGTGGAGGGGCAGAGGTGTCAGTTCGATCGCGGACATCAGGGAAGAGGGAGTAATCGAACTGGGGATCGTCAGGGAGGGTAAAGATATCGGAGAGGTAAGAAGCAATACGGTTAGCCTTACTGAGGTTATCAGGAAAGTGGTGGTCATCATGAAGGAGAGGGTAGTGGGGGGCATGGGGGGGGGGGGGAGGGTTAGACCCGGAAAGGCGGAAGGTTGACAAGTACTTAGACGAGTTGACAGGTAGGGTTGCATTAAGACGGGTGCATGTCTGTCGCCAGTCCCGGCGTTTCTTGGCCGCGAGCAAGTTTCGGACGTGTCGTTGGAGTTGCCGGTGGCGTCGTAGTGTGTCCCGGTCACGCGTGTGAAGGAAGGCACGGTATAGACGGCGGGATTCACGGCCTGTGGGGGTAAAGTGGGACGGTGTGGGTGGATGGCGAAGGCAGGGATGTGGGCCTCCACGGCCTCAGACTAGGTCTGCTGGAGAAAGGAGGCGGCACGGGTAACGTCATCAGGGTGGTGGTAGGGGAGGGGTGGCTATCGATCCGGGTAGTGAGGGTAAACTGCGGTACACACTTGTCGTCTTATACAGGCGTTGCCAACCGCAGCGCCATATTCTGCCTGTTTACATATCTCTGTATTTAAATACGCATGCATATACCAGTTTATTTGGCGTGTCAGTGTATATTCCCGTACAGGGAAGACAGCAGTGCCTGTGTTGTTCAGAAGTGCGATGGAATATTGTTTCGGATATACATCCACGTCCGAAGGAACACTGGATCGTACTTCTGAACAACACAGCCACTGCAATATAGTAGCGTTAAGAGCTTCTAAAGAATGTAGTTTTCCTGTTCAGTAACAAATAAACACACAGAGACAGCGATTGTATGTGGAATTCAGCCTTATGCAAGACACCTTTGGAGTTTTGTTTTAGCCAGACCCGGTTCAGCACTTGTGTGCTATGTTCAGCATGTTACTTTATTTCCTTTCTGTAAAACTGTTATTACATATCAAGGTTTAGAGAAAACATTTGGTACAAAATATTTACATTTGAGAATGAAGTGATTGTTGTCAAATATTATACATGGTTTGTTTACAATTCACAGTTGAGATATGTATCACTGGGCTGATGCATTTTATCTTGTTTATTACAATACGTCTGAAGTTCCGGTTTTATAGCTTACTTAGGAAAACGGTGGATGTACGCATTAATTTACATACCTTACATGAAGCTATTTGAATGTTTATGTTGATAACTGTACGTCTGCCACACAGTCTACAGCTTGTCATCTGCAAACAGCGAAACTTAACTTTTATTTTTGTCTATTACGCGTTCTGAGTCGTAACACGACGTCCTGTGGCTGCACGAAAAGCATTATTCAACATGGTGGCGTTGCTGTCAGGGTTCCTCCTAGCCATAATCCGTATGTAGTGGTCATCCACTGCAGTTGTAGGCCTTGGGTTGCCTGAACGAGGCGTGTCGTCGACAGTTTCTGTCTCTCTGTACCTCCTCTATGTCCGAACAACATCTCTTTGGTTCACTCCGAGGCGCCTGGACACTTCCGTTGCTGAGAGCCCTTCCTGGCACGAAGTAACAATGCGGACGCGATCGAACCGCGGTATTGATCATCTAGGCATGGTTGAACTACAGACAACACGAGCGGTGTACCTCCTTCCTAGTGGAATGACTCAACGGCTGTGGTCATAAGTCCCCTAGAACTACTTAAACCTAACTAACCTAAGGACATCACACACATCCATGCCCGAGGCAGGATTCGAACCTGCGACCGTAGCGGTCGTGCGGTTCCAGACTGTAGCGCCGTTAACCGCTCGGCCACTCCCGCCGGCAAAGGGACTGTGCCTGTGATATTATATACACAGTCTATATACACAGTCAGCGTCTATCTTCAGGAGTTCTGGGAACCGGGGTGTTGCAATTTTTTTATGTGTATATTAAGACATTAAAGAAACTCAGTTCATTTGCAAATGTCACGTGTTCCATGGTAAAAGATCCTCTTCTGTTTCGAGGTACAAGCTGGTGCACGTCCGACAAAGTATGGCCTACCTGTCCACATGTTATATAAATAGTTCTAAAAAGATTGACCATTTTACTCAGCATAAAATTCTGTAGCTAAGGGTATATTCCAGATACCTTTAATACATTATACGGCGCTTAAATGTGTTGAATGCGAAATATTTACAACCCTTGCCTAAAATTCAATCTCTTGTCTAACAACTAAAACAATAGAAAATGGAGGAAACTGCTTTTGCCAGTATCTAGTGCGCATTCCTTTATGTGATTCTAAGATTAGTCACTAGACTGAAGCACATATCAAAAAACAATGTTCCTAGGTACGCTATTCTCTCGATGCAACACACTGCCTTACTAAAATCGCTGTTTATCAGTGACATCATAGGCTAATTCGGTGAAAGAACAAGTACAGCTTTATTCAATATAAAACAATAAAATGCTTTTGTTACTGAATAATGTAAAACTGAATTTCGTTCTTTGATATTTCTATTTGTAAGTACACCGTTATTTTTATGTTAACTTGCGGCAGAGGTCCCGGCAGATCAACTAAACATTCTTATCGCTGTACGGGACTGCTGCGCGTGACTCCACATTTTCGGTGAATAACAACAGCTTCCGAGACAGCGACAGCCGCGTCTAATCGATACAAGGCTTAATTAAAGCTCTGTTTACAGAGCCTTGGGCTTAACCAGATTGATGTAATTCTAAGAAATAGTTATTGTAATAACATTATGTTCATTTGCATTCCCGGTCAAGAGAGGGCAGCAAAGTTCGACGTTGGTCGAGATGCTTTACTAGACTCCCCAGAACTGGCTATTTTTTTCTCGAGATTCTCGCGTGAGACAGAGTCCCATCCCTACTACTATCACGTACAGAAAAAATATCCCAGTCTTCACGTAACCTTACGAATGTGTCACGAGAACAGAATAATAGTAAAAATTAAATGCACAAAAAGAATCAAACTCAGTATTATAATGTTAGTGAGCGCGGCGGGAACTGATTAACTTACGATTTTAGCAAACGACACCACTGTCCTCTGACTTCCGTCAACGTCTCTTTCCGAGAATCCTTGACGGTGACGTTTCGATCCTCGCGTTCCGCTGACGGTCTGTGTGAACGCCTTGTGGAAGAGTTAGACGTTCCGTTCCGGGGCGTCCAGCGAGAATAGATCTTAACAAGTTGACCGCCGCCCACATAGTGACGGATGTTTCACCGCTAGGATACGGCGTCAGATGTGGAGCTGTGCTGTTGCTTCGTGGTAGCCAACGTGTTAACATCTAGTCATACCGTTTAGTTCAACCAAAATGGGTGACCAAGCGATTGGAGACGAGACGTTGCGAAACGAGCCAGAGTGATGCGCGAGACAATTGCAATAGAAGCCGACATATGGATGCCTGTTATGTTGCTACGCATTAATTTGTTTCACGTGATACTGCTCTTGTAGACTTTAACATTAATTCTTGTTCCCTTTTTATATATGCTTTTATAATACAATATTTCAAACAATACTTCAAAATATAAATACAAATTTTTACACGTAAAAATACTTTAGTAGTAATTATAATCCTGGTGGGCGTCTTCAGAAGTGACTTCCTCAGAAGGAATTTAATAACATGACGCCTAAACGTAGATATTGTCAACAAAAAAAGTAGTTAAAGAAGAATAGCTCCCCCAGAATGAATTTCTAATCGGAAAATACCTACAACTCTAAAAATTTGTAGCCCTCCATGCCATGGTAGTTTCAAAAGCTTTGTGGTGGATGTAAAGCCACTTTACACTTCGAGCATTCCAATGCCTTTTAGCTTCGTACTTGCGTTTCACGCAAACTTTGCACATTCTTGCTGGGTTTCATTTTAGGCGTCGGATCGATATATTTTGAGAAATGGACTCAATACTGCGCCTAGAGTCAAAGAAATGTTTCACGTAGTGATGGTTTCCATGTTTTTCGTAGTCCGGCAACTGCACATTTTCTAATTTCACCTCTGCTATATTTATTCGGTAATCAACATATGCTTCCTTTCCCTGACCGCGTATTGTTTTTGGATGATGTACGTATTGAATAGAGCCATACGTTGACACACAAAAAAAGATTGGTCCTACTTTCGTTCTCATGAGTGTTCCTTGTGGTGTTTACTTTTAGCCCGCATTTGTGTCCACGAGTGGGTCTCGTCAAAATACGGCAAGGGGTTAAAGCACTGAGCCGAGGCCTACCTGTAGGCTATGGTTCAGCTCTTACATCAAAAGGTCGTAGAGTGTCTACACCACCACAGCAGTGGAGCAATTGGAACAACTCTTCACTGCCTTCCATTGAGTTACAACGAAAGGGCCGTGGTCTTGGATGTTGTTGTTGCTGTTGTTGTTTTTGTTGTTGAATTCAGACCGTAAAACCTTCACGCTAGTCTATCTTGTACAAGTCTCTTCATGTTTGCATAACTACTGCAGTTTCCATCCACCTGAATTTGCTTACTGCAGTTAAGCATTGGCCTTCCCCTCATACACTAGTGTCCAAAATTAAATAAACAAACGTAAATTTTGCAAAGTTGCGTTTATTTTGCCTCGAAACAGTATAAACAGATGGTAGTAAAGTAGAAACACTGTAAAGAATATGGAACATAAACAATTGCAACATGTAGAACGGTACAAAACAATGTTCTTCGTTTTTTCCAATATGACAGATTTTCACACACGTTCCGACAACTGTTTAATGCGCTCAGTATGGGGAGTGACCACCTCTGGCAGCAATACAGGCCTGACAACGACGGGGCATGCTGTGAATAACGTCATCAACCTCGTGTTGGGGCAGTAATGCCCACTCTTCCTGCAGAGCTGCTTGCAAGTGAAGGAGAGTGGTTGGTGAATGCTGACGTGATGCAACCGGTCTCTCTAAGGCATTCCAGACGTGCTCTACGGGATTCAAATCGGGAGAGCGATCAGGCCACGCCATGCGTGCAATATCTTCCGTTTCCAAGAAACATCAACCACCCGTGCTCTATGAGGTCAAGAATTATCGTCTGTCAATACGAAATCTGGGCCCACAGCACCTCGCAATAACCGCACATGAAATACCATGATCCACCCATATAATTTCATGGAGAGGTGCTCAAGTGGTCAACGTAATCCCTGCCCACACCATTGGCGATCATCCTCGGGATCAGTCTCTTTCCACAAAATTTGAGTCCCGAAATCGTGTTCCACGTGCCCTCCAGATGCGAATCCGTCAATAATCGCACTCCACACCAAATCGAGACTCATCTGTGAAAAGAACATTTGCCCACCGTTCGAACGTCCAGGGAACATGCTGACGGCTCCACTCTAGACGTTCCCTTTTGTGAAGACACGCCGGAGGTAAACATACAGCAGCTCTCCAACAATAAACGCCACTCTGCTGAATCCTTCTGTACACAGTTTGCCTCGATACAACACGTCCATGGGATACTGCGTGATCAGATGCCAGTTGCAATTCAGTACTAAGACGGTACCGTCGCGCCCTTGCAGCCAAATAACGGTCCACTCTTTCTGATGTCATACATGGTCGGCCCTGTCCTGGTCTCAGGGATACAGTTTCGATCTCTATAAACTCTCGCTTCATCCGAGAAATAACAGAACGATTTACATTAAGCCATCGGTCCACATCAGTTTGCGCATCTCCTGCTTCCATTCTTCCTATGGCCCTCCATTGCAGAGAGTCTGATAGGCGTCATCTCTGTACCATGCTGCACCGTCTATGACTCTGCACACAGCAATTGCGGATGTGGGTCTACATAGCAAACACTATCCTCATTGATAAGTGCCATGACGTCATTGATGGCGTGACTGTCCGTTGACCGGAAAGCCATCTTCCGTGCAGAACACGATCGTACGGACATCTGTTGACAGTTTGTATGATTTGTATGATTATATCGTGAGAAACAGCGGTTTGTTGCTTTCCTCCCCCCACTTCGTTCGGTTAACATATTAAATACTTCTTGATGCATCTTAATGTGTCCTAACCACAGATCTCTTAGTCAAGTTGTGCCATAAATTTCTTTGCACCTCGATTCTGTTCAGTGCCGCTACATTACTAATCCGACTTACACATCTAGTCTTCAATATTATTCTGTAGCTCCACATTTCAAAGTTTTGCTATGGTGTTATAGTCGAAAATGTTTGCCGCGCGGGATAGCCGCACGGTCTTCGGCGCCTTGCCACAGTTAGCGCGGCTCCCCCCGTCGGAGGTTCGAGTCCTCCCTCGGGCATGGGTGTGTGTGTTGTCCTTAGCGTAAGTTACCACAACGTAACTTACCACAAATCTCCAATTTTTGAAAATGTTCAAATGTGTGTGAATTCCTAAGGGACTAAACCGCTGAGGTCATCGGTCCCTAAAATTACACATTACTTAAACTAACTTACCCTAAGAACAACACACACACCCATGCCCGAGGGAGGACTCGAACCTCCAGTGGCAGGAGCCGCGCATCCGTGACATGGCGCCTCAAACCGTGAGACCATTCCGCGCGGCTTGGTGTTATTGCCTGAACTGTTTATCGTCCACGTTTCACTTCAAAACAAACAGCATTTATAAAAACACGTCCAAAAACTTAAATATATATATTTAATGTTAAGAAATGTCTCTTTTTCGAAAACGCTTTTCTTCCTGTTGGCCTGTTGTATTTAGGCCTACATCCTGTTTGCCGTCGTCATTTATTTTGCTTCCTAAACTGTAAAACCGTTTATTACTTTCAATGCCCCTTTTTTTAAATTTAATTCCCTCAGTATTATCTGATTTAGTTCGGTAGATTCTATTACACTGTTCTATTTATAGTCATCATATAAGCCAGTGGTCGTCAAACTACGGCCCACGGGCCGCACGTCGCTTGAATCAAATATTCGAGCGGCCCGCGGTTCTCGGCCGTATTTTATGATAATAATCTTGCAACTAACAGCCGAATCCAAGAACGTCAGCTAACGCTAAGAGTATGAAATGTATTCGCAGACGCGAATATGGACGGCTATCATCTATATACACTACTGGCCATTAAAATTGCTACACCAAGAAGAAATGCAGATGATAAACGAGTATTCATTGGATGAATATATTATACTAGAACTGACATGTGATTACATTTTCACGCAGTTTGGGTGCATAGATCCTGAGAAATCAGTACCCAGAACAACCACTTCTGGTCGTAACAATGGCCTTGATACACCTGGGCATTGAGTCAAAACAGACTTTGGATGGCGTGTACAGGTACAGCTGCCCATGCAGCTTCAACACGATACCACAGTTCATCAGGAGTAGTGACTGGCGTATTGTGACGAGCCAGTTGCTCGGACGCCATTGACCAGACGTTTTCAATTGGTGAGAGATCCGGAGAATGTGCTGGCCAGGGCAGCAGTCGAACATTTCCTGTATCCAGAAAGGTCGGTACAGGACCTGCAACATGCGGTCGTGCATTATCCTGCTGAAATGTAGGGTTTCGGAGGGATCGAATGAAGGGTAGAGCCACGGGTCGTACCACATCTGAAATGTGACATCCACTGTTCAAAGTGCCGTCAATGCGAACAAGAAGTGACCGAGACGTGTAACCAATAGCACCCCATACCATCACGCCGGGTGATACGCCAGCATGGCGATGAAGAATACACGCTTCCAATGTGCGTTCACCGCGATGTCGCCAAACACGGATGCGACCATCGTGATGCTGTAAACAGAACCTGAATTCATCCGAAAAAATGATATTTTGTCATTCGTGCACCAAGGTTCGTCGTTGAGTACACCATCGGAGGCGCTCCTGTCTGTGAAGCAGCGTCAATGGTAACCGCAGCCATGGTCTCCGAGCTGACTGTCCATGCTGCTGCAAACGTTGTCGAACTGTTCGTGCAGATGGTTGTTGTCGTGCAAACGTCCCCGGGTCTTGACTGCTATTGATACGAGGCCGTTGGGATCCAGCACGGCGTTCCGTATTACCCTCCTGAACCCACCGATTCCATATTCTGCTAACAGTCATTGGATCTCGAGCAGCGTGAGCAGCAATGTCGCGATACGAGAAAGCACAATCGCGATAGGCTACAATCCGACCTTTATCAAAGTCGGAAACCTGATGGTACGCACTTCTGCTTACACGAGGCATCACAACAGCGTTTCACCAGGCAACGCCGGTCAACTGCTTTTTGTGTATGAGAAATCGGTTGGAAACTTTCCTCACGTCAGCACGTTGTAGGTGTCGCCACGTGCGCCAACCTCGTGTGAATGCTCTGAAAAGCTAATCATTTGCATAACGCAGCATCTTCTTCCTGTCGGTTAAATTTCGCGTCTGTAACACGTCATCTTCGTGGTGTAGCAATTTTAATGGCCAATAATGTAATAGAATGGCGACAATGAAAATTTGTGACAAACTGGCCGGCCGTGGTGGCCGAGCGGTTCTAGGCGCTTCTGTCGGGAACCACGCGGCTGCTACGGTCGCAGGTTCGAATCCTGTCTCGAGCATGAATGTGTGTGCTGTCCTTAGGTTAGTTAGGTTTAAGTAGTTCTAAGTTTAGGAGACTGATGACCTCAGCTGTTAAGTCCCATAGTGCTCAGAGCCATTTTTTTGCGGATGTCGGAGATTTGATTTTTTACCGGATTCCTGACATTCACGGTACACTCATGAAATGGTCGTACGGGAAAATCCCCATTTTATCGCTACCTCGGAGAGGCTGTGTCCCATCACTCGTGCTCCGACTGTAACACAACGTTCAAACTCACTTAAATCTTGATAACCTGCCATTGTAGCAACAGTAACCGATCTAACAACTGCAGCATTTTTTTTTTCATTGATGTTATTTCGACACGTTTACAACGAAGGTAGGCCGGCAGCGGCCTATATATGCCACTCTTCGGCCATAGATAACACAGACAGTAAAAAGAAAGACAGAAAAACAAACAAACATGGTGGACAAAAACGGGAGACAGACTTAGTAAAATACAGAACCATTCACGGGCGCACCGTCTGGATAAAAAACGTTCAAAAACGGAGAAGACAGAATTTACACACATGAACGGAGGAGCACAAACGGAGATACACTGAAGCACTGACACGAAGACACACACAAGCACTGGCGACGATCTCCGGCACACGAAGATGCACTGTTCACGCACAAAGCCAGGGACCTGCCAAAGGGAAGAGGTGTGGGTAGGAGGGAGACGGGGAGGGTGTTGATGCCAGTGGGAGAGGAGAAGGGAGGGGGAGGAGAGAAGGTAGGGGGAAGTTGTGGATGCCCAGGGGGGGGCAGGGGAGGGAGGGAGGAAGAGAGGAGGGAGAGAATTGAAAGAGGGTGCCCTGGAGGAAAAACGCAGGGGCAAGAAGGGGAGGATCAAAGTTGGGGTAGGAGGGGTAGAGGGAGGGGATGAGGGCATCATCTGGGAGGGGTAGTTGGCGGAAGACATCTTGGGCAAGGGTATGGAGTGTGGAGAGAAAGGGAGTGGGTGGGATGTGGGAGTACAGCCACGGCACCGGACAGGGGTGGGCAGATCATGTTTGCAGGAGGTGTAAAGGATCTGTATCTGTTACAGGAAAACGAGGAGGTGTAGGCAAAGAATTAAGTCATACTGGATCCACATGGGGGAGGGGAGGCGGATGCAGATGCGATAGGCAAGGCAGAGTGCAAGGTGTTCCAGGATTTGAAGGGATTTGTAGAAGGTAGGAGGGGTGGAGATCCAGGCAGGATGTGCATAGCAGAGGATAGGGCGGATGAGGAATTTATAGGTGTGGAGGACGGTGGAAGGGTCCAGACCCCATGTGCAGCCAGAAAGGAGCTTGAGGAGGCGGAGTCGGGAGCGTGCCTTGGCTTGGATCGTCCAGAGATTGGGGGCCCAGGAGAGGTGACGGTCAAGGGTGACACCAAGGTACTTGAGGGTGGGGCTGAGGTTGATAGTACGGCTGTAGGTAGTGAGATAGAAATCGAGGAGACGGAAGGAAGGGGTGGTTGTGCCTACAATAATCGCCTGGGTCTTGGAAGGATTGACTTTGAGCAGCGACTGGTTACACCATGTGGTGAACCGGTCAAGATGGGATTGGAGAAGGTGCTGGGAGCGTTGCAGGGTGGGGGGCGAGAGCAAGGAAGGCGGTGTCGTCGGCGTACTGGAGAAGGTGTAAGGGAGGTGAAGGCGGCGGCATGTCCGCCTTGTAAAGAAGGTAGAGAAGGGGGGAGCAGACGGAACCTTGGGGCACACCGGCGGAGGGGTAAAAGGTGTAGTAATCCGTTTTATGGATGGTGACATAGGAAGGACGGTGGGAAAGGAAGGAGGCGATCAGATGGACGTAGTTAATAGGAAGGGCGAAGGTTTAGAGCTTGAAGAGGAGACCAGAATGCCATACACGGTCGTAGGCACGTTCAAGGTCAAGGGAGTGGAAGATGGCGGAGTGACAGGAGTTGAGTTGTTTGGAGAGGAGGTGAGTGAGATGAAGGAGAAGGTCATCGGTAGAGAAGGACGGTCGAAAGCCACATTGGGTAACAGGAAGGAGGTGGTGCTGGCGGAGATGATGGTGGATGCATCGTGTGGGGATGGATTCTAGGACCTTGCTAAAGACTGAGGTAAGGCTGATGGAACGGTAGGAGGAGACAGCGGACGGCGGTTTGTCGGGTTTGAGGAACATCAGGATCCGGGAGGTTTCCGCAGGTAGGGGTAGAAGCTGGTGGACAAGACCACGTTATATAGTCTGGCCAGGGTGGAGAGGAAGGAGGCGGCAGCTTCACGGAGGTGAGAATAGGTAACACGGTCTTGACTGGGAGCGGTGTTACGTTCTGTGCGGAGTGTAAATATGATATCCTGAGTAGTGATCGGGACATTGAGTTCAGTGTGTGTAATTTTGTATAAGTACTGGAAGCCAGGGGCGAGTGGAGGAGCAGAGGTGTCAGCTCGATCGCGGACATCAGGGAAGAGGGAGTAATCGAACTGGGGATCGTCAGGGAGGGTAAAGATATCGGAGAGGTAAGAAGCAATATGGTTGGCCTTACTGAGGTTATCAGGAAAGGGGTGGTCATCATGAAGGAGTGGGTAGTGAGGGGCATTGGGGGGGGGGGGGGGTGGGAGGAGGGTTAGACCCGGAAAGGCGGAAGGCTGACAAGTACTTAGACGAGTTGACAGGTAGGGTTGCATTAAGACGGGTGCATGTCTGTCGCCAGTCCCGGCGTTTCTTGGCCGCGAGCAAGTTTCGGACGTGTCGTTGGAGTTGCCGGTGGCGTCGTAGTGTGTCCCGGTCACGAGTGTGAAGGAATGCACGGTATAGACGGCGGGATTCACGGCCTGTGGGGGTAAAGTAGGACGGTGCGGGTGGATGGCGAAGGCAGGGATGTGGGCATCCACGGCCTCAGACTAGGTCTGCTGGAGAAAGGAGGCGGCATGGGTAACGTCATCAGTGTGGTGGTAGGCGAGGGGTGGCTATTGATCCGGGTGGTGAGGGTAAACTGCGGTACACACTTGTCGTCTTATACAGGCGTTGCCAACCGCAGCGCCGTATTCTGCCTGTTTACATATCTCTGTATTTAAATACGCATAGATATACCAGTTTATTTGGCGTGTCAGTGTATATTCCCATACAGGGAAGACAGCAGTGCCTGTGTTGTTCAGAAGCGCGATGGAATATTGTTTCGGATATGCATCCACGTCCGAAGGAACACTGGGTCGTACTTCTGAACAACACAGCCACTGCAATATAGTAGCGTTAAGAGCTTCTAAAGAATGTAGTTTTCCTGTTCAGTAACAAATAAACACACAGAGACAGCGATTGTATGTGGAATTCAGCCTTATGCAAGACACCTTTGGAGTTTTGTTTTAGCCAGACTCGGCTCAGCACTTGTGTGCTATGTTCAGCATGTTACTTTATTTCCTTTCTGTAAAACTGTTATTACATATCAAAGTTTAGAGAAAACATTTGGTACAAAAATTTACATTTGAGAATGAAGTGATTGTTGTCAAATATTATACATGGTTTGTTTACAGTTCACAGTTGATATATGTATCACTGGGCTGATGCATTTTATCTTGTTTATTACAATACGTCTGAAGTTCTGGTTTTATAGCTTACTTAGAAAAACGGTGGATGGACGCATTAATTTACATACCTTACATGAAGCTATTTGAATGTTTATGTTGATAACTGTACGTCTGCCACACCGTCTACAGCTTGTCATCTGCAAACAGCGAAACGTAATTTTTATTTTTGTCTATTACGCGTTTTCGAATGAAAATGAGTGTGTATCGCGTTACTTACGTCAAAATAACGCGATACTTATTCACTTTCGGCCGGTCGGAGTGGCCGAGCGGTTCTAGGCGCTACAGTCTGGAACCGCGCGACCGCTACGGTCGCAGGTTCGAATCCTGCCTCGGGCATGGATGTGTGTGATTTCCTTAGGTTAGTGGCTTTAAGTAGTTCTAAGTTCTACGGGACTGATGACCTCAGAAGTTACGTCCCGTAGTTCTCAGAGCCACTTCAAACCACTTCAACCACTCACTTTCGTTTCACTGTTTGCAGATGACAAGTTGTAGATTGTGTAGCAGACTTATAGTTAGCCGCGCGGGATTAGCCGAGCGGTTTAAGGCGCTGCAGTCATGGACTGTGCGGCTGGTCCCGGCGGAGGTTCGAGTCCTCCCTAGGGCATGGGTGTGTGTGTTTGTCGTTAGGATAATTTAGGTTAAGTAGTGTGTACGCTTAGGGACTGGTGACCTTAGCAGTTAAGTCCCATAAGATTTCACACTTACAGTCGCCAACATAAACATTCAATAGCTTCATGTACGGCATGTAAACTAATGCATACGTCCACTCTTTTTCCAAATAAGCTATAAAACCAGAACTGTAGACATGTTTTAATAAACATCATATAATGCATCAGCCCAGTAATACATATCTCAACTGTGGGCTGTAAACAAACCATGCATAATACTTAACAGCAAAAAAATGGTTCAAATGGCTCTGAGGACTATGGGACTTAACTGCTGTGGTCATCAGTCCCCTAGAACTTAGAACTACGTAAACCTAACTAACCTAAGGACATCACACACATGCATGCCCGAGGCAGGATTCGAACCTGCGACCGTAGCGGTCGCACGGTTCCAGACTGTAGCGCCTAGAACCGCTCGGTCACTCCGGCCGGCTACTTAACAGCAATCACTGAATTCACAAATGTAAATATTCGGTACCACATGTTTTCTCTAAATGTTAGTACGTAATAACAATTTTGCAGAAAGGTAATAAAGTAGTCCACTGAAGATAGCACAAAAAGTGCTGAAACATGACTGGGTGGAACAAAACTCCAAGGGTGTCTTGCATAAGGCGAAATTCTTCATCCAAATTCCGTAGCAAGCACAGAAATAAGAACTGCAACACCACAGGATGATTAGGGACAGCGATATTTTAAAATGCGATTAATTTTAACTAACGTTGATGAAGTCGGGCGTCAGCTAAGTAAAGTTTGCCGCCTATGTCAGGGGCAGAGGGATACGCAGCGCAGCCGCTGCGAGCTGAAGTGCCGAATTACAGTGGGGCAGAGCGGGGCTGCGAGTCGGGCAGCTGCCGCAGCATTGCTTCGCGCCCAGCACAACGGGGCCGGGGAGCGTCGCGGCAGCCCGCAGGCTCGCTTCGCTACATGGACGGCAAACGCGCAAACCGGCCGAGCTGCCATCTTTCTCAAACGATTTTAAAGAAACTACTCGCTAAAAATATGATTCTCGCGCATCTCTCAGCTTTATTCGTCGGCGTTATGATGAACTGCTTGTCATTTCGTTAATCGCATAGTTATTGCGATATTTCAGAATTAATTATAACTAGTGCAAGGAGTCGAATAGTTTGCAATGAAGAGTAGAGATCGCTAAGAATCTGTGTTTGGTGTAAGTTAGGTCATATGTTGCTGCGTACCAAATATAGCTAACAGAGTTAACTATTCTTTAAATGAACTATTCATTAAATGGGATGTGTAACGCACTCCATTCTCGAGAAATCTGGTTGTACAGGGTGATCAATCCTTAACGAAAGTGCCTGGCGGGGGTCTTGTTGCCCGACCGGCGGCCATCCGGCAGCAGCGCAAGCGGGGAGAATATTCCCCCTCCGCTGCGAGGCCACTGTATGCGTCGGTAGCATGTATTTATTAGGCGACACAATACAGTGTAGTGAGTGAAAGTGTTTCAAGTGAAATGGCGAAAAAACAAGTGTTCTATGTGTCAAAGAGTATTCGTGTATGATTCGTACTTGTGTAAATGCAGTAACGAGATTAGTTCGAGAAGAATTTCCCGATATTCAAGTTCCTAAACAGAGTACGATTCATTGGCTGGTAAATAAATTTCGCGCAACGAGTGGTGTTCTTGACAGGAAACATAGGCAACCACGTACAGCATTCAAAAAAGAAACTCTGGATAACATTTACCATGCTCTGAGAAGGTCTCCTAGAAAATCAGGTCAACGTCTTTCTCAGCAAATAGGAATTTCCTTTGGCTCTGTTCTAACGCCTAGGACTTAAACAGGCTGCCCCTGCAAAAACGTTGCGGTTTTGTTAACAGATTTTGAATAGGGTGGGTGACGGGGAAATTGACCTTAATCTGACTTTCTTTTCGCACGAATTATGGTTCCACATAAGTGGATGCGTTAATTCACGAAATAACTGTTACTGGAGTTCTGTAAAGCATAACGTAATACATGAGGTCCCCTGCATGATCAAAAAATAAGTGAGAGAATAACGGGCCCTATTTTTTTCCAGGAAACAATTAACAATTAGAGATATGTGGAAAACATTTTGCGGCCTTTTTTTGGCTAACTAACGGAGGCAGAACGTGCTTTCTCAACCTTTCAGCAGGACCCTGCGTACCTAAGCTGACACACTACTTAATCTAAATTATCCTAAGAACAAACACACACACACATGCCCTAGGGAGGACTCGAACCTCCGCCGGGACCAGCCGCCCAGTCCATGACTGCAGCGCCTTAGACCGCTCGGCTAATACCGCGCGGCTCTCATTACAGAAAATTTGTGACGTGTTTCAGGATGGTTGCCACTAACAGCGTATGACCTCTTCGTTCCCCCGTTTTAACTCCCTGCGATTTTTATCTGTGGGGCGGTGGGGGGGGGGGGGGGGGCATTAAAAGAGAAAGTGTACAAACGAAATCCACACACGTTAGGTGAACGTAAAACTATATAACAGTCGTCAAGAATTTGTTGCCATTTCTCAGAGGGAACTACAGAGTTTAATGAGCAAATTATTAAGCAGATGTCAGAAATGCTTGAACAATTAAGGGAGGCAGTTCCAGCATCACCTTGCTTAATATACGTGAGTAATTTTTTTTTTTTTTTTTTTTTTTTTTAGTATCAATGTTAAGTATGTTAGAAATAACTGACGCGACTAACCGTACTACACTGGTGTTCAAAATTAAAGCAACAAACTGGTATTTCTCCGTCCTGTGTCTAATTCACGATATAATCAAACAAACTGTCAACAGATATCGTTACGATCGTGTTCTGCATGGAAGATGGCATCTGATCAACGGACAATCACGCCATCGATGACGTCATGGCACTTATCAATGGGGATTGTGTTTGCCATGCAGACCTACATCCACAATTGCTGTGTGCAGAGTCATAGACGGTACAGTATGGCACAGAGAAGACGCCTATCAGACGCTCTGCAGTGGGGGGCCATAGGAAGAATGGAAGCAGGGGATTCGCAAACTGATGTGGACCGATGTCTTAATGTAAATCGTTCTGTTGTTCCTCGGATGAGGCAACATTTTATAGAGACCGAAACTGTGTCCCGGAGATCAGGACAGGGCCGACCACTTGTGACATCAGGAAGAGTGGACTGTTATTTGGCTGCAAGGGCACGACGGTACAGCCTTAGTACTGTACTGCAACTAGCATCTGATTTCGCAGTATCCCCTGGACGTGTTGCATCGAGGCAAACGGTGTACAGAGGGCTTCAGCAGAGTGGCCTTTATTGTTGTAGAGCTGTTGTCTGTTTACCTCTCGCCTGTCTTCACAGAAGGGAACGTCTAGAGTGGAGGCGTCAACATACCACCTGGACGGTCGAACGGTTGGCAAATGTTCTTTTCACAGATGAGTCCCGATTTGTTCTGGAGTGTGATTCTCGACGGATTCGTATCTGAATGGGCACGTGGAAAACGATTTCGGAACCCAAACGTCGTGGAAAGAGATCGATATAGAGGATGATCCGTAATGGCGTGGGCAGGGATTATGTTCACCACTCGAACATCTCTCCATGAAATTATACGGGTGAGTCAGCAAGACTTAACTGCTATCGGGTACCGTGAGGGAATCTTGGGATCTCAGGCGAGGTTGTTGCGAAGAGCTGTGGGCCCAGACTTCGTATTAATGGACGATCATGCTCGACCTCATAGAGCACGGGTAGTTTATGTTTTTTGGAAACGGAAGATATTGCACGCATGGCGTGGCCTGATCGCTCTCCCAATTTGAATCCCATACAGCATGTCTGGGATGCACTAGGGAGACTGGTTGCATCACGCCAGCATCCATCAACCACTCTCCAGGACTTGCGAACAGCTCTGCTGGAAGAATGGACTTATTGCCTCAACATGAGATTGATGACGTCATTTACAGCATGTCATGACGTTGTCATGATTCACAGCATGTCCTGTCGTTGTCAGGCCTGTATTGGTGCCAGCGGTGGACACACCCCATACTGAGCACATTAACCAGTTGCCCGAATGTACCTGCAAATCCGTTAAGTTGGATAAAAATTAAGAACATTTTCGTCTACCGTTATGCATGTTGCAGTTGATTACGTTCTGTCTTCTTGACGGTATTTGTACTTCACTATCACCTGTTTATGCTGTTGCTTTAAATTTGGACATCAGTGTATATTTACTGCGGACCTCCTGTCATCCGTGCAGCGGCCACAGCAGCTAGGGATGGGGAAAATCGACCGATTAAAACCGATACCAGTATTTTAGTTCTGAATAACAGGTATTTTTCGGTTATTGTAACAGGTGTTCTTTATGTTTTACTAATAACTGTGTAAAACCGAAATATCAATTACCTATAGCAGCAGCGCTAAAATTTTCCGTTTTTAAATAGACTTGTTTTAAAAAAAGGAGTACTTTTATTCATAAAATTTACATTGGTGTGAAATACTGCTTTATTATAGAAAATGGAAATACCGATGAGCGCTATTTTAATAACACGGCCAACAGAAAAGTCCACATGGCATAAGAATTGATATATCATTGCTGTGCCTTTGCCATGTGTCGTGGCTTAAGGTACACATGTACGAGCAGTGTGCAAGACTGCCCACGCCTGGTCTATGTGGTAGTTTCTCGCTGTCGCCGGACATCCGTTCTGTTGCAGAATGACACCAACCCTAGTCTGGAAATATTTTTAAGAAGTGACGTAGCAATGTGGTACAATGCTTCATTTGTTTAACAGATTACAGATTTGCCTGCCACTTCTATGAAATAATAAAAGAAGGAAATTATGGTAACAATAATAAATTAAAAAGTTAACAATTCATTCGTAGTATATAATAAAAGCAGAAAGTAGCTGATCTGTTGTTTGTGTCTACATAATAGGCCTTTATGTGCTTCCACGGACAAATTAACACGAAAAACAGTTCTTCAGTCTCAGCTTTCGCTCTTTAGCATAAACTGTTCGTTATATGATTTTTGAGCAGAGTATCAAAAAATTAGAATCAGTAGGAGAATGCTGGTGATTTTTTGTAGTATCAACCATTTACCACTTTTCGAGCAAAGCAGCGAAAAGTGGACAGCAGTTTTCTTCTATCTGCGTATTTCATTTAATGTTTTGATTCTATGTATCTTGCAACTGAGGGTGTTTCCATTAACAGCAGCTGGCCTCGCCGGCCGGCTGTACGCCGCGAAAGCCGTTGCTTTAGCAATTGATCGCACACTCCGTTTCGCTCGCGCAGCCAGACGACAAAGCGAGAATGAAATATGCCACCCTTGTATCTCATAAACTGTTTGAGATATCGAAACAAGGTTTTGGCCAATGACAGCACGCAAGAGGAGAGTAGATTGTCATATTGTTACTGTGCGTAACTTCCGTATCTAGCGCGATAAAATACAAGTGACTATGGATTTCTTTCATCGACAGCTGGTGAAGAGAAAATTTTTACAGGCTTCTAGAAACTAGAAGTTGTTTCCGAGACATGGCTCTGACATTCACAATAGGAGTCAAAACCAATGTAAGAACTGTGGAGTCAACTACCAAACTGTGAATTTTAAAATTTTCCCTGAGAATTGACTGTTCAAACAAATTTCGGGCTTGCAGCCGGTCGTCGTTCAATACTTCGCACGGTATTTCAACTGGGCACCTGCCAGTCATCTTCAGGTGAGCCGTCGCAAAGTGTTGCGCGATTATCTCCACATGACAGTACCTTGTGAAGATGATTTTCTAAACATTCTAAATGATGATTTATACAACATACACGACTTTCCAAATGCAGTCGGTGATGCTGACAGAAAACACATTTGCCTAAAATAACCAGAAAATTTTGGTACAATATTTTCTAGTTACAAACATTTTCATTCAATCGTAATACCAGCAGTTGCAGATCCTTACGGGAAATTTAAAAGTGATGTTGGTGATATCAGAAGGAAAGCTTAAATTTCATTCTTCTAGTGTATGTACGTCTGACGCAAGAAGTAGAACTTAATACACCACCACACTCCCGACTACCAAAGACATCACTTGTATTACCTTTTGTACTCACTGGAAATTACGCATATCCATTGTTGAGGCGTTTTATCAAATATTTGGGCTGCGCTTGCTCTTTGTTTGTTTCTGACCACCATGCTTGACCGAACCAGTGATTTGCTCTTAGGTAACATTCTGACTAGACTGAGCAAAATTTTCTAAACAAATCCAATCCGTGTGTCTATGGTACACTGACATGAATCGGGCCTTATAGAAATTATTGAATTTTCACGGGTTGGCTCCGAACTTGGTTTCTACTTCAGCTATCTTCGATTTTCGCATAGGGCTAATTAATCTGAACAGAACAAAGCCCTACTTGTATAACAGTGTTTCCATACATCGAGATTTATTAGAATTAATGCCATTTTGTCAGGTGTTGTGGACTTCAGTTTCCATCCTTTATAAATTACGGTGATCAAAGGGTTTTCTGGTACTGATATAATGTGTAGTCATTCCCATAGTTTCCTGCTGTGGAAGTGATCACTCGTAGCACGGTTCAAATGGCTCTGAGCACTATGGAACTTAACCTCTGAGGTCATCAGTCCCCTAGAACTTAGAACTACTTAAACCTAAATAACCTAAGAACATCACACACATCCATGCTCGAGGCAGGATTCGAACCTGCGACCATAGTGGTTGCGCGGTTCAGGACTGTAGCGTCTAGAACCGCTCGGCCTCCCCGGCCGGCACTCGTAGCACGGAACGGAGTTATTCATTCCTCAACAATTCCTGGAAGCTGTGTCCTAATTCTCTCATGAGGTGCCTATGCTGGTGATTATGCTAAGGAGTTTCACTAATGTTTCCTCGGGTGTGTGTGGAATCAATATTTATCCTATGATGTAACCATTGTGCTTTGTGTAGTAATAGAGCATCATTGTAATAAATTTCCATTTGATAGTACACGATCTATCGCTGGTCTTATTCCCTTTTACACTCCGCCTTCCCTGATAGTTTTTGGAAACTTAGTGATCACAGCCACCAAGCTCCTAAAAGGTTTTCTTGCCATGTAGAACTCAGGAAAGCGCTTGTTTCCTTTTCTGTGCATTATAAACCCCGAAGGAAGCGATCGTCCTGTGCAATCGTTGGGTTGGGTTGTTTGTGGGAAGAGACCAAACTGCGAGGTCATCGATCTCATCGGATCAGGGAAGGACGGGGAAAGAAGTCGGCCGTGCCCTTTCAGAGGAACCATCCCGGCATTTGCCTGGAGCGATTTAGGGAAATCACGGAAAACCTAAATCAGGATGGCCGGACGCGGGATTGAACCGTCGTCCTCCCGAATGCGAGTCCAGTGTGCTAACCACTGCGCCACCTCGCTCGGTATGTGCAATCGTCCCGAAGCCATTGCGATTTCCATTGCTATGGCTTAATAAGTAACTTCACCATGCTTCGCTCGACATTTCACACACAGTGAGTGATGGTGAGGCAAAAGAAGATGAATAAATTTATCTCCCTGTACGCCGAGGGATCCGATTATTCAAACAACTCCTTGCTACATGGAGAAAGAGGTAGTTTAATGAATAGCGACAGTCGGTGTAAAGAAACGATAGAATCAGAAGTCTATTTTGTCGACCCCTCTCCAAGTATAAAATCGCGGTGGCCGTGCGGTTCTGGCGCTGCAGTCCGGAACCGCGGGACTGCTACGGTCGCAGGTTCGAATCCTGCCTCGGGCATGGGTGTGTGTGATGTCCTTAGGTTAGTTAGGTTTAAGTAGTTCTAAGTTCTAGGGGACTTATGACCTAAGATGTTGAGTCCCATAGTGCTCAGAGCCCTCCAAGTATAATCACTAAAAGAAAGGTAGGGACCTCTGTTGGTAATTCGGGACCGGAGACCAACTTATCAAACCCTTACTATAGCTTGTCTGTTGGGGGCTCATAACATACTAGTTTACGTAGGTTATCAGTTAGTAATAAGGTTGGTACATATGTGGCCCGAAGTGCAGCCCCATAATGTCAGTTTTGGTTCTTGAGCAAAAACGTTTGACAACCACTGCTATAACCTCTTTTCAAAAGCCATTCCGTTCAACTGATCTTCCAAGCCATTTGGCGTTTCTGAAAGACTTACCATCAGAAATTCTTAAATATAAGGGGCAATCAAATGAAAACGAGACAGATGGGAAAAAAGTAAGTACACTGTTTATTATTATTCCAAAAGTAATCGCCGAAACTGTTAATAAATTTATTCCACTGTGAGACAAGACGGTCGATGCCTTAATGGAAAAATCGTTGCGGATGCCTACGGAATCATTATTGTACCCACGCGTGCACCTCTTCGTCCGAAGCAAATCGACAGCCACGAATGTCTTTCTTCATGACTCTAAAACTATGGAAATCGCATGAGGAGAGATCAACACTGTGTGGAGGATGTGTAAGGACTTTCCAGCAAACTTCTGCAGCGTAGTCGAAACAAGCGGCCAACGTGTTGCCAAGATTGTTTCAAGTACACTGCAGCAAAATGTTGAAAAAATTTGAGCCAAAAAAGTTAAAATGTGCTACATAGACATAGATAGCTTAATATATCATACAGCTGCTTTAAACATTTATGATGTTATTAAAAGTGACGTACATGGGTGGTTTGATACTTTGGTTTGCCCCTATAACAACATTAATACCTTCTCACGCGTCATTAGAAATAAAGTGGGTTTTAATAAAAGATGAATTATCAGGGGAAATTATTGCAGAATTCGTAGGACAAGAGCTAAAATGTACTGAAGCACAACACATAAAGAGTGGAGCTAAAGGTGTGAAATGCCACCTGCAAAAGAATTAAGCATTGATTATTACTAGGACTCTGCATTAAATAATGTTGATAAATTGACTATGCAACATATAAGTCGATCGAAGCTGCTTACAGTTTCGACTATATTGTACAGTCAATTGGCACTGTCAACAAAAGATAATCCTTTCATACTTGACGATAAAGTGCGCACTGTTGTGTGGGGTCATTTTCTAGAAGGCAGCTGTGTGTGCAACAGTTGATTTAGCAGTAACCTACTGGTTATAAATATAATGTACTGTAGTAGACATAGTGTTGCAATTGTAACCTGTATGTTGTAGATATAGAAAATATGTAAACTAAAAATGTAAGCTATGTGTTGTAAAAGTATTATGAAAATGTAAATGAGAGGGAACTTCTCGAAACGAATGATGTCCACTGATGCAAAAAATTGTCTGATATGAAATCATGTATTTTCTAATCACTCTGCACACTCCTACAATCACTTCTCATCAAACGCATTTGAACTTCAAAAAGGTATTTCAAAAGTAGCAAATGCAGCAAATAGCATTTTGTCCTCCAGTATGAATTAATAAAACTGCTTTTACTCTATCGATTTCTTTCATTTTTTTCTTTTATTAAGCGATCTTGGTTACAATGTAAGACTGGCGGACTGAAGTGAAACCTTTTAACTGATCAGCGACTACAATTTGGTATACTTTTTCAGTAAGACATCATTGATCTCTCTCTCTCTCTCTCTTCCTCTCTGTGTGTGTGTGTGTGTGTGTGTGTGTGTGTGTGTGTGTGTGTGTGTGTGTTTTCATTATGACTGTTTGAAATACAGAAGTCAGATGTAAAAGCTTGTTTCAGATGGAGAGTGGATATGGGAGAGTTGGAGAGGAAATGATTCGTGGAACGAGAAGACGAATGAAGAAGAAATAAAAAAAAGGGAACACAAAAAACCATATTTAATCCATCACGACAGTATTCATTTCTTGAAAGTAAAGAAAAAAATTACCTTGTAATAAACAAATTTTTATCCACAGCTTCATCAGAGTATTTCACATAACATTCGAAAAAATTAATAAGACACTTTTTGCTATGTAAATTCTTCGCTTCTCCTGAAAATTTTGCTTTCTGTGAAATTATGTGTTTTGAAAAGTTGCTCCTCAGTTGTAAGCTACTGGTTATATATATATTATGAAACTGCAATTGTAGTCTACATGTTATACATGAAAATGTAACTGTAATCTACTAGTTGTATATGTATTACGACACTGTAGCGTTCCATAAAACACTGAACACAAACATTATACAATGTATGTGTGTGTGTGTGGGGGGGGGGGGGGGGCTGGATTGCATTCCTATTCATAATTAGTCACCGCTCCAGACCTCCTCCACTGTGATTGCAAAGCCAAGGTCAAATAACGCCTGCAGTAGCGGGTTAATTCGATGTTTTAGGCACACTCTGGCAGGGAGTAGGGAAATGGGTGCTCATTTCCAAGCCACACTGCTGGGAATGTGGTTTCAGTTTTCCACACTCCGAGCGCCATTTTCTGACCACCTGTGATGGAAATGCACCCAAACGTGGTGTAGTAGTAGTAGTAGTAGTAAGAGCTTTATTCATCCGTAGATCTCTCTTTACAAGGATATAGGGCATGTCAAAGTATTTACAAGTTTAGACCAATTTAAAATAAGCTAATTCGTATACACGTACATTTACAGACTTCTAGTTAGAGACAATCATTAGATTTACTCCTGATATAAAATACTTTTTTTACAAATAACTTATTAAATAATGTAATGCCATACTATTCACTCATATCTCACTATCAGTTACTGAACACACACTATACACACGTTGTTTCATAACACCACACACACACACACACACACACACACACACACACACACTGGTGATCTCTGGGCCATTATCTGTCACGCAACTTCCTATTTGCTATCCTGAAAAACTGAGTCGGCGTCCCTCCATTATGAGTGAGACGTTGAGCTCAGAAAGAGGAAGAGGTGTTAGTACTGTGCTATGCATGGCTTGGGGGTAAGTATTTCTAGAAAGGAAAAAAGAAGGAAAAAACATAAATTGAAGGCGTTATTTGGAATGTTGGATGTTTTATAAACGTTATTCTTTATTTGTATAACTTTTTTTATCAGCTAGCTACAGGGACGCAGACATTTGCAGATTAGTTTCTTATAATAGACAATTGTACACAGCAGTGGGACACAGGGCTTGCAGGTACCAAGGGTTAAACACAACTAAATATAGACAGGATAGAGGGAATAGGAGAGAGGGGCATTCTCTTAACGAGTCTGTGTCTTTCTTTCCTTTAGTGATGGAAAGAGGGTGTTACGCAAAAATTACAAAAGTTGCTCTTAAATAATTTGGTTCACGAGTTGACAATCAGAATCATGGACAGATTCTAAAATTTGTTTCTTTAATTCCAGTCTATGATCACTAAATTACCGTCAGACCAACAATTTCGGCCTTCAGTGACCATCTTCAGAACTGTTTAAAATATATCCTAATATAATAAAGCCCGAGTGTCATTGTCAACAGAGATAAAAATGTTAACATCGCCATCATCGAACAGAACTAATAATATGGTGCGAACTACGCCACAGTGTCAGCAGACACATAATGTGAATGGTTCTACTGTTCACAGCAAATCCATAGAATACGTAGCACAATGCTATAGGAGAAATCTTCCACACACTTCGCTTCTAGTCTTGAGAAGCTACATTTGATTCATATACTTGAAATCGGGCTTCAGCATTTGCTAGCAGGATGAGTAGGACTTTGGTGTGTGTAAACAATGACCGCCAGTGAAAATAAGAGCCATCTCCATAGCGTGCCTGCCAGTGATCTGTTTGTCTCTAGATAACAATAATCAAACCTTGGAAAGTGATTTTGAAAATTCTCGTTAATATTGTGGGCACAGCAGGGGAAAGATGTTAATTGTTTTATAATTGTACTTGGTACTGGGTAACAAATTAAATAACTGTATATAACACTACAGCTTAATTACATTAATGTCACTCAGTCACGCATCCAAAAGGGTCTGTCGCACAGTCACGACCATTCCCTTCAAATAAATTAGTAGAAGCGTTTATACATCGCCTGACAAAAAAAGTGAAGCGCCCAGAACGGGAGGAGAAAACGTAATGAAATTTCAACGGTTGAGAGTGTATCTGATGTTATTTCAGTAATTACAAAAAATGGTTCAAATGGCTCTGAGCACTATGGGACTCAACATCTGAGGTCATCAGTCTCCTAGAACTTAGAACTACTTAAACCTAACCAACCTAAGGACATCACACACATCTATGCCCGAGGCAGGATTCGAACCTGCGACCGTAGCAGTCGAGGGGTTCCAGACTGAAGTGCCTAGAACCGCTCGGCCACAACGGCCGGCCAGTAATTACAGAACTCACTCAAGTTAGCAGAGAACTTTGCAGTATGAGCCCACTTAACAGTATGACGTTGCACCCTCTCTAACCTGATTCGGTTGGGAGGGGGTGTCTTAAAGCTATTGTAACCTCTTCTTTAGCAAGCTTGCCCACAACTGTAGGAAATGGTTCTCGATATTCTGGATTCTGGCGCTGGGACAGATTTGAGGTCCGGGTTGGTCCCACATATATGCCACCAATGACAGATATGGAGATACTGTTGACCACGGGAGTACCTCCATACCAGTCACATGTGCCATGTGGGCGAGCATTATACTGTTGAAAACATGGCACCAAGATGCTGTCACATGAGAGGTAACACATGAGGACACAAGATGTCTGTGACACACCATAATGCCGTCAGAGTTCCCTCAATCACTACCAACCGTGACCTGAAGTCATACCCAATGGTTTCCCACATCATGACGCAGGGAATAATACTGTTGTGACTCTCCAAAACTTTGGAAGACTGGGACCTCTCTCAAGGTAACCGCCACAGTCGCCAAAGATGGTCAGTCGGGGTAGTGCAGAATAGCAATTCGTCACCGAACACAATTAATCAGCAGTCCATGCTTCCCAGTCAAGGCACCACTCTAAAGGGAGCCGTTGTAGTTTTAACGGCAGCCTGCACATAGGATGGAAATTCGCTAATCTGACTGCTGCTAGGCTCCGACCAATGGTGCCAGGTGACACAGAATGTTGCAGGGAGTCCTTTATTTGTTCTCGTATGGCAGACACTGATATGAATGGGTTACGATGTGCTAGGTGCACAATACGGCGATCTTCCCTTGTGTAATGGAACCTTGACGACGAGTGTGCCTGCCCTCACATTCTCATGCAGTCCAACCTCAGGCAGTGTCTCATCTGAATGCTCCACAAATCTGGACACTGCATGTACGATTCGAGTTGCCAGCTAAATGGAGACCCACAATGAGGCCCATTTCAAATACTTGTCAGGTGTTGATAAAGCTGTCTAACACAGACATGCTATATCAAATTCATTCCGAACGCAGTGCAAATAGCCGCTCCCATTGCATCCCCTCTGGCATAAAACTGTACTTTTTAAGTGGAATGGAGAATGCGAACAAACTTTTCAGAAATTGAAACATGTACTGCCTAGGTCTTATGCATCTCGAACCGCAGAACAAGCAGTGCTTCTAGTTGACGTATCATCACATGGAATAGAGGCAGTTTCGTTTCACAAGGTTGGCAGCTCAGAACGCCCCGTAGCATTCACATCTGAAGCCTGGTCTACAAGCAACATTTGTCGTCAGTCTTGGAAGATCATGCCAGATTCGCCAAATAAAACGTTACGTGTTTAAGGAAGTTTGACAGTCTTGCAAGAACTGAGTAAAGTTTGACGAAGTCGCTAAAGGCTGATGGACTGGAGCTTTGTGTACCTGCAAGACTGTCGACAACACATCAATCTTATCGTTCAAACCTAGCACCCTCAACAGTCTACTCCCGTTGGCGCTGGGGGCTCCAACTGTTGTTTTAGTGCGTGTAGTGCCGACAGAAAATGGCGGATTTACGACACTGGACTCATGAATTTTTCACGGAGTTCATAGAGTTGTATCAACGTTTTCCTTGCCTCTGGCAAGTAAAATCTAAGGATTGCAATTATCGAGACGAGAAAAACCAGGCATTAGCCGGTTTGGTTAATGAGAACATGGAAGCACATCGTGAAGCTACAATGGAGTTGGTCACCAAAAAATCAACTCATTTCGAATAGTTTATTGCAAAGAAAGTGCGAAAATGAAAACGTCCACGCGATCTGGAGTTGGATGAGAGAAAATCTATAAAACTTCTTTGTGGTATTTTGATTTACTTTCCTTCTTGAATGTCGAATACCAACACCAAGACGATCTCGGGCAAACACAGATGATTTTGAAAAGAAGGTAAGTAATAGTAATGAATTTTAATTTTCGTGGCCAACAAGAATTATTTATTATACCACTCCGTGAGGTTCTACTGTATTTTTAAGAAATAGAAAACAGTGTTCAGTGTAGTTAGGAGACACCACAATGGAGTCAAAAGTAATTTACGCAGAGATTTTTTCCTAATTAGTGTCAAGTTTTTTAAGCACAATATGTTTACTTTTCCGATACGACAGGCAAATATCCGTTTGAATTGCAACGTTTCTTGTACGTTTTAAATTACACAATGGCTTTGTCTTGCCAGGGTACCGATCCTTCATTGTTGAAATCTATTTTAAAACTTCCCTCAACATTTTTTTTTGTTTTTTTGTTTTTAGAACTAGACCATGTCTGCGAAGTTGAAGATTATGCATAATTTTGGGGTTACATCTCGCTCTTAATACCACTGAACCATTCTCTATATTTTCTACATCGATTCTATCAGACGATAAATAGTTTCGAAAACATAGTCTTCTTAAAACATTTGCAATACACAGAAGGCCAGTACTACGATTTCAACATTTTTAATATCCAAATTAATGGCAGCTTGCAAAGCTCAGAAACGAAATGCCATTATTCCAAATGTGTTTTCAACGTCGCGTCGAGCTTTGACAAACGATAATCAAAAATTCGGGTGTCTAGGATTAAGTTGCTTCTAGGAAATTATTTAAGAAAATGAGATCGCAGTTCAAAGGCTTCATCACCGACAAACACATAGGTAAGAACTTGATTACTATTTGAAACGTTCTCTGCTTTAGGAACCTTGAGGCTACCTTATGCCCATTTATCATAGAATTCGTTTTTGTAATGATTCCTCGATCCGAAATCCCGCCATTTGTTCCAACATCACAGTAGATAAATTTACAATTAGCGTTGGCAGCTCAATTCTGTGGGTGTTTTTGCGTATTGAAATACAGAGATACGTAAACAGGCAGAATACGGCGCTGCGGTCGGCAACGCCAATATAACACAAGTGTCTAGCACAGTTGTTAGATCGGTTACTGCTTCTATAATGGCAGGTTATCAAGATTTAAGTGAGTTTGAACGTCGTGTTACAGTCGGCGCAAGACTGATGGGACATAGCATCTCCGCGGTAGCGATGAAATGGGGATTCTCCCGTACGACCATTTCACGAGTGTACCGTGAATATCAGGAATCCGGTAAAACATCAAATCTCCGATATCTCTGCGGTCGGAAAAAGATCCTACAAGAACGGGACCAACGACGACTGAAGAGAATCGTTCAACGTGACAAAGTGCAACCCCTCTGCACACTGCTGCAGATTTCAGTGCTGGGCCATCAAAAAGTCTCAGCGTGCGAAACATTCTACGAAACATCACCGATATGGGCTTTCAGAGCCGAAGGCCCGCTCGTGTACCCTTGATAACGGCACGACACAAAGTATTACGCCTCGCCTGGCCCGTCAACCCCGACATTGGATTGTTGATGAATGGAAACATCTTGCCTTGTTGGACGAATCTCGTTTCAAATTGTATCGAGTGGATGGACGTGTACGGATATGGAAACAACCTCATAAATCCATGGACCCTGCATGTCAGCATGGGACTGTTCAAGCTGGTGGAGGCTCTGTAATGGTGTGTGGCGTGTGCAGTTGGAGTGATATGGGATTCCTGTTACGTCTAGATCCGACTTTGACAGGTGACACGTACGTAAGCATCCTGACTCATCACCTGCATCCATTCATGTCCATTGTGCATGCCGACGGACTTGGGCAATTTAAGCAGAACAATGCGACATCCCACACCAGAGTGGCTCCAGGAACACTCTTCTAAGTTCAGACACTTCCGCTGGTCACTAAACTCGCCAGACATGAATATTATTGAGCATATCTCGGATGCCTTGTAACGTGCTGTTCACAAGAGATCTCCACCCCCTCGTAGTGTTACGGATTTATGGACAGACCTGCAGCATTCATGGTGTCGGTTTCCTCCAGCACTACTTCAGACATTAGTCAAGTCCATGCCACGTCGTGTTGAGACACTTATGCGTGCTCTCGGCGACCCTACACGATGTTAGGCAGGTGTACCAGTTTCTTTGGTTCTTCAGTGTATATAGGACCACGTCGTGTTGCGACACGTCTGTGTACTCGCAGGAACGCTACACGATATCAGGTAAGTGTACCAGTTTCTTTGGCTCTTCAGTGGAGATGTTTCGTTTAGTTTTTGTTTTGTGTCACAGATAAAGATAAACAGGTTTGTTTTATTTTATTTTGGAGAAAGATGAGCAATAATTGGAAACCGGAGAGGAATCGCATATAGTGGTTTTATTCCCATCTTTTCTGACACCACGAGAAGGAAGAGCTGAAACTGCAATAAAAACATTGACACACCACCATTCAGTGACCAATAGTCAACCAAAAGGAAGAGAACCCATTTTAAAAACAATGAAATTGCTACAGAAGTACTTAGACTAGCTGGAGATAAATTGAAAGCTGTTAGTTCCGACGATGAACTTGATGCTTACGGTAAATATATACCGCATAAATAACGTGATCTTAAACGGAACTAAAATATATTTGCGCGTAAACTTGTTAATCATTTTATTTCTGAAGCTGATCTGGTAGCATTAATAAATGACCTTGCCGTTGTTAATTTTGCTGGTTCTTCCGGAGGACAGAGTTTAATTCAACAGAGCTATCCTTATAATTATCAGGCAAATCTCCTCAACGGGACAATGGGTTATCCACAACCCAGTTATCCAGTTCAGCTCATTACGCCTTCAATTAGCAATGTAATAGATATTCCTCGATCTTACCACGAAGTACTTTGCAAATTTTGGGAATGGTACCCAAAATTATGCACACCCTCATCTATCTATAAAATATTTTCTACAAATTTTCATTACTTTCTTTGGTTTAATTTTCAAGCAGTCAATGTCCCTTTACTCAATAACCAATTCCGGGACCATCGTGAACAACGTGCATACTTTGCTTTCTTCTTCAATTTAAGAGCACATAGTGTAATCGTAGTCACTAAAGCAGTTCTTCCTCCATGATTATTTCGGAACGACTGAGCTAAAGACTGAACAAAAGACTGAGCGAAAGTTTTGATAGTGTAGCTGCGCTATTTGTGTGTCTTGCACGGCCTTGGTTTACGTTGAACAATGCCCAAGTCAACTATAGTCAGCTGGAAAAGAAAGCTTTAGCCACAGTTTACAGTGTCACAAAATTTCATTAATATCTACGTGATGGAAGATTTTTTTCATGTGACAGATCATAAGCCGCTGATAGCTCTTTTTTCATCCGGCCAAGGGCGTACCTGATCGTCTAGTACAGAAACTGCATAGTTCATCACCACTTCTTTCTAATTATTAATAGGAAATTCTTTATCGCCTTACGGCACAGTACGCAAACGTAGACACTCTCTCTCACTTACCTATGGGAAATTATACGGATTTCGACGCACCAGAAGTTTCTTGTCTTCAAATTGATTATTCTAATTTGCAAGCACTGCAGACTTAACATTTTTATTGTCGGCTAGTCACACAAGCTACTGAACAAGATCAATGACTAAGATTGCTCAGTACAACATTCAGATAGGTTGACCTCATAATCCAAATCAGATGCAATAGTTCGCTGCACAACGGACAGCCTTTTTCTTCACAATGGACTAATTTTATTGCATTTTCCCAATGAACAAACGATAATCCTGATTCCCACATCTTTGCAACAACATGTATTGAAACTATTATATAGATCACATTGGGGAAAAGTTAGAGCTAAGCAGCTAGTGCTCCAGCAGTGTACATGGCTCGGGCTGGATAAACAAATAGAAGATATGACCTCCCCTTGCCGTGGATGCGCGGATAACTAGGCAGCGCCGCACCAAGAATTTTTCAATTGGCCTCGACCTGACGATCTTCGGCAGTGCATTCATATTGTTTCTGCTAGTCCCTTCCGAAACGCAAGATGGCTCATTATCATCGATGCATACAGCAAATATCATTTTGTTGCTCCAATGCGTCCGACTGTTAGTGCTAGCACTATCAAAGCAGTCGCTTCTGTCTTTTGCTTACGTTTGCCACAAACAATTGTTCGGACAAAGGTCCGCAGTTTTTTTCGTCGGAATATCAACAACTTTGCAAGGAAAATGGAATTCAACACATCCCTACGGCACCGTTCTCTCCTCAATCGAACTATGCTGCTGAATGGACGTCCTACCTCCGGTTTTTCAGCAGATATTTCCCAGTGTTTCGAAGACGAATAACGAAATGTGGGTTGGTTGGCGCCATTTGCTGTTGCACCACAGCACAGACTTCCCTCTTCTTGTGGCCCACATCGACACTATGCGCTGGCAGTGTGCAATTTTTTTTTAAGGAGGGAGAGGCAAGGAGGGAATGCATTATCGACGGCATCTTTGCCGACCGTACCCAGCAGGCGCTCTTAAACCAGCCAGTGCACCGACGGGCGAGCTCGCTCTTCCATCGGTCGCTGTCTCAGATGGGGACGCCACACATACGTCGCCAGAGGACGCTAAGTCCTCATGACCTCACTGCCCATGACTCTTAATGATCCGCGCGTCTCTTTAAGCAGCTGCACTTGGAGCTTCACCTGCAGAGATGCAGTGAACTTTCAGATTGATATCAACAGTAGTATGGAAGACATCAGCGAAGAAAAATACATGGATGTAGCACGAAACTGCTAAAAATTACAGTGTATTGGTGTCTTATCAGTATTCAAGGCTCTTTGTTTATATCGAGAACTTTAGTCTCGTTCCGTATAGTTCAGCACAACAGAAGAACCTACAGCTATACGAAGTTACGTACACCTCAGTCATTAAGTGTACATACTGTAAATAAAGTTTGTTACCTTTTCTAGATGTCTGTGTTTATTGTCCACCTCCACTACCGACACATCAGAGGGAGAGAGGGAGGGAGAGGGAGTGGGGGAGAGGGAGAGAGAGAGAGAGAGAGAGAGAGAGAGAGAGAGAGAGAGAGAGAGAGAGAGAGAGAGAGAGAGAGAGAGGGGGGGGGGGGGGGGGGGAGGAGGGAGGGAAACTGTGAGCCACCTACTGTAACACACACATCAAACCCTGGATTCACGCCTAATGTCAGTTTAATTTTCTGGCTTTACCAGGTGTTAAAATTTCACAAAACTGTACTTTTTCCTAATATTGCTACAATAGTGCTAATGGCATTTCATCAGATACACTATCATACTACTCCGATCATTGTAACTTTAACTTCCTGTCATTCATTCACTGTCAGCCTACAGTAAAGCTCTAGCCCACAAATGAACATCCGCTACTGACCATGGGCTGCTGCGGCACATTCGATTAAAAGTAACGCCGTGTGGCTGCAAGAGACTGTTCAACTAACTTCAATAAGCTCCACACGAGACGCCATTCATCAGCAGCCTATGCTAGCTCACGGCACCACTTCTAGTGCTACCGTTTGTGTTGTGGTGTTAACGGCAGCCTGGCTACACATGGGAAATTAATTCTTTAGTCCGGCTGCTCCTCGTCTCTGACCTATGGTATAGTATGACACAGAATCGTGCATGGAGACCATTACTGGTTCTCGGATGACAGGTGCTGATGTGAAGGGATTACGATGTGCTTTGTGCCCAATATGGCGATCCTTCCTTGGTGTTATCAGACATGGTCGAACAGAACCTTAACAACGAGTATGCCTGGTCTCAGGCTCCCATGGAATCCAGCATCAGGTCACTGTCACGTCTGATTGCTCCACAAATCTGGATATCACCCAATTCGACCAGCCAGTCAAATGGAGACCCACAATGACGCCCCCTTTCAAAGTCTGTCAGGTACTCCTAAAAGTGTCTCACACGAGTACACCACATCTCCACGTTCTTCACCCTGATCACCCAACTTCTAACGCTGTTCACGTCCTTATACACCATACCAGGCTTAGTAACCACACTGAACACAAACCCCGCCAACGCATTAAGGTGGCCATTCTGTCACAGAGAACAGTTACACTTATCATTTACACACCTGTCAAATGTTGTTTACCTGTACGAAGTTACACGGATATCCTTACAATGTCTTCAGGATGCTTCACTCTTCTTACCAAGTAGTGTATAGTGAAACTGTGATGCCTTTCTAAAAGTTACATTTGGAGTGTTTTTCTTTCTAAAATTTAGCAAATGTAATATAATTCTGGGTCACTTTTGGAGAAAAAGTGAAGATCTACTCCAATATTGGCACGATACTTTAAAACCAGAAACATCCATCTCTAAAAGGGAGTCCTTTGTGAGGATCCCACAAGACCTCACTACTCGCAGTACACTGTGGAAAAGGCATTCCATTGGTGGGCGAGCAACAGTGTGGTACGCACGTGTCTGTGACATGGATACTGTTACACAGACTTGCAACACCATGAGGAGATGACACCCGATGTTAAGCACCTGCTCACCTGACTCGGCACGGAAGCTAGAAATAGGAATGGCCCTAAAGGCCCTTGTGGGTAGTCTACTTCCCTCATGGTGTATCTCATCAACGATTTTAATTAAGACAGTTTTCCTGAACCATGCACTGTTCACCCATAAATGAGCCAATATTTCACGAAGACCTGTAAAACTGGAGCAGATAGGTTTAGTCTGTTCCAAACGAACTGCCACCACTGTACAAGGTGTTTATACTTAAAGTTCCAATTTCAAAACACTATAGAAAGAGAACCACTGCTCAGAGTGACATCATATTTGAACAGCATATTATTGAGCAGGAGGAAACGTCACGGAAAAAATTAATGAAAATTTTACCAATAGATAACTCTGTAAGCGTCAGAAAATGCACACGAACAGACGGGCGACACGCCGCTGTTCCTCAGTTTGTGTCCGAGACGGCCAACATTACTGTTTCCATGAAGGATCGCGCGCTGCTGGTAAAGCTCTTTTACAAGAACGGTGACTGTGTTTCAGTAGCTCCGCTGAAGTTCTGGACATTCAAGCACTCAAGGCTACGAAAAAAGGCATTGATACGATGTCTGATAAGGGTCTGGAGAGAATGATTACAAAATTCGAAAATGCAGGTCCTTTTGAAGCGAAACGTGGCAGTGGGAGGAAACCAGTTGATCCAACGTCTGTCGAAAATGTAGCCACAGCATTACAGGAGTCGAGCAGTTGTGTGCAAACATGCAGGCAGTGCAAGGGGAATTGCCCGAACGTTGACATGTCTACGAGCACGGTACATAAAATCATACGAAATATCCTACATTGCTGTCCATACAAAATCATCTATGCTCACGAGCTGCTTCTTGCTGACCTGCCAGCAACGGAAACGTTCGCTCTGGAATTTCTTGCTTGCGCGGAAATGGACAACGAATGGCCAAGGAAAGTTCTTTGGACAAACAAACTCCATTTCCGTCTCCAAGGACATGTCAATACGCATAATTGCAAATATGGGAACGGAAAATCCGCATGCACATTAACCGGTACAATTTCATTCTGCAAAGGTGACTAGTGAGAGTCGACGCAATCGTTTACCGTTAGGGTCGAATTTTTGCTAGGAAATGAGTCCTGTGGGTCCTCTTACGTGTACTGCAACTGGTACAAGCTGTGTCAGTATTTTGCGCACCAACGTTATTCCAACCCGTCAACAGCGTGGAAGATACATGGGCAGGATAATTTTTATGCAAGATGGCACTCCTCCGCTACAGAGGTATTTCGAAAAATACTAGAATTATTAGCTATCATTTCCGCATAGCCTGGTCGTCCAGATCACCTGATCTTAACCCATGTGACTTCTAGCTGTGGGGATATTTGAAAAATGTTGTGTTCAGTGTTCCAGTTACGAAAGTAGCTAAATTTAAGGCACGAATTGCGTAACGCATTCTGAACGTGAGCCACCAGTCTCTCCCATCTGTTGTGGACCATGCTGTTTCTCGATTTCAGCTTGTGGCACAGAATGGTGACCAGCATATTGAACATGTCTTGCGCCAGTCTCACAACTATTAGAAACCGACGTCATTTTTCTTTTCATACCGTTTCTGGCACCAGAACAATTAAGAACGGATGTCTTTTGCTTTTTATGCGACTTTTGGTCGCAGGACAATTAAACAGCGATATTTGCCATCCAGCGTGGTACAGCCTTGCCTGCCGTGGTATATAGGCTTACCTAAGTAAAAGTGTCATAACTGTTGATTGACGAAATTCTGCAATCATGGACACTGAACAGTACAGATGGTGTAACGAGCAATTAAAACCATAGCAATCGTGTTGCGATTCACCTGTCATTTGTAGGCGTCCCCATTTACGTTAAGGCACTTACAGCACCATTACTGGTTAAATTTTAGCTTTTTTTGTGTTCCGTGACGCTTTCCCCCAATGTCAACAATATGCCGTTCACATTTGACGTCATTCTGAGCAGTTTACAGCGTTAATCATGGACACCCTGTATTCTGAAATACCCGGTGCTCTTAGGGGCCATGGATTCAGGTACCTAAGGTGGAGCAAACAGGTTACCTTAAGATCAAATATGAGACGCTGAAACCTCACCATTTCTTTAAGATTATGAGCAGCCTTCCTCATCTTGAGTTCAGGAAAGTTAAAAACTGGATGTAAACAGTTAGTACATATATACATTTCTGGGATGAAAAATAACATTTTTTCCTTGCCTTTTCCTCCAGCCTTTAACTGGCAACTGTAAAAGATGAATTGAACAAGTTTGTTGATTGAGGTGACAGCTGTAAGTTTTCCCTGCATCAAGATACTCACGGTACACCCTCGATACTGGGGCATGTGAAACGCTCAGCCCCTGAGTTACCTCATTGTTGAGTATCCTATGTGTTGGGCACCGATGTTCAAACCACGTATCAAATAATGTGTGTCCTGCCAGCAGCAACTGCAACACCCTCATCTCATGACATGCTGAACTATACCATTTGCCATGGCAGTGGAAATACACTTGGCAACATAACAAATACCTACCTTTCAATGGCACACAAGTATATGACAAAATACAATGTCCCTCTTAATCTCTTACTTCAACATGAAACAGTTGGCAGTCCAAACGAAGTATTTTGGAGGTACAGAGAGATAAAAAAGTGGGGGCAGGATGACTAAGATTGTAGCAGTCACTGTGATGTATCCATATTTGTTTCACATTGAGCAGAAAAACTTTTCCTTCAACTGGCAAAACTGCTCTTGGACTTAAGGGTTGATCAAGAACAGCCACTCTACCACATTACTCTTTCCAGTTCATCAAAGAGAAAATCTTTACATGGAAAACTTTAACATGGAAGTGTGGAGGAATTTTATCCATATGAGATGTAGAACTTTAGCATGACAATGAAAGATACAGTTTTCACCAATATGGGCAGCATATTGGGAAATAACGTCATGCATAGTAGCCCATTCAAAGGAAGTGTCAGGAGAGAAAGTCCTGACTCTTGATCACTACCAGCATTTGGTTTTCTATTTCATAGTACATAGTCTGGCCATATGCCAAGTCTCATTTTGACCTAAGTTGGGTTGATTTGGGGGGAGCAGACCAAATTGCGAGGTCAGTGGTCTCATTGGATTAGGGAAGGAAGTCGGCCGTGCCCTGTCAAAGGAACCATCCTGGCATTTGCCTGAAGCGATTTAGGGATATCATGAAAAAACCTAAATCAGGATGGCCGGACGTGGAATTGAACCGTCGTCCTCCCGAATGAAGTCCAGTGTGCTAACCACTGCGCCACATCACTCAGTTTGACCTAAGTCATAAACACTTTATACACACCTTACTATAGATAATTTTCTGGGCCCCAACACTGGGAAGCTTTCAGCGTGTTCAATGTGACAATGTCTAATACAGTTATTTACATGTCTACTGTGTTAACTGCTTATAAATGGAAATTAAGAACTATGACCCTTCAGGATCAGTCTGGAACAATGGACTAAGAACATGTTATCAAGTTATATGTACAAATGACTCTGCTGAAGTGAAAATAAATACGCACATCAAAAACTCCTGAAGATAGAACTGAATGTGGATACCGCAACCTAATGCGAATTATGGGCACGCACAATATGCGATACCGTGCAGCGCACATCACGAAGTAATGAATGTCACAGAAGGTAGCAATCAGATGTGCAAAAAGGAGGACAATGTGATAAAACACAAGACATTCCAACCCTTCAATAGCGAAAAACGAAATGTCCACCCTATGGTATTCATTAAGAGCTTCAGGAATGTGTTTCCCAGGACATGGACGGAAAGACAAAGAATACAGTTCATGGTCTCTTTTATTCAAGGTGACGCGGCACTGTGGGCCACCAACGTGTCCGAAAAATGTCAAACGATGCAACAGTTTGAAAGTGCATTCTTGCAAAAATTCTGGTCCGATAGTCCAAGAAAGACTACGCAAGGAGTTGTACAGTCCAGAAATGTACAATCCTAAGGTGGGAACGTTACGCAAATATTTTGAAAAGTATATAAACGAAGCCAGGTACTGGGACGAGCCCATGTCCGATCGTGACATAATCAGATTAATAAAAATGAAGTTGCCCAGTGAAACTAAAAGATATTTCATCAATGTGCAGGAATATGATACAGAACAATTAATGGAAATAGTGGATTCTGTTGACTTATTGATCGAAGACATGAAAACCGAAAACAAGTGGAACCATGCAAGCTGTAATCATCAAAAGGCCGATTACAATGGCAGCAACAGTAAGGGTAGTAACTTAGTGCCAAATGGTAACGGGAATAGGCAAGAGCACCGGCAACAGAATCGAGGCACAAACAATGGCAATGGTTATAACGGCAACGGTTATAATCGTTAAAATCGGAACACACATCATGACGGACGCATGACTAATGGATATAATGGTAACGGCAATCCGTAATGGCGGAACAACCGAAACCAGTACCGTGGTTGTAATGAACCGACAGCACAGTGGCAACAAAACACAGCGCCACAATGGAACGCCAACCCAGGTCCATCACAGAACATGTCAGGAAGTTACAACCGACCACCGCAAAACCAGAGCCATACACAGTATCAAAATACGCCATCGGGGAGGCAGGGCGGCCAAACCAACAGTAGCAACAACAACAACCAGAACCACAATGTGAGATTAGTAGAAGTGACAGACAACTGTCAACCCACTAACGCTCATCTGTTAAACTAAAAGCAGCCACAATACGCTCTCCGTTGTTGGCTGCAGGATAGAGTTGTGAGGGCACATTCACAGATGACAGCCATAAACTTTGTATGCTGAGATACAATGAGGCAATAAAAATAGCAAAGGAACTTGTAGGCATACCGCAGAAATGTAACCGAACCGACATAAGTGTTGTGCAGGCTATATTGTAAGCAGATATGTACGGAGCAAAGTAGAAAATGGAACGAGGTAATTGGTGCGAGAGACTGGTAAAATCCAGCACAAGCCAAAATCCAGTTCAGACTGAATGAAATACATTAGTGTTTGTGAACTAATCGAAACAGTTACTTTAAGCAGCGTGAAAAACTGTGAAGGTGAAACTGTGATACGGACAGTGAAGTGCTAGTATTGAACGTTCAACAGCGGTGAAGACGCCATACGCCAATATTACGCGCGAAAAACTGTGAATTTGCTTATAAATGTGAACTGTTAATGTGAAGTGAACCCACAGTCAATATTTTTGGGCAGACTGCAATTTCAGTGAGTACAATCATGAGAGATTTGAATGCGATGCGTGGACTGTTGCAAAACAGCGACCGCAGAAACGGCGAATGTTTGTGCTAAGCTCGTATTGGGACACTCACCAGTGCCTGCGAGTGCGGCGAAAACATAAATAATTTTATCAAGACAAAAACTGACGTGTAATGGAAACAGTGTTGCATCAAAACTGCATTCACGGGAGAAGATCCATGTCATCATGTCATGTATTCTGCAAGACAATGCTGGCTTGACACTCGGAAACTGGCGAAAACTTAACAACTGCCGCACTAATTAATGCTTCTTTCCCACTAGCGTAACCATCTGCAGCGGGAGTGGAATATTACGTTGGCTGGTTGCGTGTGTTTCATGTACTACGTCGGAGATGCGTAGCAGAGCCGACTCCTGCTAACAAGGGGGGGGGGGGGGGGTGTATCATCCCACTCCGCCACGTCCGGCCGAGACAGAAGCGCATCGCCAACAGTGCAGCCGATCAGCTGATTCTGGCGTTCCACGACGGCGAGAGACACGCTGGCGTCGAGCGGACATAGACCTCTCCGCAGCCGTCGCGAACGCGGAGCACTGAACACACCAGCCGGCGCCGTCGCAAGCTAAACGTCGCGGCGTAGATCATCAACGACACCGTATTCAATAACGACGATATATTGTTATAATGACCTCATTTTTCTGCATAGTGCAACGAAAAATTGTTCGTAACGTATGCACATCCTGTACTCCAATGACTTCCCAGAAACAATTAAGTAAAAGTAACCAAAGCGGTTAGTCTGTCGCTCCGCCGAGGTTTTCCCTACGACCACGCCAAATGGGGAGCGAACAGTTGACACCCCTGCGACTGCTAAAATTACAGACTAACTCGTAATTGTATACCATCGAACACTGCATAAGCTGCAACCACAAAAAGAAGCAGCCAAAATTAATGTACCAATTAGAGTGCTGCAACGCTCAGTGTTTGACCGGTCACTGCTCGCCTGTTGACGGGAGGACCGAGCAGCTCGTGTCCGGTCCCATACGACTCGCCTCGGTCACGTACTCGCGCCATGTCTGTTGTCCGGATTCCGGACACGCGGATAACCGAGCATGACCGGTCACCGTTGACGTCTCACCTCGCCTCGCCCCGGCTCGCTGCACTGTACTTTACTGTACAAATCCAACGCCTCTCTCTCTCTCTCTCTTTTAATACAAAAGTAACATTTCCAAGAACGGGTACGTGACACAGCTAAATTCATAAAGCACCTGGAAAGTAAAATGATATTTCAATACAATCGTGGATAGAAGACGAGTCTCATTTCCAAACAAAAGAGATATTTTTCCTTTCATTTATAGGAAACATTAAATAAGTGCTTTCCCTGTAATCTAGAAGACAACCATCTTCATAAAGAAAGCATACAAAGAACATTAAACATTTACAGACGTAACTTGTCATACGTTTCAATTGTTTGCAACATAAACAAAATTATAGTTATTGTTGATCAGCAGGAAATCACTAACGCGTTCCGGATTTAATTGGCTGCGGCAATTTGTTAGTAACATGCCGGCTTTACTAAAGCACCTTTCACTAGGTGCGCTTGTTGCTGGGATACATAAAATACGTCTTGCAACTGCAGCCAAACCTGGCAGATCTGTTTCATGTCTGCTCCACCACTTTAAGATATCATCATCTCCGGGGTGCATTAAAATGTACAGATCTACTTCATCTGCTGCGGATGATCTGTTGTTCCTCCATTCCTTGAAACGAGCTCTCTTTCTGGGTGGTGATGACACAGTACTTTAAGGATCTATGATAATAAACAAAAGAGACAAGTAATACAGAACTGATATGGAAATCATCGAAACATTCCCGTAAGAGACCGATGATCTCGCTGTTTGGTCTCTCCCCCCAAACAACCCGACCCCCCGTTCCCATAAAAACGAGATGTTTTACGTTAATGAAATATTATACGAGTCACAACATTCCCGTTTCTCTATAATACACTTTCCACTAACTATGCAAAAACGATTACGTTGATGATTGAATGTTGTACCTGCGTACGTAGCACACATTTGTCGCATATTGTTAAGAATTTCCTGCTTTTCACTTATTTCAAGCATATTAAGATAACGGAAGGACGGCCAAAGAAACGATCTTTGTGAGGTTTCTTGCAACTGTGTTTCTTTAAATGAGTGGTTGCCGACTGTAAAAACAATAAAGTGGAGCAGTTTATGCACGGTACGTACCCAGTAGACGCAACGTTTTCATCTACAACCAACAGAAATGTACTCCATACTTGGCTTTTTAGACCTTCCCGTTTCTTTAATGTGTAAACATTGGTTTCAATCTTACGTGTTACTACACTGGCCTCCTCGCGCTGCATGATTACAGAGAGACACGCCACAAATAAGAAGCCCGTACTGGCTGCAGTGTCACACGGATAACACGTGTAATGTGTTCGAAGTTATGTGCTACGCATTCGGTCACGGCTTCTATGCTCGGTCACAAGAACTAGTGCGGGTAGCCTATCCAGTTAGGGTGTGCTCGCCCCACCTCGTATTTTGTGCTCGCTTACTCGGTCATGCAGGACTGTAGTACCAATGTAACATGTCATAACATAACTGTCAAACCAATTGTTTTCTATGTCCTTTTCTTTTGTACTTGACTATATTCGTAACCAATTGTATATTATATTGTTATGTTAATAACTTCATCTGTATTACTTTGTGTGCAACAAAACATTATTAAGTACAATGACTAAACATACGATGTGACATACGTAGACTGAAAGAAAAATCTGCGTGTGGACACTGTGGACATGAAATAGGAAATATTTATGTCAAAAAACACGAACATTTTTTATGACAAACATTTCGGGGGGCAATATAGCGTCCCCAGTGAAATAATAGGAAAAGACTTAAAACAGTATTTATAAAGAACAGACATTTAAAAATTGAATAATATACATTTTTCTCATGTATCCGTATTACAGTAATTTCTCTGTGTAAGTTTAGAGGGCAGAGAAATATAACAAAATGATCTAAAGAGACAAGATGCGCTCTTTTGTTAATTTTTTTAGTCATCTTCACTTCTCTTGTCTTGGTTGCGTGTAGACGGACATCTTGCGAGTGCTGGCAAATGTAAGCATATTTGTACTACTTAAGCAAATACTATATTGATTTAATATAATTGTTCACTTTTAATCTGCAAGAGGTGATCCCGATTTCATGTCCGCCTTCCTTTAATTAACCTGCATTCGAGTAATTTACAGTTCAACAATCGCAGCGGACGATGCAGCCAACGACGCCATTACGTGGCAATATTAACTTATAAAAAATTGGCGGAAGCGAAAAACTCGCCCGCTATTAACATAATACACGTTTTTCTCCACAGCCGCCCGACGTTGCAGAAAATACCTAGCTTTAAGATTCTTATTTTCAGTACAACAGCCGAGAGCCAGAGCCAGTAATCCGACTACAATGCAATGGTTAACGGAGGTAAGAAAAAATACTCTCGCGCGTGTGTGGGCCGCAATTGTAATTAATGACTAAAGATTTTTTGCTTTAAAGTGATCTGACTACCCGAGGAAATTAATATGAAAAGCTTATTCCAGTGTTAAACTTATATGCTCATGTTTTAAGATTCAGCGAGTCTAACGTTCATTAACGTAACAAATAATTTATACTGGAAATTAATATTGTTAAAAAAAGAACTTCACAAAAGCATTTAATTTTAAGTCAAAATTAAATGAAATACCAGTTTCATTAAGGCCTACCACGTAAGTCGGCAACAATCAACATTACTAATAAATAACATATTAAATTACGACGACCGACGGACACGAGAAACTCTCGGAACCGAGGTGATGCAAAACTTTTTTTGATGTGCGTATATTTTGTGGGAACTGGTATACAATCACATCACTGTGAAAATTGCTATTTATATTACGCTGTTGCTCATATTCCTATGGCTCATTTTTCTCCAGTGTAAAGGCCAGTCTTTCAACATATCTTAACATACTTAATGAATGACCTTTTCAGGACTGAACATCAATGTGTCTAACAGTTGTATTTTAATCATCTGCATCATTTTTTTTCTACTTTGAATTCTTTGTTCTATCTATCATGCTGTATGAAATAATATTACATCACTTAGTGCTCAATGTTGCATTAATGGCTTTGTGTTGGCTGTTTCCTCTGATTCTGTCAATATTAATTTTATTTCCATTATGAGTTAGAAATGTTTGCTGTAAATACACTGCCGGAAAAAAAAATCACAACACCAAAAAATAATTAATGCAATGTACTGAAATTTCAGAAATACATTTGTCAAGGTAACGCGTTTAAGCGATTAACATTGCAAGATCACAGGTTAATGTAAGCCCAAGATAAGTCATTGCAGATGTGATATGCTGGTACATTAATAACTGGCGTAACAGCTAGAATGTTGAATGCAAGCATGCAAATCTACATGAATTTGTGTTGAACAGGTGCCAGATATGAGTTTGTGAGACAGAGTTCCATGGCTGTTGCACTTGGTTGGTCTATACCAGTATGGTTAAACCCTTAATGCGGAGTGTTGGAAATTCACATTGTACCAATCCTATGTTAATAATTGGAAGGTTAACTGTTTATGAGTGCCAGTGCCATTACGCGCTGGTCCTGCATGAAGCTACCAACACTTCTGACAAGTTCTGTATTCACCCGAGTGTTTCGGTTACCTCTAAAGTGCCAGCCATGATTTCTGAATTTTGCCATTCATCTAGAAATTTATTCAGGTATTAAGTGTTTAATGCTGTTTGTGGATGATGCTGTAGTTGTCTGATGATGCCCGATATGTGCTTGATCGGAGACAGATCTGGTGATCGAGCAGGCCAAGGCAATATGTCAACACGCTGTAGAACATGCTCTGTTACAACAGCGGTATGTGGGTGAGTGTTATGTTGGAAAAAAACCCCTGGAATGCTGGTCATGAATGGCAGCACAACACGTCAAAACACCAGATTGACATAAAAATTTGCAGTCAAGGTGAGTGGGGTAACCATGAAATTGCTCCTGTTATACGAAATCTTACTGCAGACCCTAACTCCAGGTGTTGGTCCAGTGTGTCTTGCACACAGACAGGCTGGGTGCGGGTACTCAACTGGCCTCCTCCTAACCAACAACATCACTACCACTGAGGCAGAACCAGCTTTCATCAGAAAATGCAGCATACCTCCACCTTGTTTTCCAATGAGTTTTCACTTGACACCACTGAAGTCGCAAATGGTGATGGCTTAGGGTCAGTGGAATGAACTCTGCAGGGCTTCTGGCAGGGAACTGTCCTTGAAATAACCAATTTGGAAGAGTTTGTTGTGTACGTTGCTGGAACATTAAACTCGGACCTTCCTTTTTCGCTTTTTCCATATATACTGTTTTGTTCCCATGATATTTGTTTGTGCTTCTACTGAAACTATGCTAACTCTTAACTTTGTTGTCATCTACTTTTACATGATGGAAACACTCTTGATGTTCATTTATGTACCGGTGTCAGTGGAATTTTGAGAATACCTGGGTATCCAAGGGAAAGCAACAGGAAAAACAGACAGTTTAACACATTGACTGATATGTGACTGCCAGCAGCGACAGATGAACAGTGTCTGATACCATATGCCTGACCTGGTGGCGAAATATGTATCACGCAGCATGCGGCAGTCAACATGTTAAAAAGTTCCCTATGCTCTCCAATTCAGCTGGATGCGTCTAGCGTTTGGTGAACAAGCAACCAGCCAATCAGAAGGGTCATGGTGGCTGATCAATAATAGAACAGCATCCGGAAATGGGAGGGGGGGTGTAGGGACGAGTACAGAGACAGAGAGAATGGGAGGGGGGGGGGGGTTGGGGGTGGAATAAGAATATCTTGCTATGCTGGGAGCTGAGACCAGAGCAGGTCAATGCCTCTTAACTAATGCTCTAGGCACATCCCCGTGGCAAGCATGTGGTTAGGCCCCCACTTATTTCAATGACTGCTGTGATGCTGCATGGGAAAGTTTTGTATGTCAGCATCTCTAACTAGAATAAATCACTTTTAGTTTTAGATGGTTGGATCTTGCACATGGGCTATGAGAGGTAGTACCGGAATACTGGCTGTAAATTTGAGTGTAAAGAAAAAAAATTGAATTAACAATAAAATAATCCTAGTACCTCCTAGACTGGTGGTGGCTTGCATATTCATTTTCTTGGTTTCATACTCTAGTCATGCACAGGTACATGAATACAATACAACCTGACTACGCAAAGTGAGAATCTGGAAAATATGTTAGCATTATGCGGTGTTGTTCTTTAGGGGAACAAAGATAGGTTTATTCATTTATTTATGGAAAATCAAAAGTAGAATCCTAAGCATAACCTTTATAGTGCAAGTTGTTCTCCTTCACAAAAGAAAAACAAATTAAGAATTTTTATACCAAGGGCATACTGAAATGAACTACTGTCACTGCAGACAAATTCTTGGGCTGGTTGTGCATAGAGATAATGTTTGTGTGCAGATGTTGACAAGTATAGATCACTGTAGAGCTGCTAACACTTGGTTCTTTGTCTTATACATCCTTCTCCAGCAGTTCTAAGGTCAGAGAGAACTGCGTGGCAATATTATTATTGTGCCAATTTTAGACCACAATTTTTTTTTTTTTTTTTTTTTTTTACTTCGTATATTACAACTATATTTGAGCTTTTTTTCATTTAAATCTACAGTTTCACTCAAATTCATAATGTACATATTTCATTTCTATTAGCAATTGCACAGGGGAGTGAGGGTTTTTTATTTTTACTCTTCATTGTTTATCTACTCCCCGCCTTCCCTGTATGCCCACAATCTTATAGCACCCATTCCAAATGCAATTTCAAGTGCTAAGGAAGAAACAGCTCATTAGGAAGCGAACACAAGATCACATCAGTTAAGGTAGGAGTGAGATTTTGGCTTTCTCCAAATGACCCATTGTGACATTAGCCTTTAGTGATTTAGGGAAACAGTGAGAACCTAAATGGGCAGGTGACAACTTATACCTTGTTTCTCTTGAATGTAATTCCAGTGCCTTAATTACCAGGCCAATGTACTCCGTTCACACAGAGCCAAAGCGCGAGCTCATTTCTATGAAATTTCATTGAAGTCTTCTCCAATTACCAAGATTTTTTTTAAGGTTTCCATAAATCATTTCAGGCAGCTTACAGAATGGATCAATGTGATTAGGATAGAGCCATCTCCTTTGGACTATTATTATTATTATTATTATTATTATTATTATTATTATTATTATTATTATTATTATTATTATTATTATTAAGTATGCAGTTGTTTGTCTAATAGGGAAATATATCCAACAAATAACTGATGATGTTGGGTCACAGTATTATGTTTGAAGCACTGACTATTGAAGAATGCATAAGGTTCTTCAAATTAAAGTTATTTAAAACACCACAGTGAACTTTAATTAAGGAACTATTCATTGCACAATAATTTTGCAGCATGAAATATTTATAAATCAGTTCCTGTCTATCTTCAAGAATAACTACAAATTAAACTGTTCACATATTAATCTTGTCACTGAACATCAGATTTTTAAATGATATTGTGGACAACCGACATATGGTCATATCCAACAGAATGTGATGCAAATATAGGTTATTTCCTTTGCATGCGAGGACTGGTAACGATTCTGCAATGACCATATAAAGTATTTTATAAATCAGTTATTTCCTTACATTCAGTGCTCGTGGTGTTCAACTCACCAGCACATTTTTGCCACTTCCAAAAATTTCACATTCCTTTCAGTGAAATCGAACAATGGGCAGTCCAGGATGGAATAATGACAATGTTATGGAAAGCGCGCACACGCACACGCACACTCTCTCTCTCTCTCTCTCTCTCTCTCTCTCTCTCTCTCTCTCTCTCTCTCTCTCTCTTTTAGTAATCATTTTAGTTTTATTTGCTTTCATGAACTGACTGAGGTCAACCTCTTTAATTGCAGAGGAAACACCAGCATTCAAAATACTTCTAATTTACATTACTACTCTCCTAGGAATCTTATCAGCAGAATTCTTAAAGTTCTCCTAATTTGACAGATTCAATAAAGTGAAACCCAGACAATGTATACTTGGTTGAAGCAAGAAACAAAAGTTTTGAACTTCCAGAAGTCCGCATGTTTGGTTCTGCACTATGCTCACACAAGTCGATTTGACCTGCAAATAAGAAGGAAGGAAGGAAGGAAGGAAGACCAGCTTTTAATATCTCATCAAGATTGTGGTCACTAGGGATGGAACACAAGCTTGGGCTGCGGAAGGAAATCTACTGTATCATTTTCAAAAGAACCAATTCGGTATTTCTCTTAATGAAAGTGATTTTTACTGCCAGCCTCTCTAAAGTCCTGTGTCTTACCACTGGGCCGGCTCGCTCACTACATACATGTAAGGTCTTGTGAAGAGTGAATGATGTACAATTTACAACATAAAAACTTACATCTTGCAATTGTAATCTATTTTTGATGGTAGGGTTCAACTCACTATGAAAGATTTAATTTTATGCATCAATTTTCTGTCTGTTAATGAGTCAAAAACTGACTGGAACATTACGATTTAAATAACATCATGAATCTACACACTATACAGAACTAAATGTAGCCAAACCTCTGCCTGCCTTCCATTCTTATTACATAATAAACAGCAAACCAAATGTCACATACTACTGCACATGACTCTCTTCATATTTTTATATCCAAGTGTAAATATTTGCCAGATACAAAAACTTAAAATATTATTGCTTTGCTGCAGTGTAACACAGAAACTACTATTCAAATAAAACAAACTGTTTAATAGCTTCTGTAATTAGAATCACTATGTATTTCAACCTAATTTTTTACATTTGTTACAAAATAGTATTTCAGTTTCTTGAAGGAACATTACATCTTGAGTACATTACAGCAAAATATTCACAATACCATACTGCCTCTCAACAGCACTTTCAATTGCTACAGTAACCTCAGATGACCTGAAGTGAAGCATGAAGCAAAGTGGCAGTTTTGTAGCTGACGTAGTTTACTGAATATTCATTCCTTGCCATTAACAAGATTTTTTTCATGTCAATGTTCACTGAAGTTCACTCCAGATGCTTCACTGTAAAAAGACAAATCTTTCTATACAATTGTACAACTGCCCATAGTATACAAAAGAACAGAGTAGAAAAAAAATTATTCTTTAAGAAAATGCTTTGAATTCCATCCATCTCACAGTAAATTGGTAACACTTTTGGTGAAGGCTAAGTTAAATTAAAAGTAAACAATAATTTTGTTAGAGAGATTTCTGTTTTACACATGATATGGAGAAATGAAATAATCCAACAACACTGTTCCTGTATGATGAAGTAATGTTAAGAAAGATAACTGGGCCCAAGGTTGTCAGCAAGAATTAAAAACAGTAATTCTACATAATGAAGGTAGTGGTACAGCATGCTCTATACAATTAATATGAAATTATTATTCATCAAAGCTGGGAAACCCTTAAAAAAAAAACTGTAACTTCAGAATACTACTTATTATCCAATAGAAACTAATAATTATGAAAAAAAGAGTTACATCTAGTTTACTTCATGCTCTCATTAAATTCTATAACTACACGAGCACTTTTTCTAGATGTGCTGAAACTAAAGTATTTGAAGAGGACATGCTACACACACAATTACTACATAAAAGCCAATCCTTTCTCCAAGCCAAAACCATACATATACAGAGATAATTTGACTGGTACCCTTAGTGGGGAAAAAATGGACAAGTGTGAATAGGACTCACACAATGATGATTCCGTGCAAACTTACTTATGTATATGGACGACAACGACAGTTGTGTGTGACCAATGGCCTGATGCAAGTAGTTCTATTGTGGACCACTTTGGAAACGTTTACGTCCCTAGTCTATCCCAGTTATTCCACTGGTGAAAGAGGACCTTTAGTTTAATGTGGAATCCGAACCACAGGTTGTTTTGGTTGAGAGGTGTAGGCAATGTTAGAATGGAGACAGAAAAATCCATAGTTCAACCGAGATTCCATCCTATGACCTCTTGTTTTCTAGGCAGACATTTTACTGCTACACCACAATGCTCAATATGTCTATAAATAACTACTCTATAGAGCAGTATAGAGTAGAGTTTGCAACTGTCACAATATGTGACATATATGGCCATATCTTATGCCTGCATTGACTTAAAAGCTTCAGTTACTTACACTGCTAAGGGACCGTAGACTTAGCAGCTGATATAAATTTCAACATGATATCTCAAACTGTTCCTCAGAAAATTGGGTCTTGACAGACAGAGGAAGTGTTCCTACAAGGATTCTGTTTTTACTGAATGAGATATGGAACCCAAAAAACCTAACAAGTTATTCTATTATTAACTTACATATCACAATGTGTGATATGATCCTTATGTGTGCCACCCGGAATTCTAAAACACCAACCCCTCAATAATCAGAGGAATTTAAAATTTTTGTTATATAATTTATTTTGCAAAGATACTGTAGAACACATGATGGACAGCACCTTTTCTCAGCTTTCATCACTCTTTGTAACCAATTTGTGAAAGTACTGAGGAAAAATTTACTGTTGTTGTGCTTCTATATATAAACATCAATATTTCTTAGCTTACTTTCACAATTCCTATGAAACATACATGACTGAAGTGGCAAAATTGTTGCATAGCATTCCTTAAACATTGATTCTTTGAATTTACCCAACAGCTGACACTTCCACCATGTAAGTTTAACAAACAGCATTTTGCAGGAACAATACTGCTTTTAAAGAGAGCTGTAAATCAGCATACCAAGTAAAAGAAACATGTGATTCTTCATTTCCTTAAATCATCCAATGACGATACTTTCCTGTAAATAACGCTCCCATCAAACAATATGATATTTTGTGTGTATTTAGATGATTAGCAGTTCTATTACATTATCTTGGGCCACAACTGATTTGACTTTTGCTTCAGCTGAATGTCTGCTGTTCAGTACACTGTACTAGTTTCCTAGATTCCATTGGCCAAAAACTGTATGAACTGATAGCATATCTGAGAACATATAAACTATGAGTATTTCAATTAACAATTGACAGTCCAGTAATGTAAAATGCTTATTGAGAAATGAAGAAGATGGTATACACCTGTCCACCTGGAATAGTTTTCTGAAGGATACTGTGTGTGAGAAAAGTGAGCTGTGTTCCACACTAAGTTTTTCTTGAGCCAGTGCTTAATTTTTTATGAGAGATACTTCCTATCCTTCAGGCTTAAACAATCTACAAAGCAATCTCAAATCTTATAAAGCATTGCACATGCAAAACTCAGCTTGCCCTTCTCTCATAATATCCTGCAAACTATGGATGAAGGGCAACAGGTAGAGTCCATATTCCTAGATTTTTGTAAAGCATTTGACATGGTGTCACACTTCCAACTGTTAACAAAGGTACAAGCTTACAGAATGGGTTCCCAGAAATGCAAGTGGCTCAAAGACTTCTTAAGTAAAAGAACTCAGAAGATTGTCCTCAAACGCAAGTGTTCATCAGACGCAAGGGTATCGTCACGAGTGCCCCAGGGAACTGTGACAGGAACGCTCTTATTTTCTATATACATATGTGATCTGGTGGACAGAGTAAACAGCAGACTGCAGCTGTTTGCTGACAATGCTGTGGCACATGGGAAGGTGTCGTCAGTGAGTGACCGTAGAGGATTTAAGATAACTTGGCCAAAATCTGTAGTTGGTGTGATGTATGGCAGCTTGCTCTAAATATAGAAAAATGTAAGTTAATGCACATGAGTAGGAAAAACAAACCAGTAATGTTAAGAGACAGCACTAGTAGTGCCCTGCCTGAAACATTATCATCATTTAAAAATCTGTGTGTAACACTGAAAATTGATATGAAACGGAACAAGCATGTAAGGATTGTAGTAGGGAAGGCAAATGGTCTACTTCGGTTTATTGGTAGAATTTTACGTAAGTGTAGTTTATCTGTAAAAGAGATTGGATACAGGATACTAATGCAACTTGCTGAGTAGTATTAGAGTGTTTTGGATCCACACCACGTCAGATTAAAAGAAGACATCCAAGCAATTAAGAGGGAGGGCAGGCAGCAAGATTCATTACCAGTACGTTCAAATAACACTTAAGTATTACAGAGATACTTCGGGAGCTCGAATGGGAACCACTGGAGAGAAGCTGATGTTCTTGTTGATGAGCACTATTGAGAAAATTTAGAAAACCAGCATTTGATACTAATTGCAGGATGATTCCACTGCTACTAATATACATTTCACACATGGAAGGTAAGATTACAGAGATTAGGGTTCATGCAGAGGCATATAAATAGTCATTTTTCTCTTGCTTTACCTGCAAGTGGAATGAAAAAGGAAATGACTGGTAGTGATACAGGGTTCTCTCAGCCACACACCATACAGTGGCTTGTGAAATACCGATGTAGATTTAACAATCTTCTGATGTAGGAATGTACATTTAATTGTTGAATTTAAAACTTTAATTTTGAAGTCATCAATTTCAGTAACAGATTCATGTACGAGACTAAACAGGAAGTTTCATTACATTGACTGGCTTCACCTAAGACAGAATGCTCAAAGATTTTATGATGCATCCTTTACCAAGACATTATAATAAAAGTAATTGTAGCCCTCATGTTTCACACATTTTATAGGTGCATGAACTGCCCTTAAGATGTATTCTGTTTCCAAGAACGACAGCACTAATTTCCATTTTCAAAATATTCTGCATGTGGTAACATTAAACCAGTTTACATCAATTTAAAACATTATACAAATATGTAACTGACTAAGTATTTAGAATTAACCACAACTCTCTTATTTAACTGTATCCAATAGGAAGTATACTTGACGGAACTAAAATTACCCGAAGACAGAATTTATCGTCAAGAGGCAGAATTCCAAGTTCTGGCAAGATACATATTTAGAAGTAGCAAAAACTACAGCTAGCTTTTGAAGTAGTTAGTTCCTACATGAGGGAGGATGAAAAGAATTCATCTCGTGCTCAGAACAGGTGGACCCCTCTCGAGTTTGGCTCCAAGTGGCCTCCTCCTTATCAACCTTATGCAACCCAAGACTTTTTCCTACCTCACGAACTAACCATGAAGTACCAAAAGCTAGATTAGTCTTTTTTATTTTTTTCAGTTGTCTATCAGTTCTTTTACAATTGCAGTATTATGAAAAGGAAATGCTGAGTCGCAGACGGGCAACAGGCATAACAAATAGACTGCTAAACAAGTGAGCTTTTGGCCGTGTGTGTGTGTGTGTGTGTGTGTGTGTGTGTGTGTGTTTTCCAATTCAAAAGAACGCTTATTGATCGATAGCTTACATGTTTAGAAATCTTTTTGTTGTGCCTGTCTGTAACGCAACAACTCAACATTTCCACTATATGGTGAGTAGGAATCTTTCCTTTTCCATAACACTGTCATTATCCCAACCTGGATTTTTAATTTTGACCTAGTTCTTTTACAATTGTCAGACTTCAAGAAAAGGTTCCAAATTCACCACATAAGTAGAATGTTTAATTGCTCTATTAAACACAAAATATCTCCCAGCTATTTTGCTAAACTTTTTCTTATGTTATAATAATCATTACAACATACTAACCAAAATTGAAAGTGTTACCTCATGAACATCTTGACTGAACATTACCAAACTGATCCTCCAATATTTACTTGTCTGCGGGATACATTGATTATCATTTCATCCTTATACAAGCATTCTTTCAATGCAGAAAAAAATTCATTCCTACATATGAATAATGGTATTAATATCTGATGGCTATTGGGTGTGTGTAACATTTATGAAGCTTTCTCATGTGGAAATCTCAATATGTCTCGCCCAAAGGACGTGCAAATTCAGCAGGTTGCCATCTTTCAGACTTTGGGAAAGTAGAATCATTGACATGAGTGACATGGGAGCTCCATCATGATACATCACAGAGACAATTAGTTGTAGTGTGATGATTTCATAATGAGTCATGCTGAGATGGTCGCAGGATGTGTGTGGCAAGAGTAGGCACAGTTCCTTCCAGGCGGACCACACCATGAGAAAATGATAGGATTGTATGACTGGCTCTGATGAACTGATAGATGCCAACAGCTGAAATACAGGCAGCGGTTACAGGAAGAGTGTCATTACAAACTGTGGGGAAACATTACTGGTAGCTGGGTTGAGATATTGAGTTGTCATATGTCGTTTACTGCACAGTCCACAGACAGCAGGTAACTTGCATGGAGTGGGCCAAAGTCAACTTGGACATTGAGTGTCATTCTGTGGTGTTCAGCTGTGTGTCTCCCTTCTGTCTGTGGTGGTCAAATCACTGTAAATGTGTCTGTAGATCCACTGGAACGCCACAGGAAGCAGCAATTCTGGAGATGCATTACTCTCCAACTCCAGGAATCATGGTGTGAGAAGCTACTGGCTATGGCAACTATTATACAACTTTATTACAAACTTAGTAATCAATGAAGGGAAGCCAAGTGTTCCCCAGTATGTGGCACGAATGGTGAATCTGTTGTCGTACCCTTCAAGACCAAGGTACCGATAAGCATACTCCAACGGCATAATGCAAGACCCTACATTCCAGTTCGCACCAACGACACATGTACATATCCTTGCTGATTGACTGTTTCCCCAATTTATCGCCCACAGTGCATGTCTTGAATGACTTACCATCCTACCAGCCTCCAGCAAGCAGTCTTCATGAATTAACACAGCATGTGTTCCAAGAATGGGAAGAAATACCTCAATATAGCATTTGGAAGCACACGCCCTTTCCATTGCACAGAGAGACAGATGTGTGACAACAAGTTCACGTCAAGCAGAGCAACTTTCACTGTGCTTTAGTAGATACTATGTAGACATCCTTGGCTGCTGCACCCATGAATCATCACCCCAAATTCCCGCATGCCTAGGCCCTTTCTAGTGGGTATGGATTTCGCAAACATGGAGTTTCTGAGCACCACCAGTCTTGTAACCTTAAAGCTTTGGGGTTGCTTCACCAACCACCATGCAGTGTGACAATGGAACATCATACAGCGAGGTGACAGAAGTTTATGTGATAGCAATATGCACACATACAGATGGCAGTAGTATTGTGTCCACAATGCATGAAAGGGCACTGAACTGGTGGAGCTGTCATTTGTACACAGGTGATTCATGTGAAAAGGTTTTCGATGTGATTATGGCCAAAAGATAGGAATTAGAATTTGAACATGGAATGGTAGTTTGAGTTAGACGTATGGGACAGACCACTTCAGGAATCTTTTTCTGGGTTTGTGGCCACATTGTCAATATATATAAACTACCGATGTCTCGGTCCCTGTTGCAAGCGACCTTCTTTCGGGTGTTTTTGCTTACTGTTGAATGGTGTATCTATGGGCTCCCCTCTCTCACCTATTGCAGCAGCCACCTTCATGGAAGCTTTTGAAGAAACAGTTCTCCAGTCTTGCACCATTACACCCAGAATGTTGGCTCCGATATGTTGTTCATACTTTCATTGTCTGGCCACACGGAGAGGAAGAGCCACGAAACTTCCACCAACACCTCAACCAGCAGCACAGCAGAATCCAATTCACTATGGAGATGGAAAAGAATGGGGTGCTACCTTTCCTCAAAGTGGGAGTTTACATAAAGCCTGATGGTAAACTGGGCCATAGAGTATATAGGAAGCCAACGAGTACTGACAGTTACCTGCATGCCTCCTCCCATCATCACACTACGCAGAATAAATGCACCTTGGGCACTTTAACCAAGAAGGCTCACAGGATTAGCGATGAGGAACATCTAAAGGGTTAACTACAAAGTCTCAAGTCCTTTTTTTTGTGCCAATGTTTATGGAATAAAAGTAATAGATAAAACTACGGCAACAAAAAATTAAGGCAATAGAGGAGAGCAAAAGGAAGCACAAAACATTGCTCTGTTACCATATGTTCACGGCGTCCCTGAACAGGTGGGCAAAATTCTTTGCCGAGCACACATCAAACCAATTTTCTGAAGCAGCAATAGAATTTTTTGCACAACAGATACAGTTAACAAACTACATGCTGCTGGAGTTTACAAAATCAGGTGCAAAATGTGGATTAGTGTACATAGGTGAGATGGAGCAACCAATCAGCACACGGATATTTTAACATAAAAGACATATCCGACTGAGACAGCACACCAAGTCAGTGGTGGCAGAACACCAGGATGAGTGCGGCAAACTGATTAATTTTGGTGAAGCTCGCATACTGGTGAAACAGTCTCTTACTATTAGAAGGAAGATTAGAGTGGCAATAGCTAAGTGACTGGCCAACATGAACAGAGAAGACGGCTACCAACTTCCGACATCTTGGCTGCCAGCAATAACAGAACTACGGGATGATCGCTCAAGTGAAGCAACACACACAGGCATGCGGGAGACCGCAGTGGCCGCAGGTACACAGAGTACTGGCGTGCCTCGGTCGGCGTTAGCAAGCACGAAAACAACAACACATAAAAACTGCCACCTGGTTTTCCATTCGCCGATTTCCACCAATTACAAGTGGTAATGCAAACACCAATCAAAACATCTGGTTTCCACCAATGAAAACAAATAATAAAAACGCCAATAAAGACTTCTAACATCCCTTCCCTTCATCCTAAACAGCCTATCAGAATTTGATAACAGCCATGTCTGCAGGTACGTAAGAAACAAAGTTTTCTCATTCAGCAGTAAGCAGAAACACCCTGAAGGAGGTCACTTGCAACAGGGACCGAAACATCGGTAGTTTTATATATATTGACAATGCAGTCACAAACCCAGAAAAATGTTACTGAATGTGACAATGGCCGTGAAAGCCTACGTTCATATTTATATTTCAGAAATTGTTAGAGAATTCAATATTCCGAGATCAACAGTGTCAAGAGTGTGCGGCGTTACCTCTCATCACACAGACAACACAGTGGCTGACAGCCTTCACTTAACGACAGAGCAGTGGCACTTGTATAGAGGTGTCAGTGCTAACAAACAAGCAACGTTGCATCAAATAACGACATAAATCAATGTGGGATGTATGACGAATGAATCTGTTAGAACAGCGCAGCGAAATATGATGTTAATGGGCTATGGCAGCCGACCACTGAGGTGAGTACCTTTGCTAACAGCACGACACTGACTGAAGTGCCTCTCCTGGACTTGAGACCATATCAGCTGGACACTAGATGACTGGAATACCGGTGCCTGGTCAGATCGCTTTTGATTTCAGTTGGTCAGAGCCGATGGTAGGGTTCCAACATGGCACAAACACCATGAAACCTTGGATCCAAGTCATTAACAAAGGCACTATGCAAGCTGGTGGTGGCTCCATAATGGTGAGGACTGTGTTTACGTGGAAGGGACTGGGTCCTCCAGAAGTATGGCTACTTTGAGACCAATTACAGTCATTCATGTCCCTTAATGATGGAATTTTTATGGATGGCAATGCACCATTTCTGCAGGCCACAACTGTTTATGATTGGTTTGAAGAACATTTTAGATAGTTCTAGTGAACTGTTTGGCCACCCATATCACCCAACATTAATCCGATCAGATGTTTATGGGACAATTGAGAGATCAGTTCATGCACAAACTCCTGCACCAGCAACACTTGTGCAATTATGGATGACTATAGAGGCAATATTTTTGCAGGGGACTTCCAATGACATGTTGAGTTCACGACACAGAGTTGTTGCACCATGCCGAACGAAAGGAGGTCTGACACGATATTATGAAGTAACCCATCACTTCTGTCACTTTAGTGTGTCGCAGGGAGCAAGGGATATTCTGAAAGGTGTTACCCAATATATACAAAAGTCATTGGAATATATAATTTTCATTCATATCAGGGTCCAGCGAGCATTACTTCATGCTGTTGAAAGTCATGCATGTGCCTTGCATGTGTGTCACGAGACCAGTTGCTCAAGGCAGCTGTCTACTAATGCAGTAAGTATTATTTAGCAACACATTGTAAAATGTTGGCTGCCAGTTCCTCTTCCCCAAGTAATTTCAGAGAGTGGTCCAGTTTATCCTGCTGGGCCTTTTATAGTTGCTTGTTGCTACAAATACACCATCCCCTGTGTACCTTCCCAATTAATGTTCCACATGTTTAACATTTCTGTATATTTTACTAATGGTCTCAAACTCTCAGTGCTCAAGTCAGTCACATGATATGTTTGATAAGCTATGACTCCCGATCGACGAAGCTCTCCAGTCCTGATACATTTGGTACGCCTGTACCTCCTCGTACGATTGCAACTGTTAACCAGCCATTACCATGGGAGAAGGTATCATTCAGATCAATACTAAAGTTTAATCTGCAACCACAGAATACGGCGGGTCCATCCAGTAGAGAGTGCGCGGCGACAGGCTTGATAGTATTCCTTTTCTTGTCGGCAGCTGATGTTGTCATTTCTACGTCTTCAATTGTTTTATATATTGTCTGTCTTGCACGATGACGGTATCTTCTGTAAGGCATCTTGGCAGCGCAGACAGACAATATATAAAACAATTGAAGACGTAGAAATGACAACATCGGCTGCCGACAAGAAAAGGAATACTATCAAGTCTGTCGCCGCGCACTCTCTACTGGATGGACCCGCCGTATTCTGTGGTTGCAGATTAAACTTTAGTATTGATCTGAATGATACCTTCTCCCATGGTAATGGCTGGTTAACAGTTGCAATCGTACGAGGAGGTACAGGCGTACCAAATGTATCAGGACTGGAGAGCTTCGTCGATCGGGACATCATAGCCTACTTTCTTGGTCTTTTCTGGGTCTTTTCTGCAAACATAGGTGCTGTTAAAATTTATTTTCTGGCTATCAGCCTGATATTTTTTTTATAACATGTAGTTTGTGAATCAGTGTCATTTCATCTGAGGATATCCAAGTTTTGAGTAATGTCAAAAACAGAATCACATGAATTTCAGATGCACTGCCACCAAAATTACTTATCACTGTATGTTGTGCACCTAACCTACCAGACAAACAAATGTCAGTCCTCCATAAGACGCTGAAATCAACAACTGTGCCGAGTTTCCCCCTACATCCTGTGACCTACGAAAGAATAAAAAAATAGCCTCAGATCACAAGCAATAGACATTATTTGCACCAACATTTGTAATGATCTATATCTGACAACAAGCCATGTTCTTGATTGCTCTCATTATGACATATCCAACTAGTGGACAATCCACTCAGAATGCTCTCTTAACACCAATTTCTTAATAGGTATCACCAGTCAACTAAACTATCATCTATCAACAAACAGTACCTTCTTCCCCTTCATCTGGACTTCAAAGGTGACAACTGCTCAATGAGAGGTATTATCCTGCTAGTTCTCTCTTTATCATCAGTGGGAGATAATGTCTCAAACGTATCCGTTTGGAGTACAGAGCTACCGTTTTGACCAGTTCTCACAGAGCTTTTCCTGAGAGGCAACTATAGATCTATGCAAAGACTCAACAAACCCTGAAGTGTCTTGAGTGCCAGATCATGGTTCTCTATTGACCAAACTGGCAACAGAAGGAATAACACAAGGCCTCCGATGCATTCTCAACAGGCGATGGCCCTGTGACTTTTTCACTAATACAATGCACAGAAGTCATTCAAAGCTCGCTGACAGTCACCAACTGAGTTACCACCTGTTCACTGACTGCATCTCATCAATAAAGATTCTACAATCCTGAGCCATATCTCTTGTTGAAAGGGAAATACTTTAGCTAGGTTTACAAGTCAAAAAGCAAGCAACTACAAATCACATGATCTACTGCACCAAAAACAATGGTCACAAAAGTCAATTGCATGTAGCTCTGCTGCCATGCTACTTTTGGAGCAGATTTTTGTAAGGAGGTAAAGTGTCATGTACTAAATAGTCTACCCCACAGATACAAAATACCTCTAGTCATATAATGCAGATCTTCATGTACACTTTATTCTTGGTACAATGTCTAAGCGACAATACTGGGCATAAACGAAATCTGCAGGATTGGATTGGATTGTTTGGGGGAAGACACCGAACAGCGAGGTTATCAGTCTCAGCGGATTAGGGAAGGACGGTGAAGGAAGTAGGCCATGCCCTTTCGAAGGAACCATCCCGGCATTTGCCTGGCGTGATTTAGGGAAATCACGGAAAACCTAAATCAGGATGGCCGGACGCGGGATTGAACCGTCGTCCTCCCGAATGCGGGTCCAGTGTGCTAACCACTGCGCCACCTCACTCGGTGAAATCTGCAGGAGAATCCGTATTGTGTACCCAGTAAAAACCTGCTACCAACTATTCATAATTTATCTGCACACACCGCAAATCGAAATTCAGAGTACCGAGGATTCAATAGTAGCTTTGACCTAGATCATCTTTAGTCAATTCGTACTAAGGGTTATGAAGAGTATTTACAATTGTGGAGGGAATCCATCGTTTCCAAGCGATTCTGAAAATTAATAAGGTATCTTACTCAAAAGTTATTCAAGTTAGTGTAATCCATAAAAAAAGAGACAATAAGTTACGAGTCATCAATAATGTTTAATTTTTACTGGTCACTTCAGTAAGAGTGATACACCGAACATAATTTACAAAAATTAAGATAAATTTAAGCGTACCGATTGATAAGATCTACGACTATTTGCACCAACTAATAAATACCAGTACTTTATACGAAATAACTACAAAGCCATACTGGGATATGGGGGATGGGCGAGGTGGGGAGCGGAGAGGTAGAATGAATGAATGTAATATTCTGTTCAGACATATGCAGATATGCACAGATACCCCATGGATATTGCATAAATCATCATGGTATTGTCAAGGAACATTGTGAGCAAAGTTTGAAGAGACAGTATTTGTGACTGATATGAAAGAATTCTGTTTCTACTATGCCTTTCACATATAGATCAATGGTGAAGGTAAGTGCTCTAATCACTTATGTAAGTGATTTATAAGCAGGCATGAAATGGAGCCATAAACACTTATGATGGCCTTGTACTAATTTCTTTATGAAATCTACGTGTACCACCGGATGCAGTCTTTATTTAAGATGAATGTCATTACCTTCTGCATTACATCCTTCTTCAAAAGCTTGTCAACAGGCAACAGTTCCATCCTCCAATTTTTGTGTACAGGCCCTGTAAACAGATTCCTTTAAATACATACATATTGCAAAAAGTTTACTCTTAAATCCTATTCAGAACTTGTGACTTTTGTTTGTTACAACAACATTTTTAATAGTCTCACATTTTATTTTCAGTTACAGTTATTTCAGTCTTCCAGCCATAGCACCAGGTTTTCTCCATGTTGGTATTAATCAGATATGCACTAATTGGCAGAGTTTCATGATGTAAACAGTCTCAAAACACATTCAAGCAAGAGACTTAATTTGAATTTAACTCAAAGCTATGACACAGCACCATTTTATTTTTCCAGTGACTTTGTGACACTACATTTCAGGATTACTCAAAAAGCTCTAATAGTCTTAGTGCTTGTCTATGAAATGCACCAATATAAATTAGGTCAATCACTAGTGTTCAATCTCATTTTCAAACACTTATTGAGATTTCATTGGCACAAAATTTCATTGAAGCCTAATAAACATGCAACAAAATAAATCCAGTTATGATTAAAATAGTGATTTTTCACATAACAGAAAAGCTGCCTGGCACTGAGTACAAGACAGTAACAACAGAGCCTCTTTAAACAGTCATGGTGGAGCATTTATTGAGCATGACGCAAAAATAATTTTAGAAACAAACTTTCATTTCAACACACTAATACAGAAATCCCTCTTCAGCTTCCACAATCAGCTACAATGGATATCTGGGACAAGATTCTATTTTCTTGCCACACAAAATCTGTGAAAAATCTCAAGCTTTCGATAATCACCTCAACTGTCTTATCTAGGAACTGTAGTTGTTGCTCCTGATGAAGAAGATAGGTGCGATCATCCAAAGCTTAAGGTTTTACGCCGATATGGTGCACCAAGAAAAGATAGAATGTTTTACACAAGAATGTAATTCTGAGGAATTCCATTCTCATAGTTCCTACTGCACTTACACCTGGATCAAATCAACAAAGTTACTTGACAAAGCCACAGAAGGAAGGCATGCTGTTGGATACACAATACCTGTGTGCACAGTATGCATGTGACAAACATCTGTAAGATTCAGAACTAAAAATGTTCATACATTTCCTTTAACGTGTGGAAGGGAGGTTGCTCTGTACTAAGTAGGTTTTATCATTTTTCAGCTCACTTCAGCTACTAACTTCAGACATTCTGGTATGTAAAATAAAAAACAAAAAGGAAACAGCACAGATAAACTAAGTGCACGTGCTGCCCCACCCACTAACACATATCAAAACAGTTGCGTTAGCAGCTGAAATTGTCACCGACAGCTGGCTGTGGTGACCAGGACTTACTGAAACAGAGCAACATGATAATGGTGAATAGAAGGTGCAACCAAACTTGTTCTTTGGTTGACTGTTTATATGATGCCTGTCCTGTAAACAATGTTCTGTTGATCAGTGGATATGTACTGTTACTCCATCCATTTACCAGAAATACTAATACAAAACTGATTATTTTGATATGAGTTTTGTAGATACACAAGAGACAGAAAATTGTAAAGAATAATTTCAGATTTAAAGATTTGTGGAAGAAAAATATGATTGGCACAAAACTATCACAATCACACTTACCTCAGTGACAAGGTTATATATATAAAATTTAAATTGATAAACTGTAATACCTCACTATCACAAAATTTGTCTCAAACAGTCTGCCAGCAAAAGTTTATTCAAATTTGGTGAAGTATTCTAAGGAGGTTGCTTTTGAATCTTAAACTATTAGTAAAATAAGAGGTCTGCTGACTCCAAATTTGTCAATACGTCACATGAGAATTATCCAGATGAAACTTGCCATCACTGGTAAAAACAAGGATAAAGTACACAATGTTACTGGACAATCAATATTTAAATGTATATAAATAACTGACAATAGTTGTATCAAAGAATATGGTATGAATGAGAAAGCTGTATGCAAGATGGGTGCCTCATTAAATGGATGCTGAACAGCAGCAAATGTGAAAATTAACTTATCTGCAGTGTTTATAACCTTTTAAAAAGAATTTAACATGTTTCTTAATTGATTTATTCATTTTATTTTTTTTTTGCACCAGTTTGTTATGGTACATGAGATGCTTGTCCTCCACTTCTACCCAGAAATGCACCAAAAACGGCAAAGCTTATTTCATCTGTTGGAAAGGCTATATGGACTATGTTTTCTGAGACGAAGAACAGATTTCTTTATTACTTGCCGTTCAGAGGATAAGCAAGAATTTGCACTAAGTAAAATTTATGGTATTACTGGATTAAAATCAATACATGTAAAGAACCCTGGACTGAAAATAAATAAAATATCTGATCAGGACAATCCACCTGCTCACAAAATCATGTTAGCAACAAGAAAAAAAGAAAGAGTAAGAGTACACACTGTTGAATCATCCACTCAATTTACTGGACATGAGACACACACTTCTGCCTATTTGCAGCTGGAAACCATTTTCAGTCCGATGAGATTACGGCAATCTTATAAATCCTGCAAGATAACACATTAGGATGGAAAATATTTACTAAAAACTGAACAAAGTATATTGACTCAAAAGGGAGTTACATGAAAAGAACAGAATCATTTTGACCTAAATGAGACAGTCTCATTATCAGGTCACCAGCATTTCACTTCAACCTCACATTAAGTTAAATCAAATCATGACTTTGGTTTCAACCATAGGAGAAACATGATTGTTTAAGAACATTCAGTAATAATGAATTATGCATCATCTGAAGACAATTATGAGACAGGTGGTAGAAGCTGTATTGGACCTGCATATAACATTAGGCATGTGATGGCATCTATGTCTATATCTCTGCCTGGCACAAAGATGTTCTTCAAAAACTGTGACTGCTGTACAATGTTTGGAAATCAAGTGTTCACGCAAATAGTTTCTAAGTTTCTGTGTTGTCACTGATGGGCTCTTATTTGCAGTCTCAGTATTTATATGTGAACAAAGATAACAGTTAAATTTTACTTTTAAATTATCCCTAAGGTGCTGTTAGCATTATCACACTGACTACATTAGTTTTTACCTCAGTACTACAATGAGTGTCATTTGTTTTAGTTACAACACTCTTCATTGTAACTGGATTGCCTCATCTGCAACAAAATGATAATGTCACAGGATCAACTAAAATGAAATAACTGTCTATTGTGTGAAAACTTTTGGAGTAACACTTATAGCATTTTGTCCAAGCTATATTTGTGTGAATATTTTCCATGTGCATTCATGTGATAAAATTTATTTTATGTCTTCTTCCAATATGGATAGTATTCATATGTATTTCAGTTTATGTTGAACTAGTGGAATTAAACAACTCCAGTGGCAGATGATGCACGAGAGACATTTTACATTACATTATAATTCACTGTTAAAGTTCCGAGAGCATACGTTCCTAGAAGCGTCAACGTAAAATTTTCCTTCCTCCTATATATATTTTGAGAAAAGATCCTGAAGATATCGAGCCCACACAGAGGATTACCAGTAATCTTTCTTCCCATGAAGTATTCACGGGTGCAACAGGAAATGACACTGATACACAAAGTACCCCCAACCACAAAGTACAATATGGCTTGCGGAATACAAATGTAGATATTACAGGCTGCACGTACATTAATAATATCAAATTTAAAATTAGGTGGAATTAAAAATCTTCTCTGTAAGAATCACCATGGGTTCCAGAAACATTATGTGAAACATAGCTTGCTCTGTCCATCTACGCCCCAGGTGGCAGTACGTACTGGTGCCCAGGTAGACGACATGTTCCTCCATTCCTGCAAGGCATTTGATACTGTTGTGCATTGCAGACCAACTATGCGATTTGATTGAAGAGTTTCTACCAAACTGAGCACACCATATTCAAAGCAGATTGGTTGAATATCTCTGTGATGCTGCCATGTTTACTAAATTAATCTGAGATGAAGCACATTTCTTTTCTTTGTAAACTCGCTATTTCCCTTATCAAGCCTGTCTGGTATGGATCAAATAATGGTTAGCAATATTACAATATTGTTAAACGAGGGTTTTGTAAGCTACCTCCTTTGTTGATGGACTAACTTTTCCCAAGGTATTCTTCCAATGAATCTGTGTGGCATCTGTCTTACTTGCGATTAGTTTTATGTGATTGCTCCATATCCGTACTCCCATAAATTTTGTGAATGTGACTGCTTCCAGTGATTGTTTTGCAATCATGTAATCATACAATAATATGGGCCATTCTGTGGTTTTTACACAATACATTACAATTGTTTATTTTGAGCACAAATTGCCACTCCCTGCACCAATGTCAGTCCTCTGTAGATCTTCCTGCATTTCACTACAAGTGACTACCATCGTGACTTCTCTGTGTACAAGAGCATCATTTGTGACAAGCCTCACGGAACTTCCCACATTGTCTCTTCTAGCTCCGACATTTGCTAGTAACTTCTTGCGCAAGAACTTGGTGTAGCAAACAAGAGTACCACAAAATTGGGTGAATATAAACAACCAGTATTCACCACTTCTTTAATGAATATAACTCCCATGTATGAAACATCTTCAAACTTCTCATTATTTTACAAAAGAGTTAATATATTAAATATCTAATGTTAAGCATGTAATTAAGAAAAGTTCAGAAACCACTTGAGATCAAGCTTAAAGTTTGTTTGAAGTCACCACGTGCTCTCATAACGAAACACTGGATGAATATAGTCTACAAACTTGCACTCCATTTTAAGCAAAAGCTAGGTTTTCATGCATCTAAATGTCTACGAGATATCTCCCAAACTCTGTGTCGTACAATGATATAATTTTGGAGGTACATTCAGTGGTATAAGTGGATACTAGCTGCAAACTGTGTTGCAAATTAGTTGGCAGTAAAGAAATAATATGATGGCATGCTGAAAAGTAATTTCTCCAACTTTTTTTTTAAAATGGAAACTTCAAGCTTTTTTAATAAAACAAACTTTAACATTCTATATCTTTATTTCTAAATGTAGTCACCCTGGTGAAGAACACATTTCTCCCAATGAGAGATGAATTTTGTTGATATCATCATTGTTGAATGTCTCACTGCTGACAGAGCCACAACCTCACCTCTTTCAAAGTGAAGTACTTGACGGTGTTCTTTAAGTTTTGAAACAGATGAAAATCAGATTGGGCCAAGTCAGGAATGTATGGAGGATGATCGATGACTGAACTCAAGGCACTGGATTGTTGCAGATGTCATAACACTGTCTGGCACCGTCATGCTTAAAGAGAAGGTGCTAGATTTGTGGATCAACTCTTTCAATCCAAAATCCGATTAAGCTCGCTCTTTCTCAGGCACCGACATAATTAAGTTACACACCACCATGTTACATGCTACAATTCAGAGCCCTCTAGTGGCAGATGGCTGCAAATATGTACACATCAAGAATACAGACATAGAACGTTAATAACATTCATTGTATTTCAAAAGGTGTAAGGGTTTTCATGTAAATTTGGAGGCATTAGTTTCCATAATTTTCTCTTATGTTAAAACGCCATTTCTGATGTGTGTTACTGCATGAACAGCTAAAGCTTAGTAAGTGATCAGCTTTTATTCCTTTTATCATTTTGTACGAGGTGTCAAGTAGAAAAAGTTTTGTAAAGGTTTGACATTATGTGCAAAGTTTGTTGGAGGTCATTATGTGCACCCAGTCTCAAATATTGGATAAATGAAATCCGAGTATTTGCACACCGTCAGTTACCCTCCAAACAGAAAGTTCCTTACTGTGATGCTAGTCAGATCGTGTTATGCTTTTAACTTAACAATACACCTCTTAACGAGTAGATTATGACAGCATTTTAAATTTAGAAATTCTGTCAATAATTATGTAAAATGTTGAAAAACAAACCTAGTCGCCCCTGCAAGCTGTTACACAGGCAACCTGAAACTGGTATTGGGTTCTGGAATAACACCTTATTAATACGGATAGGGTAAATACAAACAGAACTACTAAAAGGAGTTCTATGATATCACGTCAGCAGATAAATGGGAATATCATTAACAGATTTCATTTGCCTAGGTTGGTAGTGAATCAGTGTAAGAGGGAAATTGTGAACTTCAAAGTTGGCAATACTAAGTTTATTTTTGTTCACTCTATGATAAACATTGGACACTGTGTTGAATTTGTTTACTTAGAACTTCATTCCTCATTACCAATTTAAATTGCGTTGTTTAAATTGAAATACATAATAAGCAAATTTGCGATCCAATTCCATTAAGCAAAACTTTAGTTTTAATAGCACGACTGCAGGGACTTATCCCTTGCACGCTTCCCGTGAGACTCACATTCCCAACCGTCCACAATTCTACATATGTATTGTACCTTATAGACATTTCTTTCAAGAACAAGTTACTGTCTTCGTATATATAGTTAAAGGCTACCCAGCCATTGACCTTTGTCTGTGCGAATGTGCACAGGTTGCCCAAACTCTTACGGGAATCGCCAAAGCATGCGTGAGTAATGAGTGCGTGGGCAAATGTCTATAAGGTACAATACGTATGTAGAATTGTGGACGGTTGGGAATGTGAGTGTCACGGGAAGCGTGCAAGGGTAAGTCCCTGCAGTCGCGCTATTCATCTGTGTCCTCGGTGGCTCAGATGGATAGAGCATCTGCCATGTAAGCAGGGGATCCCGGGTTTGAGTCCTGGTCGGGACACACATTTTCAGTTGTCCACAGGTATATCAACAACACCTGTTGGCAGCTGAGGTTTTCAGTTAGACATAATTTATTCCAGGGAAAAGCTGCACAGTCATCAACAGGAAGTGTTCTTTCGAGAACAAGTTACTGTCTTCGTATATACCAGACAATTATGCTGTAGTTTAAATACTTCAAAAAAGTGAGCAGTCATTTAGATTGTATGGAAGAAAAATTTGTTATTTAGAAGGTGAAGGTTATGATTTTTTTTTTTCTTCAGAAAAAAAAGGCCGATTAAAAACGTTCATTTTAATTTCTGGGGTATGACTTTTAGATTCAAAATCATCATTTTAAAACATGTAAGTGAATTAGTGTATTAACAAACAAACCAAGTTCACCAATTTAATGTTACAATGAAGAAGTTAGGTATCTAACAATCTTTATTCGATTTGGAAAACAGAATAAACAACAACAATTCATGCAATAAGTTTCATTTTTGTAGCAAATAAAACTTTTTTTGAACCAGATAAATTTCGTTTCTTGCTATTTTAGATCGGAAACAGATTTTGACATGTTCCTGTTCCCACTTAAGACCAGTACTTAGAAAGTAAGAGCAACACTGCAGTTGCTATTCACCCCTCTCTATGTGGTGAATGGAACAATGAAGTTGTTATGTTACGTAAGCACGAGCTAGGCCCCAAATCTATTCATACACTTGAAGTTAAGCACAAGACCTACAGAGGCGTGCAAGTTATTATACTCAAAAGGAAAAGTTTGATATTTTCTAGTTTCTCTCAGTCTGGAATTATTCAGCCATGTGATATTGAAACTTTCACTATTACATCTATATGGCAACATTTACCTTTGTTATTGGCAGTACTATGCCAATAACAATGTTGCCAGCACTCCCTAAGCAATCAACTATTGTTGAGGCAGAGATTGCATGGAGGCAGCTGTTTTGGAGGCAGTTTAATTCTGCTAGGACATACCCAAGGAGCGTTTTATGCTTAAAATATCATTAAAAAAATTGTGAGTATTTCTACTTGCATTTCAGCCATAAAATATAAATATTTTAATTATTATCAGTAGTTCTTTTGTGTGTCAGATATTTATTGGTTACAGGTCAGAAAAGTGATCTGTGCCAAGTAAGGTTGCTTCTAAAAATGTTATTCGAAGAACAGTATTCAAAGTGAGAAATAGCCAACAGGTTAAAAATTTCACGAAAAATATGTAAGCCGTATTTGCTAGGCGGTTAAAGATGTCCTTAATTTCAGTCTTGCACATTGAGGGAACTGTAGATACAAGTGCAAACTGTCCCATGGAACTCAATGCAAACTTGTGCAGAGGACAAAAAACAACAGAAGAGCTACCAGTCAAGATTGGAATAAGGTTCACATGGCTCTGAGCACTATGGGACTTAACATCTGAGGTCATCAGTCCCCTAGAACTTAGAACTACTTAAACCTAACTATCCTAAGGACATCACACACATCCATGCCCGGGGCAGGATTCAAACCTGCGACCGTAGCGGTCGCGCGGTTCCAAACTGAAGCACCTAGAACTGCTCCGCCACTTGGAAGAAGGCTCTGGAGCACTCTCAAGTCTATCTTTATAACTCCACAGTCTCCAGAAAGCTTATTAATGGAAGGCTTCTAGCTCATCGTCTAGACAAAAAAAGCACAACTCACCCCTCCTATGAGTGCAAAGAGACTTAAATGGGGTCATGAAGCTACAAATGGAGATGCCAAAAATTCATGCTCAAGACTCAAAAACAATGCCAAGAGGTGTTCAATTGCTCATTAATAATAAAGGAATGCACACAAAGTACTAATGTATTCTCATTTGTTGAATAAATGCATCAAAACTGTAAAATATGTTCATTTTAAGAAGAAACAATGTTGAGTCTATGAGACCTATGTGCAATCCCATACAATTTTTATTTTCAAATTTCTTTTTGAAATTATAAATTTTTTTCTATTTGAAGTAGGAAACAGTTTCTGTTCACCCCATATTACTGTAGTTCAATGGATCATCATCATCATCATCATCATCATCATCATCATCATCATCATCATCAATCAGTTCATCAGATTACCAAACACCATTACACATGGGAGCAAAACTGTTGTGCTGAATAACTGGAAGAGGCAAGAAGTGTATAATTCTCTCACTTTGTTTTGAAAGCAAGTGCAAGAATTTGAGGGCTTAAAGTATTCCACACTGTTTTATAAAATATGTTCATCAAAGACTGTCAGAATATGGATTATTCCATTCACTGTTTTCATGTAAGAGGGAAGCAGCTCACAATATGATATTTTTGTTGGTGTTGCCCCTTGGTAGTGATGTCATTGAAGACATGCTCTACCCAAGTTCTGTCATAACTTCAGGAAGTGAAGTTTATGTCCTGGGACCATTCTATCATTTACCTTTGGTAATTTACGCAATTCACTGAAAACCTTAATTAGGGTAGTTTGACTAAGTTTTGAACCCAGCCTTTCTAAAATAGTACTGTGCTAACAATCCACTAGATATAGAGTTTGCCAACACATTCTTACCACACATTTCAGTGTAAACATCACAAATCCAAAGCAAGAATACCCATCCTTCAATGAAACAGAATTTTGAAACTAAGTTACTTTTCACCATAGTAGTGATTGTACATAATAATGAAAAGCAATTTTCTTTCAATTTTGAAACAATCAAATCCTCCGATTACTTCAACAGAGCAGAATATTTGATTTATCTGACTTTGGTAATTCTCAAAAGTACTTTTTGTGAATGATCAGCATTTTCTGAAATACTAAAAATCTTTATCTTACCCATGTAATGACATACGAGTTTCACACTCAAATTTTATGACGACAATGCAAATTACTTTATTTCAGAAACTTCCATTCTCATCATATTCCCTTTTAAGTTTCAGGCATTGACACAGTGTCTTAAACAATTCAATGATGACATTTTCTAATGTACTTTCCCAGTAGTGTTTGGAATGATATATTCAAGACTTTCAGGAAATGCTTACGTTGTGGCTGCCCTTAGAGCTGGTGTTTCTGCCAGTTCTCCCGGTTTATTTTGAAAATAATAATAGGCAAACTCCAACACACCTGCCTGCACTTACTGACCTGCCTATTTGAAGAGCAGTTACATCAATGTGTAAAACAGAAAATTATGCAACACAGTTTTCTCCAGCACTCCTCACTCTCCTCATGTTTGTTCGGGTAACAGAACAAGATAAGCACACCACTCTTACCTTATCTCTAGGTTGCTAGCTGCAGCAACCTTTTTCCCGAAGTTTTCATATTGAATATCGAATAACCTCACAAAAGTAAGCCCATCAACCACCTTGAAGCAAAGTAAATGTGATGCATTGCACATTGCTTTCTCAGCCATATTTCTCTTATCCCTAATTACACAACCTGCACAATTTTTAACAAGCAATCATTATATATACAATTTGATCACGAGTTACAAAATATGGGAAATCTAATGATCAAGTAGTTACAAAAATGCAGTTTTGTAAAACTGTTGCAGATAAAGTAACTGGAAGGAACAACTGACTTTCTAACTCAGCTTTTTATTCTTTATCCTGGAGGGATGGATGGATGGAAGCAAATCATTAGCCATCCCAATACGTTGCCATTCCTACGATTTCAGGGAAACAGCTGCGTGCATGCTACTCACAGTAACCAGTGTGTTTTACAAGATGTTCTTCGACTATTAGACAGCATGATCATCAGATGGATCCCCCATTGACCATGTGTAATATATTATGGGACAGCGTTACTGGCAATATCCTTTTACTTATTGCATCTACTGGCTGGAATTAGTGTGGGCTGAGTCATCCTGATGAAGCTATACTTAATCAGAAAAGGAAACTATCTGGAAACAAACCAACATGACTCACCTTGTACGAATGGTAAAATAACACAATTGTCTTCCACAATTAGAATAGTGAATTCACTGTTTACTCCTGCTACTCCAAGCTCCCAGGCACCCACCTCAGTTACAGCTTCTGTAACATCACTCCCTAAATCTTCAGAAACAGAGCATCTTCCCCAATATTTATACAAAAGATGGTGGTGTCAGAAATTCTACACAAACCAAATTTAGAAACTGCAGCATATTTATCCTAACGCAATTTGTAAATCAAATATGTCCATAACGGCAATGACTTGTTTTCTTTGAATTATAAAAGAAGATGATCAGAAGAAATGCAACTGTCATTTGAAATATTCTGAATGTAGAATTTAGAGAATAAATGAGCAACCAATATTCTTTTTCATCAGTAAACAAACACACAAATCTGAAATTTTTGCAGACATGGAAAATGAACAGTTCTACACAAATGATATAACAACAACATATTTGTTCATTCTGAACAACATATTTACATGGGGGCAATAATACAGAGCAGTGTAAGTAATGGATCATACTGCTGACAGAGTATGAACTATGTACCAAGCATGTGAGACTTGTCAAATGAGTGGACTGATTTAAACACTGTATGTGATTAGTAGACATCAGATACCTATCAGCACAACATCAACATATGCAACTATGGGTCTGTAGTAGGCTGAGAGGTCCTTTAAAACTGTCTAATATGTAGAACAAAGTGTCAACACTGTACAAAAGTTTGTGTTGGTAGTCCAAGAAAGGTACGTATGCTTGTCATCCTTGCGCCATATGACAGTGCATACTATTCACATCTCAAATAACTTATCACCTAGGCAGCCACTGTCAATCCCACTAAGACTACAGTCCTATTTAGGATTAATTCTGGATCTGGAGTATAGGCTAGTACCTCAAGGAACCACTTTTTGGAAACTGAGCTACAGGTGTGGTTACAGTTTGTCTCACTTCTGCTCGCACCTCAACTTCATGCACCACATTTCTGATGACTCAAGAGATACAATTTGAGAGATGAATATGTCATGTTCTGCGGTAAGAGCACATTCTGCTTATCATCAGTGCATGTGGCACTGACTAGCATGACAACAGGCGGACAAAATCATCCTTATACAACACTGTAAGAGAAATTATAGCTTAAAATGGCAGTACATTTCTAGTGTTTGTTCAGGGTACACTTGACAGCTGAAGATGCATTTTTCTATCTATCTATCTATCTATCTATCACGTTTTTTGGGACCATGTAAGCCAAAGACACTTTGTATGGAATGAGTCTGTCAGCAATTTACAGAATACTGATTAGAAAGATCTATCAACAAAAGAATAAAACACAAAAATGTGAGTGAGTAGACAAATAAAAAATACAGAACAACATTTTGGGTTATACGATAAAATCTTTTACAGAACAGGACAAGTGAGTCACAAAGGAAACCTTTCAACTTCTATCTGAAGACTTTAGGTTCATGAAGTAGTTTTACACAGCTACTGGAAGCGTACTGAAAATTAAACCTGCTTAATAGTCTACACCTCACTCTACAATGCTTATAAGGAAATGCAAACTATTTTTTCATCTAGTGTCCACTGAATGAAGGTTGCAATTTCTTCTGAATGAGTCAGTACTGATGATAAAAAAATCCCACGATTGTTTATTTATACTAGGATTGCAGAGTTAGAATTCAACAGTCCACACAATTTTTGCAAACTGACTCCACAGGTCTGCATAACTACCCTTTTCTGGGCTAACAACATTTGTGGTAAGTGCACAGAGTTGCCCCAAAATAAACTGATCAGCCACAACATTACAACCACCTGCAGAATAGCCAACATGTCCAGTTCTGACACGGATAGCAGTGGTGACACATCATGGCACATGGAAGCAATGAGGCCCAGGCACGTTGTTGGAGGGAGTTGGCACCATATCCGCACACACACATAACGTAATTCCTGTAATTTCCAGGGGGGGGGGGGGAGGGGGCAATAAACTCTGACACTACTGACACTACTTTCAATCACATCCCAGATGTGTTCGATTGCATTCAGATCTGTTGAATCAGGAGACCAGCACATCAACTGGAGCTCGCCAATGCATTCCTCGAACCAATCCATCACGCTCTTGGCCTTGTGACATGGTGCATTATCTTTTCAAAAATGCCACTTCCCTCAGGAAACATGATTATCTCTAAAGGTTGTACATGGTCTCTAACCAACGTACAACACTCCTTGGCCATTGTGGTGCCTTGTACAAGCTCCAGTGAACGAATGTTCCCCAGAGCACAACGAAGCCACTGCCAGCTTGTCTCAGTCCCGCAGTACAGGTGTCAAGGAGCTGTTCCCCTAGAAGAAGACATATTCATGTGAACAAGCCTTTTCGTTTCACTGTCAAGAGATAGAAGAGATCATTCTTGTAATGAAGATAGCAGCATTCCTTTTGAGTGCGAAACCTTGAAAGACACTCTTAAGTAAGCTCTTAATCTATCCTCAGTTCAAGGAATTTAAAATGGTTGGCTTCTTTACCTGTTTGAAAACCCAGATACAATAAAATTTAGTTTTGATGTGAGTTCTATGTCAGAAACTGCATGGATTGTCTCCTGTTGTAGTGAAGTATTTATCTGTCCTCCAAATGTCACTTTTTGATATTACCAACTACCCTACTAGATCATTTACATTCCATATCTTCCGTAACATCACGTGTCATCTGGAAGATAAAATACATATATCCTGGGCTTCTAATATAATCCCACAATGTTTGAACTTACGCGAAAGTACTACATGGTCCACACAATCAAAAGCTTGTGTTAAATAGAAGAAAATATCTACTGTCCTCAACTTATTGTTCAGTTCTGCTACTGCCTCACACATGAAAGAAGAAATAGCATTTTCTGTGGCTACTCCTTTCCTGAAGTCAAATTATTAAATCTTGCAAAAAAAAAAAATAAATAAAAAAATAAAAAAAAAAATTGTGTGAACTCAAATGTGCAACTAGTTTCTTACAGTTGCTTTCTCAAATACTTCTGTAACTGGTAAGTAATTCCCTACATTATCTTTATCCCTTTTTATAAAGAGGTTTCACTAATTATTTCAATCTGGCAGGGAACTACCAACACCTGAAAGGCACGCTACACATGTGACTCACTACAGAACTAACAAAGGGCACACTTAATCTTCATAATCATACCTGATATCCACAAATATTATGAGATAGAGAGAGAGAGAGAGAGAGAGAGAGAGAGAGAGAGAATGAATACACTCCACATCTCCTCATAAACCAATAAACCACTGGATTGATTTCAACCAAACTTCGTACAATTTTTATTTACTGTACGGAAAGAACCACTGTTGCGTAAGACCCACATTCCACTGAAATGGGTGAGGGTAAAAAATTATTGTACCTCACAAGGTGCAAATAGGCAGACTATATTCATCCAGTATTACAGAATGAGATCATGTAGAGACATGCACAAAATGAAGAAGGAAAATGTTACACTTACTACATTTTCGCTGTTCATGTAGTAGTAAAACTGTCGCATCAGACATGACTTTCCTTTGTCACTTGTATACTACGAACACTATTCATAATAAATTTCACAGACAGTATCCACATATCCCATTGAATCTATCAGCATAATGTTATTGCTTTGGAGACTGGCCACTTAGAAAAAAATTGGGCCTAAGGAACCGGCTGTTTATGCCGTTATTTAAAGCATTACCTGCACATATGTAACTGGTGTATCTTAAGATTAATACACACTAAAAAAGGACCAAGCTTCAAGATCTATCTTTCCTATTTACTTTATTTATTTGACAGATTAAAAACTTTAAAATAATGATGACAGAAAATATAATTATCCTCCAAAGAAAAAAGTGAGGGGTGAGTTACTGAGCAATCTCTTCCTCTTGAGCTTCCAAAATTTCTCTCTCTCTCTCAACAAACTTGACATATTTGTAGCAGAATTACAGCACACTGTGAAACCTGATGAGTACAAGCATGAAATTATGCTAATGCTATCATACTGGCTCACTCATTTGTGGTAACAGCTGTTACATTCACTAATGTTTGTTTCAAAATATTTCTAGAAACTGACAACAGAAGGTACTACCAGCCAAGGGATAGGTACCAAGATGCCTGTAGATTGATTTCATGCAAAATAATTCCGTTTTCAAGCAAAAGGTGGCTTGTGCATAGAGGAAATAGTAACCTGACCTATATTTAGGTGTGGTCTTTTCAACACAAAGCTGTGGTCCAATGTATGCTTGGGCTTTGTCTCCAGTTTGCTAAGGAGACAATACAAATTGAGCTGCGTGACAACAAAACTGCAGGGGAGATAAAAGGTGAAATACATTTACACATATGAGTGGAATATCTTAATTATACCTGACAAGTGTGTACAAAGGCAAAGCCAAGGGTAAAAACCACCTCCTATATCACTGGATGGATTTCAACAAAACCTGGTACACATATTTACTTACTATCTGGAAAGAAATACTGTGAGGGTAAGAGCCAGCAATGTCCTAGTGGCAAGTGGGAGATGAAGTGGAGACAGAAGGGGAGGAGAAGATGGACACACAGGGAAGGGAGAAATGGACAGAGAGGGGGTGGGGGTAGGAGGAAGAAAGGAACAGAATAAGGAAAAAGGAAGCAGGGGGCAAATGGAAGCACACTGAGGGTGGGGCTGGAGGACATGGGGAGGAGATGCACAGGATGATATGTGGGAGGGGGAAAGGGGGAGGAGGACGAGGACATGGACTAATAAAAGATGAGAAGAAATATATACTGGGGCAATCCCCAGAACTCAGATTGCTTCATTATACATAAGGAAGACTGCCGGATTTTAAGAGTACTGCATATTTACCTGCAGCAATAAATTTCTGAACAACTTGCCAGTTACTGACAAGAAGTGATTATTAAATGTTGTACATACCTCTGGAGGGTACTGATCTTTCCATTCTCACATAAGAGATGTGTAAATTGTTTAGCACTGAGATTCAGCCCTTATGCCTCCTTCACAATTGGCAATGTAATTTTAATTTTGTTCTAACCACTTTCTGTTCTCTTGGTGTAATGCATTGTTTTACCTTATTTGATGACATTCTTCAGCACTCTGTAGTTTTGTTTGTAGTGACTTTCTGTAAGTGGGCTGTGACTGTTCTACATATTAGTACACAGCTCATGTTTCTTTCTACGTAATATTATAATGCTATTAGTTATCTTAACTGGCTGCTGATTTATGTTGTGTACCTACCTGCAACTTTTAATGTGAAAGAGTTATCAAAGAAAGTGATCAAGGATTTTAGAAATGAATTACATATTTGTCATTAAGTTACTTTTCTTGTAGATTTGTTGCAAAGTTCGTGAAGCATCCAGAAGGGGAGGAAAGGAAATGACACTTGATGGGTTGAGAGATTATTGATGTTATTTCAATGATTACAAGGACCAGTGATATTTAAAAAGAACATATCATTATGAGCCCATTTAACAGTATGATGTACCCCCTCTGGCCTGAATGTATACAAAACTTCAGTCAGAAAGTGTGTCAAAGACATTGTATTGTCCCTTGAGGCAAAGTGGCCCACAAATTATCACTTATCCTTGATATCCTGGACTGGCGCACTAGAGTGGAATTGCCATTTGAGATGGCCCCACATATGTTCTATAATAGACTGGGAATCTTGCTGGCCACAGTAACACATCAGCACCACAAACACATTTCACACGCAGACTTGCCATGTGTGGACAAGCACTGTTCTATCAAAAAATTGAACCAATATATTGCCACATGAGAGGTAACACGTGAGGAAGCAATATATCCATTATATACTGTTGTGCCATCAGAGTTGCCTCAATCACTACCAGCTGTGACATGAAGCCATGCTCTGTGACTCCCTACACAATGAGAAATGGAGCAACTCTGCTGTGCCTCTCCGAAACACTGGAAGAATGGGATCTCTCCATGAGTAGCTGTTATCATCTCCAATCGTCATCCGGGTTTGTGCAGAACTACGGATCATTGCTGACCATAATGCAATGCCATTCATCACAAATCTACACTTCCTCATCACGGCACCAGTACCAAATGCTATTGTTTGTGGTGTTGTGTTAATGGCGGCTTATGCATGCGATGGTCTGCTGTTAGTCTCCAACGAATGGTGGAGGATCACACACAATTCTGCAGGGAGTCCATTACCTGTTCTCGCATGGCAGGTGTGGATGTGAAAGGGTTACAATGAGCCTTGTGCACAATATGGCAATCCTCCCATGTAGTGGTCAGATGTATTCCACCAGAACCTTGATGAGGATATCTGCCCTCACATTTGCATGCAGTCCAAGCTCAATACACTGTTATGTGCCCCAAAAAACTGGATATTGCACGATTTCATCAGCTGGTCAACTAGAGTCCCACAATGAACACCCTTACAAACTCAGTTAGGTACTGATAATGATTTCTCTCTCAAGTACGTAGAATCTCTGTCCTTCATGGTGATCAGACAACATCTGGTGCTTTTCACACTCATTATATGCACTACCAGGTCCAGTAACAAAACTAAACATGAAAAAAAAACCACTAATACACTAGCTGTTATAGAGAACTGCAACAGTAATCACTGACATACCTGACGATGTAAACATGTACGAAGTTACATCGAGGAGAGTGTGTCTGTGCCCACTGCACACGTTTCTATTTATCCAAAACTACACTTAATTACAATATAGACCACATTTTCACAACATTTGTTGTTTTAGGCAATTCCTACATAGTTACACAGTTTACACAGAAATATTATTGCATATGTCTTCACAAGATTACACCACACTACGCACAAAAGCTACTTTCAAGTTTGACTTTAAACTATAGCAAATTAAGATTAAGCCAGACATTTACTGACAACTAAAAGCTGAATTACATCAGAACAACCATGAGGACATCCATGAGAGAAGCTTTAATGACTTCTGAAACAAGATATAACCTGCAAAGTCGTCAAAAACTATTTGAAACCTATGCTCGTATCTAAAATCAGTCAATGTTTGTTGACCATGAAGACACCAAAATGGGGGACGATATAATGAAAGAGAAAACACTAAATTTAGTCTTTTGAAATAGCTACACCAAAAATTAACAACCATGCAGATGCAGAAACTAAACAGAGGAGGTGCAAATTGAAAAATTGGTGATGTGGCTCAATACAGAAAAGATCAAATGACCTGATGGGGTACCCATTAGATTCTATACTGAATATGATGATGAACTGGCCCCTCTTCTATCACTTAGTTTCCCCTAGGTCAAGGGGACAATGAAGCATACCATGTGACTGGGAAAAGGTATAAGCCATTCCAAAAAGGACAGTAGGGCTGATACGCAGAACTATAGACCCATCATACCGAGGTCAATTTTCTTGCAGAATTACGAAACATAACATGCTCACATGTTACTCCATTTCAGGAGACCTAACGTAGGTAGGTATCAACACAGTTTCAGGAAGTACTGATCGAGTGAAGTGGAGTTTGTTCGCTTCATTCATGAAATCCAAAGGCAGTAGATAGTGGAGTTCATGTAGTTGCCACATTTCTTGACTTTCAAAAAGTGTTCAATGCAGTTTCACACTACTGCCAGTAAGAAAAATATATGCAAACAGAATAACCAGACAGACAGGTAGTTAAACTGAAAACTTCTTTAGGACAAGAGCTGAATGTGTCATAGTTCATGGAGGCATCATCAGCAGTAAAGGTAGTATGTAGTGTACCTCCAGGTTGAAATACTTTTGCCGCTGGTACTTTTGTGCTGCAGGCCAACGTAGGGACCGAAGGACAAGGAGAGTGTCTCCGACTGCCAAGAGTGACTGCTGGAGAATGGGCCGCATTTTGCACCCCCATGCATGGGGAGGCTTGTGGACACCCTGGGATTGCTTTAAGAATAGACACCTTGCATAGATCCTGACAGACAATGAGAAGAATGCCCCTGTTGTGGAACCCTGCAAGTACCTAGACAAGGTGTTTAGACAATAGCATCCAGAACACACACACAGGAGCAGTGTGTGAAGCACTGCGTACATCAGTATGATTGCTGAGATTTTTAAAAATATCCAGAATGTGATATATCCATATTTAAAAAATGTCATTACCACCTCTTGATATATTGAAAAAAAGTGTCAATATATCGATGTACCTGCCTATAAAAATATGGGCTGCACATTGTAAATGTGCTGCCAGTTTCATAGCTGTATATTTAAGTACTGATTTGTTATTAGATATTGTGTACATCAACAACCTATCAGCCTGCCTATCCTCATTAAAGCAAGACTTGAAAGGAAAACAATGCACGTTCATACTTCACAATAACCACTTTGCTAACAATGGTAACTGCATATAAGTGGCACAATAAAAGGTTTCCGATGGGTCCGTCATTAGGTTTAATCACGTATCTGATTTATCAGGTACACTTCATGTTCACTTCCCTGCAGGGTGTATACACGGACAAGGAAAAAAAATTCCTGGATTTCTCTATTAAAAATACACTTTCTCCCGGGTGAAAACATACTTTTACCCTGTTAACCGACATTTTCTCTCGGCTCTGTGTAACTTATCAATCCTTTGAATGGTTATGGTTTTATACACGGGCGTTTAATTTCCTGGCACTTTAGAAAACGAAACTCAGGGAAAAAACATGTTTTGGAAAAATCTTTAATTTACAGCAACATGAACAGACGAAAATATAAATTCGAATTCCACCAAACACCACATATTACTTGCGCTTTTGTACGCAGTCATTACTCATGTCACGTGATCTCGCCAGCTGATGGCAGCGGATATTCAGAGCTTAGGACACGTGATGTAGTTAGCCAATGGCAACATCACTTAAGTAGCGCAAACACACAAACAGGAAAAGCTAATGGTTTAAATTAATATATATAGAGTTGCTACAAACAAAGCAAAGCTTTCACATATAATATTGGTCTCTAAGGTTAATGTGCTGCAAGAGAACCTAAGCTTTCACATATAATGTTGGTCTTTTACGCGCGTATTACACTTTAAGATATATCACACAAATGTGCCAATAAAATTTTTAATAATGACATAAATGTCTGATCTTCTGGGCTCGAAATTCACCTAAATGGCTCGTCATCAATGAGTAGATCTTTTAAAGAGAGTCAAACGCTCTGTGATATAAGAAATTCATGGTACATTCTCGCATATAGTTCAACTTGCGTAAAAGGAAATTTACTCTGAAGTAACACTTTTCAAACCATTATTCACAATATTTTCCAGTGACCTGTTAGAAATAGGTTCCTTTCAGCAGTTGCCAGAGAGCACCAGATAACAGGCGACACCGCACTTTCTCAGCTACGATGACATAGCAGGTCCATATGTACGTACGTGTAAAACGTTAAAAGATCTTGCATTATGTCATAAAAGAAACAAGATACCAGAGGATACTCCAAGAGCATCTGAATTTCTTGACCCATACCAAAATGTGCACATTTAAAGTGCACATACCTAAGTCCAGAGATTCCTAGTGAAGTAGGCCTCAACCTGATATTAAGCTTTTTCAATGTGGTTTTTGGGATGTAAACTTTCTTGGAGTACCAGTACTGTGTTATCTCATGTTTGGTTCTTTATTATGGCCTAATGCCATACATGCTGGAAGATGAAAACGTGCACTTGAAATGCAGCGAACAGTTTAAACTAGCCAATAGTGTGGAAATAAACACTTCATTTCAAATATACTGACTGCCTCAGTGGAAAAGATTAATGAAAGAAAATTTCTTTAGCAAACCAACAAAAATAACTTCATTGTTCTGCAAGGCAATTAATGCTTGACTGTCAGAAAGATAGAAATAAAATAAAATCTGAAACTAATAATATATCTTAGTTCTTCCGTAATTATGCGAATGTCTTTTAATTCACTTGATAGCTCTCAGCCACAGAAATCCGTTTTGTTTTCATTTGACGTGAGAGCAGTAAATGAAGAGGAATCAGCAAAATCACTTAATGTAAACACGGATCACGTGGAAATTACCCACTTACCCCACTATAAATCAGGCTGCTCTCTGCATTTTAGACCTGGATCTGCAATATTTGTGAACTTAGGCAATACTTTATACGTGTGATGGATGCTATGCACTTTGCGAAACAAGGCTGCCCCCCCCCCCCCCCTCAAGAAAATGAATCTCCCCCCCCCTTTCATACATCCGGGCCTGCTGCACATGCATGAATCTGACAGCTCTGGCGTGCCAGAAAATTTTTTCCCGGTAGATCCTAGATGCTCGCTGCGACTGCTTACACAGCCAACAGTCACATTTCTGTAGCCAGAAGAGGGAGAACGTACTACTCAACTGCGCCTGCGCATGATCCCACTCGTAACTGCTAAAACAAATAAAAGTAAACAGTTGTCACACTCATTGGAGGCAATTTGTTGTTACGAAGCATTGCACAGTCTTCCTGAAGTCTTTGACACATATTGCAGTTGGCAGACACTTATGTGCACTGTGTTTTGTTGCTGTATATGGCGCATTTCCTTTGCAATTTAAGTTTTATTTTCGTTTTTTCTCTCGTTCGTGCTTTATTGCAGCACTATGGGGATATAGTAATATCCTTTGTTAAAATATTGGTTCTTACAAGTCAAAATTACAAAAATTTAACTGAAAACAAAAATAATGAAAAATTCCTGGAATTCTAAAAAAATTTCCGGGTTTTTCCCGGTTTTCTCCCAGATGAAAAAATTACCGGGTTTACCCCCGATCTCCCAGTTGTCCCAGGTCATATACACCCTGGACCTGTTTTTTTCCTTTCTACCCATGCCAGTGACCCAGCAGATGTGTCAAAACTTCATACTTAGGCTACACATTACAGTTTGTTAGTAGTGCCGATTACGTCAGTATTTCCCCTCACACGTCTCCACCCACCACAAAGACCAGTCTAGTCATTTACATTTTTGTTCATCATTTTCAGAAACTCTTTTTAAAGAATGCTGAGGTAAAGAATTTGGCAGACTAGTTGCATTTAAAAAATGCATTTTTAATTCAACTAGTGTGCTATTTCTTTACTTCGACACCAGTTGTGTTAAAAATTGTTTTTAATGAATATGCTGCAGAACTGCTAGGTCACTGGCATTGACAGAAATGAAAAGACAGGGAAGTTGACATGGAGTGTTCCAGACAAATCTGTAATGTGATGAAACCTAACAACGCACCCATTGGACACCTTTTATTGTGCCACTTACATGCAAAAATGTTCAAATGTGTGTGAATTCATAAGTGAACAACTGCTGAGGTCATCAGTCCCTAGTATCACATGGTCACATTGGAAATCTTGTTACTCCATTCTGACCCCCCCCCCCTCCCCCCTGCAGTGCAAGCAGACTTCTTGTTTTGCTTCATACAATCAAAAGAGAAAGACTGAATTTGATGAAAGCTCAAGAAGTAGTAAGACTCCTCCACACAGAGAAAGGAAAATTATATTCTACAACTTCTAATATTTATCAAAGTTGTGGAAGAAACAAAAAAATTAAATAAGAATATTAGTACTTGACATTTCCTTTTATATTGATATATCGGTGGAAAAAACATCCCCTTTATATATCAGTATCCCCCCCCCCCCCCCCCAAACAGCCTTACACACCGAAGTAGACATGAACTGCTTTAAGAAAGTATGGCAGACAAGAGACACGCTGATAATTTGTGGGCACAGAGACAAAGTGTAGACACTAAAGTGCCAAGAACATCAACAAGGAAGGCACGTGAAACTTTGGAACTGTAGGAGAACAACTGGCCCACCTAAAAAGAAATTAGCAGACAGTAAGAAAGCTGCTTATAAATCATGAGCATCAGCAGATTCTTGGTTGAAGTGCAGACATTAGAATGTATGGGTCTCATGTAGACAGACAGACACGACAAACAACTACATCTGTTCTGGGACTGCTTTGATGATGGAAAAATGGATGACTACTGTCAACTCCCCACCACGCAGGAAAGAGTACGCAGTACCATCCCAGCATCTACCACCCATATCACCACACAAATGACTACAAAGAAAGGTGAGATTATTCATTTCTCCATCCTACCCCCTTTAATAATTTACTTATATCCAAACCTAGGCAAATCAGCCCTCAAATTTGTATTGGTACAAAAGGAATTTTAATAAACGCAAATATTCAATGTTTAAGCTTGTAATTTGTTTCTTTTGCATATCAATCCCTTGAACTCTTAATATTTTGTTGTTCGATTCGAATTTACAAGATTTTGGCATCCACTCGTCGGAGCGATCTCATTGGTGATTTGCATGCTTGTCATAATAGTATTTGAATTCGCAACAAGGTAGTGTGATAGGGCTGGTGATGTTCATGATATACAAGGCGTTACAAAAAGGTACGGCCAAACTTTCAGGAAACATTCCTCACACACAAAGGAAGAAAATACGTTATGTGGACATGTGTCCGGAAACGCTTACTTTCCATGTTAGAGCTCATTTTATTACTTCTCTTCAAATCACATTAATCATGGAATTGAAACACACAGCAACAGAACATTTGCACTGAAATGAGGATTGACACATTGTTGGATGAACCATTCGCAGAAGTGTACCTGTGGAGGACAATCAGCTGCTGATAGTGCCTGCACACGCTATACATGGTACAGAAACAATTGGTTCTCCCGTAGCACTGTCCATACATTCATGTGGTCAACATTACCTTGTACAGCAGCAACTTCTCTGACGCTGACATTAGGGTTATCATCAACTGCACGAAGAATTGCCTTGTCCATTGCAGGTGTCCTTGTCGTTCTAGGTATTCCCCACTCGCGAGTCATAGGCTGGAATGTTCCATACTCCCTAAGACGCCGATCAATTGCTTCGAACGTCTTCCTGTCGGGACACCTTCGTTCTGGAAATCTGTCTCGATACAAACGTACTGCACCACGGCTATTGCCCCGTGCTAATCCATACATCAAATGGGCATCTGCCAACTCCACATTTGTAAACATTGCACTGACTGCAAAACCACGTTTGTGATGAACACTAACCTGTTGATGCTACCTACTGATGTGCTTGATGCTAGTAGTGTAGAGCAATGAGTCGCATGTCAACACAAGCACCGAAGTCAGCATTACCTTCTTTCAATTGGGCCAACTGGCGGTGAATCGAGGAAGGACAGTACATACTGACGAAACTAAAATGAGCTCTAACATGGAAATTAAGCGTTTCCGGACACATGTCCACATAACATCTTTTCTTTGTGTGTGAGGAATGTTTCCTGAAAGTTTGACCATACCTTTTTGTAACACCCTGTATATAAATGACTTGGTGGATGCTATCTGTGGTCACGTGATGCCATTCATTGACGACAGAGTTGTGTGCAAGAAAGTGACACTTATCAAAGAACTGCTAAAAGCATTATCAGCAAGTGGCTCAATGAAGTACAAAATGCACGGACATTTGCAAACCATCAGTGCCAGTTGCAACTAGCCCACAGCATACATGTAATGTAACGCATATAAGCAGGAAAAAGGGTCTGATATAGTTTGACTAAACTATGAATCGCCTGAATCAGTTACAACTTTCAAGTACCTAAGATTGTTATCCACAGTGATTTATGGTGGAAAGACTACTTAAATCTATCCATGGTGAAGGCAGATGTCAGACTCAGATTTAGTAAGAGAATTCCAAGTGTCCACAACACCCGAAAGATGCCACTTTTATCATTCTTGTCAGACCAATTCTCGAAGAAAGGGAGTTAGAGTTTAACATCCTGTTAACTGTCAAGGCACTTGACGATTAACAGAAACCACGGAAAATCTAAATCTGAATGCCTGGAATGGGGTTTCGACTGCTGTCCTCCCATATGAGAATCCAGTGTTTTCCACCATGACCAATTTTAGTCTTGTTAATTGGTATCAGACACTTACTAAGTTGAATTAAAAGACGACGCAAATGACTGAAAGAAGAGCAGCACAAGTCCGTGCGAAAGACTCATAAAAATGCTCAGCAAATTGCAATGGGAAATATTAAAAGAATAACTATGTCTGTCACAAGGTGCATTACTCATAAATTTCCAAAATCTGAGATTCAAAGCTGAATTATAAGTTTTATCTAGTATAAGACTGTTCTGTTATGTATTTGTTTAAATTGGAGAGGCATATTAAGAAACAGAACTACATTTTTTAAAAATGTAACACAGGCAGTAGTGGAAAAGTGCTCTCTCTCTCTCTCTCTCTCTCTCTCTCTCTCTCTCTCTCTCTCTCTCTCTGTGTGTGTGTGTGTGTGTGTGTGTGTGTGTGTGTGTGTGTGTGTGTGTGTGTGTGTTTTTTTTTTTAAAAAGATAGACAATCTTTCAAAGCACTCAGTAATTGCCTTAAGTAACCAGTGTGACCTTATCATCACACTAGTTGATACACTACTGTTTACTGTTTAATTATCTGGTTGAGCCACGTGCTGATAAGGTCTTCACCAGTTCCTTGGAAGACCATTCTTGAATATGAAAGAAATATTTTGGATTATGCAGAAAAGTCAGAAACATTACACTGCTTGATACATTTATTTTAGTATATAAGCTTATTTCGGCTTTATTGTCTTTGTCAGCACATCTGTAAATAATCATTTATTTATAATTTACATAATATATAATTATAGAGTTATTTTACATTTGATTGTACTCTTGTCCTGACATTGTAGATGGGCATATGTAAACTTAGGGTAAACCAGCATTGCTGTCTGTAGTAGTTGTTGTAATATCATTTTCAGCAATGTTTTGAAGTTGTTCAATAATTTGCTGTTGCGCATATATTATTACACGATTTTTTTTTTATCTGACAGTTGTAGAAATTCAAGTTTGACAGTTAGTTGTTTGCTCAAAGATATATATGTTGCTGTGTGAAATGTTTCACGCACACACAGTTTTTAAAGAAATTATTAGAATTTTGTATAGGCATAACTGATAACCAACACCAGAGATTATAAACATATGAATAACAGTTCCATAGATACATGACCCACAACATGAATATCTTTGAGTAAACAACTAGCTGTCAAACTAATTTCTACAGCTTTCAGATAGTGAAGAAGTATTATAATATACATGCAACGGCAAATTATCAAACTTTAAAAGGTTGCTGAAAATAATATTACAACCAACAACTACAGACGGCAATAATGATTTACTCAAAGTTGATGTAGGTCCATCTAGAACATCAGGACGCGAGTATGATGGCAAGTGCAAAAAAACTTCATAAATCACATATTATATAAATTATACATAAATACGATTGTATGCAGGTGTACTGACAAAGGCAATAAAGCCAAAATAAGCTTAGATACTAAAATAATACATCTATCCGCATACTGTATTCCAATTCTCTGGATAACATCCTACTGTGGCATGATATATATGCTGCAGGTCCCACAACAAAGACAAATATTTTGGACTTCATGGTTAGAGACCAGATCAACCTGAGAGTCATAAAAGAGACCAGGATTAGTTACCATGATGTTACTGCAACAACTACTGTTACTTATAGTTACACAATTAAATCACAAGAGATTTTGTTTTTGGTAGCACTGATAGTCACTAACCCTCTACATATTAACTGGTAACATTCATGTTAAATCCACGAAAAAAGTAGAAAAGTAGTTGAAGCTTGAACCTACTATGAACCATGTTCATAAACACACTCAAAGTAAGGCAACTAAAAACAGCAAAGAATTACAGTTGAATACCACCATTTATATAATGTAAAAACAAAGCTTGTTACACTCTCACTACAAAAGTCAATGTCGGGAACGAGGCAATAAAAGATAGGACAACTTTTGCGTCTATATGAAGGGCAACATGAGATGCAATTTTTGGGATCAGGTCTTTGAAAACTATGTCAGAAAAATCTTGAGAAATTCTGTTCCCAATGAAAAGTCAATGACTAGATCCTAACCTCCCATTCAGTTCTCATGGAACAGCATGGTGTTGAAAGTGGAGTTAATATACTGCAACCTGAAGTATTAGATTCCACATTTAAAAATGCATTCCTAAAAACAGTGAGTCTTGTTATACTGAAGTTTCACTGCTACACATCTCCACAAATAATTGTTATGAAAAACAATTAAGATTACTTAAAGTAAACAACACTTCAAGCACTGACAGAAGTTCTATTGGATTTTACATAGAATAAATTGCAGAAGAAGCCCTTTACTACACATTTAGTTAGTTCAGCTAGTTTGTTCTCTGTTCTGTAAATCATATCCATGATAAACCCAATGATGTGGAATGTGCCAAATAAACAAAAGATTGCAGAAGCAATGAAAAACATACCTGTACACAACTACAGACTAACACTACTGATTTTCCTCTGTTGCATGACCACAGAGAATATTCTAAGCTTTAAAATTATGATGCTCCTGGGAGGAAAGGAGCTTCTCTCAAATAATCAGCACAAGTCCACGTAAAACTACTTCTGTGACACAAACACCTTTTTTCATTCACAGAATCTTGCAAAAAGCATATGCAGGTAAGTAGCAGATTGTCTCCCTAACTGTGCGAAAGGCATGCAATCCTGTACATCTTGTCAGTGGCCATCATCACGACTCTTGTCGGTGGATAAGCAAGATACTGAAATACTTTCACAAATATTAGACTGAGTTGAAAATATGTTAAGACTGGGTCAGCAACAGTCTCTAGTAGCTCAAAAATTCAGAATAACATAGCCAATATTTTCTGTTGCTGGACAGAATGGCAGCTCTCCTTTAATGAGGAAAAAGTGATATAATACCATGAAATGATACAAAATGGGATGAACATTTAAAATAAGTTGTAGTGAAGGCAAGTGGAAGGCGTAGATTTGTTGGAAAGTTTCTGGTGAAGTTCAATGCACCTACAGAGGAAGCCATGTAGAAAACACCACTAGCCACTTCTAATAGAATGCTCCAGAGTTTGCAGTCTCTGCTAAATACACAAACATTCAACAAATTCATAGATGTGGTGCTAGGATCCAGACAGGGCAGTACACATGGAAGTTTAAAAGAGATTTTTGTGAAACTTTGGAAAAAAGGTGGTATTGTTCCCCCCTGGCCACTTATGTGAATGGAATAGAACAATAACTAATCACAGTGCAGCAACTTGCACAGTATGCTTCAAGATGGAAGCTTGAATTTCATTATGAAATATAAAGATTATTTCAGGGATTACAGCTGCTTCAGGAATTTCAATTTCTCAGTAAACTGCATATCAGACAGTCAGATCACTAGGTCTGTATGCTACACATCGACAACATGTGTCCCACTGATAAGTAACTCAGACAAATGTCTGTTTATTGTGCATAATCAGCAACATCAATAATGGACCATGAACGAATAGAAGAGCTCAAGTAGAATGATCATCACCAAACATTCATGTGGAAGGTAAGTGGTAGCCTGTAAAATACCATGACCATCACAGCAAGGTATATGTTGACAGGCCGTGGGGGCCAGGTGTGAAAGTGCATCAGGTTCGGGATCATATTGGTTTTTACATCTTCAATGTGGGGGGGGGGGGGGGGGGAGACGTATTCGTTACAATGACAGGTACAGCTACAAAGCGTTGCAAATACACACGTGAATTTTCAGAGGTACAACTGGTCCTGCTGAACCATCTCACGAACAGTAAGTCACATTGATATCAAGCTTGTGGCATTGTGGGGAATCATAGATACTATTAACCGTTTTGTTGTTGTGATAAGAGATCGATCTTTCAGATTGATGTTTATATTGCTTTGGAAGTTTTCTAATCACATTTTCTACACATTGGTTTGTTGCCTGCATGCTCTTATTCCTTAATTATGTGCAATTTTTGAACACCAAGTGCAGTATTTTGAGGGAGAAGGGAGGTTTGTTAACTGCCTTCCAAAAAGGAGATTATCAATTTGTCAACTATATTATTTTGTGTTTGTTCACTCACAACCACTCAGCAGGTTGACTTACATTGAGAAGACTGGATTAGAGATGGGTAAACTCTTACATCTTTGGGAATTAGTTCATTGGTGATTGTTTCTTTTTGGAAACAATCATTTTTACTTGTTCCCTGTTCCTTTCTTATCTAATTGTGTGGTATATGGATTTTAGATAAGTTCAAGTACACACAAGTATTACTTCTGCATGATAAATTCACTGATTACCTAATGTATGCAAGTTATTAACTTTGAATTACTTGGCTGAATGTGTTAGCAGAATGCCATTAATCAGGTGATTTGACAGAAGTATGAATTATGGAACGTGTTTATGACTCAGCATAGACAACCCCAACTGCCAGCCATTTTCAAGAGAAGCTTGTAGTCGTAGAAAGTACAATGTCCTGGTTTTCAGTTTGTTTACAGGAAATTTCTGTATATTTGTGTGGACACTACTAGTATGAAATAGTTGTAAAGTTAACTATTATCTGTCAAACCAAAATTAATAGTTTTCTTTTACAATCTGCAGGTGTAAATTAACTATGCATCAAAGTGTCATACTGTGTAGGAAGTGACGATTTATTGGATAATTAATGACTTCTGACACAGGAGCCAAGAAACTGCATACTAAAGTTAGAAGGTTTGTATCATCAATGGTAACAACCACATAAATATGCTGGAAAATTTTCAAAACTTAACAAGTGAAAAAAAAACAAGACCTTTGTTTTCCCGTCAAACCCTCGACAAATTAGCACACATTATTGCTTTAAAGAGCATTACAATTGAAAAAGATAGATAGTTTTTGATCATTCAGTAGCTGAAAAGTGCTCAAAGCTACATGCATTGAATCAGTCATCAGTCATTTGAGAAAGATAACTTCTGAGTGAGCACAAGCAGTCATGAACAGTGACATTGAAACAAACACGAAAATCAACAAATCAGTAAATTATTTGTTAATGCACTTGAAAGACAAATTTTATACACAAATGTAATTGAAAGCAACAAAAAAGTGAGATCCGCTACTATTTCGATGCTGCTAATTTTACATTTATTTCATTCATTAAATTACTACCGAAAAGAGCATGAAAAAGTTGTCTGTGAAACTCGCACTGCATGCCTTTTCTGTTAAATTATTAGTCTGACATAACAGTGACAAATATGACCCCTTTCAGAGTTGTGTGTGTTTTGATTGAAAACATTTTGAAAAAAAAGATCTCGTTTTTACCTTGCAGGTGTAAGATACATGAAATAATTATATTGATACTTTTTGAATTAACTGCAAATTTCTCTTCTCGAAGACACATTTCATGGAGTATCTTTCCATGCTCCAAAGGGTGCAATTGTCCAAGGTGGATGGCAAAAAACAAGTTCCTCAATGAAGCTGAATAGCGATCAAAAGAACAGACTAAAGTTGCTTCTCTTTGTATTTTCCTTATCGCTATATATGTCAAATCATGATCCTGTGTCACTTAAGCATTCAGAACTTCATATTTGGATTTCAGAATTCTTTCAAAACTCGTATGCATATATCAGGTTGCCGATCGCAATATCCTGCATGTGGCTTTACAAAAACTGAGGTATCGTTTACGGTTCCTGTCCCTCATTCTGTTGCCGCACTCTTCTGAATCAAAAATTAAAAACAATCACTACACGGAGTCATGAAACAGAACCCACAGACAAATATACTTAAGGATTGAAGTAATAATGTCTTATTCAGAAGGGCATTGTACCTATTAACGAATATTCCTACATTGTTTGTAGTGCTTCTACTCTCCAGCCAGTTGGCACTTGTTACTAGCTCTGTATATGGCGTACTTTTGCTCTGCAGGATCCAGTGTCCCATTTCATATTTAATTGTCACATATATACAAATCTTTCAAGTGGCACACTACACATTGTTAAATCCATTGTCAAATGCGTGGTATTTTAAAAAGTTTTGAGACATAGCCCTACAGAAGAGAGCTACTACTTTTAAATCAAGTATTTTAAATTGTAATTAATTGGATGATACACACAGGTACTAGACAAATTTAACAACTTCCACACTGGATATACATAACATGATCGTACATAAGTATGCTTCACTAAAATTATTTGTAAACATTTCCTACAATTTTGCTTATTGTAACGATACCATCTCTGTTACACACACAATGTCTTAATATTTGTTAATAGGTACAGTACCGTCTGAAGAAGACGGTTTCAAAACTATTAAAAAGAGCAATGCGATTTTCTTGTCACATTTGCCTTACACGCTTAGTAAATAGTAGGTTTATAGACTGCATTATTACAGTTAATGCAGCAATGCATTATTGGTAATTAAGTTGAAAGTAATGAAATTTTTCATTAAAAAGGTACTTTTGAGCTACATTTTTTGAGAAAAAAGTAAATACCATTTCATGTTATTCTACAATTTTTCAAATGGAGAGGCACACCTTCCCCTTTTCCTGCATAACCAAAAACACGACGAATTTTTTTTGTGCAAAGAAACTAAACTAGGTGGCAGCATCTGGAAACAAACTTTAAAAATAAAAGGCTCCCTCCTTGTCATGTTACATTTTTGGAGGAAATGAAAAAATTGCAAGTTTTATGTAAACTTTCTTACAGTACAATTAAAAAATGATGAAGTTACCTTAAAGACTAGTTGTTAAACCAAGCAGATGAAACAAAAAAAAAACTTCCCTTGTGATGAATGTGTGTTCTATAGTTTATAAAGATGGTGAAGAGGTACACAGATCATTTGTCTGTGCGTGAAAAAATGTATGTATCACATACATAGTTTTTATACACATTACATAATTATTAAAAAAAAAGTTGAAATGGAGCATGGAATGAGCAACGATTAGGAAAATAATGAGACGAAGTGGTAACTAGGACTGACTGTGACAGTTCTGGGAAAGAAAACGGACTACCTAAGAGCATGTTGAATGACAGTTTCTTAGAAATCGCTCCTCATTCCTTCTGTTCATTTCGGCGAACCATTCCTTTCGATCTGCCCATTCACAAACTATCCACTTTGGTCTGGATGTGGTTGATAGAGAGGGCATATGAGAGTTCAATATGATCATGTACTGGGACTGGGCTAGTGCAAATCAAAGCCCACACTCTGATTTTCTACTAGTATACTGAGTGCCGCCAATGAGTGGAGCTGCAAGCAAGTACCTTGTGGGCTACCTACTTACTGTTGTGTACGTGTGCTGATCCAGTTGTACAAGCTGAATTATGACTCGCTGACAATTTCATTTAAGGCACTGAACATTACTAAACTCAGTACCATTCTAGAAATGTACCTGATTGTTTGCACAACAGATCTCCAATGGTGTTAAAGTAACTGAATCTTTAAAGGTCATAAGAGTTTGTGTGTGTCATGGTCAATGGCAGATGTTTTTCAGGAGTAGTATACCAATACACAAACATATCTGGGCATCACTGATCGTTTCACCATTGCTAGCGAAGTCCATAGATCATACAGGAAGGTGGCAACTTTTGTATTTGTGTTTGCACATTCCACTGTAGTAGCTACAGCTCTGCCCTATGTGCACAGAAAAATACATGAAATCAATTTTTCTTATATTGTGTCTACATCAAACGCTAAATACCATGAAACAACCAAGGTTCACTATCATGAGCATGGAGTTAAGTTTGGTTTCATTTTCACAGTCCACCTCTGCAGCTAAGAAATCAGTATGCCTGACAGACATCAAATCTGCAAACAAGTTTCACATTTGATCATACAATGTAAGCTTTCACGGCCGGTATTGTCTTCACTTAAAACTTCCGGGCTGATAGGCCATGGTCGAGGTATAAAACTCTCTCCTGATATTTCGTCTCCGACTGCGGGAGACATCCTCGGAGGTAGTTCGCCGCTTTACCTCCGAGGATGTCTCCCGCAGTCGGAGACGAAACGTCAGGAGAGAGTTTTATACTTCGACCACGGCCTATCAGCCCGGAAGTTTTAAGTGAAGTTTCACATTTGATTTCCTATATTGGAATGAATTTTTCCTTAGTGGGAGAACTTCGAAGAAAGTGAGCTCAGCCTTATGTGGAGGTACTTGAATGAGAAGTTGTAGCTCCTGGTTGTGAAAGCCAACACATAGGTGTTTGCCAAAAATATGGAAACACTACAGGAAATGCATGCTTCAACAATAATACAGATACTAGCCCCATCTGCAGGTTATGATGTTTTATTCGGCCAGGAAAGTGTTCGGTGTACATTTAAGCGCATTATGTCAGAGCTAAGCGCCCATGTTCAAATTCAAATTGTTGGTGCTCATATGGTGGGTGCTCCAAGGTAACCAAAGAGTCTGGTATTTCAAAAGGAACCATATGAAAGATTTATACCACATACAGGGAAAGCAGAAAAAAAAAAGAAAAAAAAAAAAAGAAAACATCGGCCAAGTCACAATGAAATTGTGTGTTGAGTGATTGTGACAGACTATCATTGAAGAGGATTGTGACGAAGAATAAGATTACAGTAGCAGCTAAAGTCACTGAATGTCACACTTGTGTAACCTGTCAGCACCAAAACAACACAAATGGAGCTCCATAAGCAGGGAATTGTCAGGCAAGGTGGAATTCCAAAGCCAATCAACAGTGATGCAAACCCTTGTAATAGGAAAGTATGGACTATGGAGAAGCAGAAGAATTATCTGGAAGGATGCGTCTCTTTTCATGCTGTTTCCAATTTCTGACCAAGTTTATGTCCTAGGAGTGAAACATGATGGGGGTTCATTGATGACTTGTGCAACCATAATGTAGTCCAGGTATTCCATGGGCCCCATTGTTGCTCTGTAATGTCACATTACTGCCAAGGACTGTGTGACCATTATCGGTGATCACGTCCATCCCTTGGTACTATGTTTGTTCCCATGGTGAAGAATGGAATCAGATACTCTTGAGAACCAAATAGGCCCTTTATTTATTCATTTTGAGAGAAATAGAACATGTTTCTAATGCCAACTGGTTTTCCAATTCATATTAGGAATGGTAACGTTTTAGTATTATCATTTCTCTGTCATCTTGTAGATTGATACAGTGAGTGCAAAGATTTTACTACGTCCTTTCTTCTTTTCGGAAATTAAAAGGTATCCCACTAGCACTCGTTTAACATCACTAAGCAGGAATCAAAATGCACATTATCTGCCATGACAGGTAACACATGCTAATATTGCTGCTGTTAAGTGCATTTGCCACATATGTTTGCTGACCTGATACTACCAATGGTGAACATTATTGAGTAGCATCACCTGATGACTGCGGAACAGTTCCTGGAAATATCATGGACTTTCAGAGATTGCATCTGGCAGTACATCCAAGAACCATCGAAGCTGCATTTACACCATGAAAGCCCCAGATAACAAACAATATATTGTTTAATTTTTCTGGGAGAAAGCACTCTCAGAACCCTGATACAAAACCACACTTTGAAGTAAAATACTTCTCTTTTAACATTTGTCACTGGAGTTAGAAGAGCATCTCCACGATTCTTTCATGCTTACTACACAAACCTGAGATAGAATGTATTGCTCCCTTTGGGTCTTTCCTATTTCCTCTTTCAATCCGATCTAGTACACGTCCCAGAATGACGAGTAGTAGTCAGGGATCAGTTGAATGAGGGTTTCAAGCTATAAACTTCATACTTTGGCTACAAATCCTGATGATTCTCCAAATGAATCTTATTCTGTGAGCTGCTTTTTGCGAGATTAGTTTCATTAAGGTCATTCTGTTTTAAATCTTTCCTTATGCTTATGCTTACTCCCAGATACTTAATGGACGTGACTCAAAATGATTTTCCAGCAAATAATAATAATAATAATAATAATAATAATAATAATAATGATCCGTGGAGGCCCGGGAAAAGAATAGGCCTCCGGTATGTTCTGCCAGTCATAAAAGGCGACGAAAAGAACAAACCACTAATAGGGCTAACCACCTTTTAGTGTGATTACTTGGTTCAGGACAGAACTAAAGAAGCCTCTGACAAGCGCCGTCATGGTCGGGGACGACGCTTGAACCCTATGCCCGCCCACAATGGTAACGACACTGCTAGCCAACTGGAAAATGATTTAAATCCAAATAGGTGTTTCGCAGGCTTCCTGCAACCACCCTAGAAGGAAAACAGACAGAGGATGAGATGGTCAGATGAAGTTAAAAGACACCTCATGTTCTGTTATTACCAAGCAACAAACCTAGGAACCAACACAGCTGGATACAGATCACAAGTATACACAACATTTATTACCACATAACCAGAATTAAAATTTTTAACAGAATGACTAGCTGATCAGATCCGTGTAATAATCAAAAATAACAGGATACCCCAGTCAGAATTAGAAAACATCAAACAACAAGTACAACAAATACTGGAACAAAATAATGTGCAATCAGGAGGAGAAGAAGAAGAAGAAGAAGAAAATACAGTAATGGACTCAAACATCCCAGAGCAAACAAACAAAGAACAACACGCATCAATTAAACAATCAGAAGAAAACGAAATCTTAAGACAGCCACCAGAACAAGCACAAATAAAACACGATGTGACACACATGTTATATATAGAAGAAAAATTTCAGCTGACATATATAGAATACAAAGACACAAATACAGACATTAGACCATTCTTGCATAGACCGCCAAATAACCCACAAGTCGAAACAATAAAAACTATCAACACAATCATACAAAACAAAATAAATGAAAACACAACTATGGAAGAGTTACAACTACTGGTTTATATAGGAGCACTCACTACACTAAATATACACACTAGGCAGAGATCAGAACCAACACACACACACACACAGAAGAAACCCACAAAACCAGCAAGGCAACACAGGCTACAGATCAGAATAGAAAAACTGAGAAAATACATCGGACAGCTAACACAATTTATAAGAAATGAAATGTCAGAAAAAAACGAGAAAGGTTAGGTAAAATCTCACAACAAGAAGTGATAGAGCAATTAGATGAAAAGAAGCAGAAATTACAAGCATTGGCCAAACGACTTAGAAGATACAAAAAAAGTGAAAATGGAAGGAAACAAAACCAAACATTCAACACAAACCAAAAGAAATTTTACCAGACAATAGATAACACACACATTAAAATAAACAATCCACCAAACATAACAGACATGGAACACTTCTGGAGCAACATATGGTCAAACCCAGTACAACATAACAGACATGCACGGTGGATACAAGCAGAAACAGACACATCCAAGATGATACCACAAATGCCTGAAGTGATAATTTTGCAACATGAAGTCACCCAAGCAATTAATTCTACTCACAATTGGAAAGCCCCTGGAAAAGATAAAATAGCAAATTTCTGGCTAAAGAAATTCACCTCAACACATTCACATCTAACTAAATTATTTAACAGTTACATTGCAGACCCATACACATTCCCGTATACACTTACACATGGAATAACTTATCTGAAACCTAAAGATCGAGCAGACACAGCAAACCCAGCTAAATATCGCCCCATAACATGCCTCCCCCCCCCACGCACCATGAACCATGGACCTTGCCGTTAGTGGGGAGGCTTGTGTGCCTCAACGATACAGATGGCCGTACCGTAGGTGCAACCACAACGGAGGGGTATCTGTTGAGAGGCCAGACAAACAGGTGGTTCCTGAAGAAGGGCAGCAGCCTTTTCAGTAGTTGCAGGGGCAACAGTCTAGATGATTGATCTGGCCTTGTAACATTAACCAAAACGGCCTTGCTGTGCTGGTACTGCGAACGGCTGAAAGCAAGGGGAAACTACAGCCGTAATTTTTCACAAGGACATGCAGCTTTACTGTATGATTAAATGATGATGGCGTCCTCTTGGGTAAAATATTCCGGAGGTAAAATAGTCCCCCATTCGGATCTCCGGGCAGGGACTACTCAGGAGGACGTCGTTATCAGGAGAAAAAACTGGCGTTCTACGGATCGGAGCGTGGAATGTCAGATCCCTTAATCGGGCAGGTAGGTTAGAAAATTTAAAAAGGGAAATGGATAGGTTAAAGTTAGATATAGTGGGAATTAGTGAAGTTCGGTGGCAGGAGGAACAAGACTTTTGGTCAGGTGATTACAGGGTTATAAACACAAAATCAAATAGGGGTAATGCAGGAGTAGGTTTAATAATGAATAAAAAAATTGGAATGCGGGTTAGCTACTACAAACAGCATAGTGAACGCATTATTGTGGCCAAGATAGACACAAAGCCCATGCCTACTACAGTAGTACAAGTTTATATGCCAACTAGCTCTGCAGATGATGAAGAAATTGATGAAATGTATGACGAGATAAAAGAAATTATTCAGGGAGTGAAGGGAGACGAAAATTTAATAGTCATGGGTGACTGGAATTCGTCAGTAGGAAAAGGGAGAGAAGGAAACATAGTAGGTGAATATGGATTGGGGGAAGGAATGAAAGAGGAAGCTGCCTTGTAGAATTTTGCACAGAGCATAACTTAATCATAGCTAACACTTGGTTCAAGAATCATAAAAGAAGGTTGTATACCTGGAAGAATCCTGGAGATACTAAAAGGTATCAGATAGATTATATAATGGTAAGACAGATTTAGGAACCAGGTTTTAAATTGTAAGACATTTCCAGGGGCAGATGTGGATTCTGACCACAATCTATTGGTTATGAACTGCAGATTGAAACTGAAGAAACTGCAATAATGTAGGAATTGAAGGAGATGGGACCTGGATAAACTGAAAGAACCAGAGGTTGTGGAGAGTTTCAGGGGGAGTATAAGAGAACAATTGGCAGGAATGGGGGAAAGAAATACAGTAGAAGAAGAATGGGTAGCTCTGAGGGATGAAGTAGTGAAGGCAGCAGACGATCAAGTAGGTAAAAAGACGAGGGCTAATAGAAATCCTTGGGTAACAGAAGAAATATTGAATTTAATTGATGAAAGGAGAAAATATAAAAATGTTATCAACAGGAAGTGCAAAATGGCTAAGCAGGGATGGCTAGAGGACAAATGTAAGGATGTAGAGGCTTGTCTCACTAGGGGTAAGATAGATACTGCCTACAGGAAAATTAAAGAGACCTTTGGAGAGAAGAGAACCACTTGTATGAATATCAAGAGCTCAGATGGCAACCCAGTTCTAAGCAAAGAAGGGAAGGCAGAAAGGTGGAAGGAGTATATAGAGGGTCTATACAAGGGCGATGTACTTGACGACAATATTATGGAAATGGAAGAGGATGTAGATGAAGATGAAATGGGAGATAAGATACTGCGTGAAGAGTTTGATAGAGCACTGAAAGACCTGAGTCGAAACAAGGCCCCGGGAGTAGACAACATTCCATTAGAACTACTGATGGCCTCGGGAGAGCCAGTCATGACAAAACTCTACCATCTGGTGAGCACGATGTATGAGACAGGCGAAATACCCTCAGACTTCAAGAAGAATATAATAATTCCAATCCCAAAGAAAGCAGGTGTTGACAGATGTGAAAATTACCGAACTATCAGTTTAATAAGTCACAGCTGCAAAATACTAACGCGAATTCTTTACAGACGAATGGAAAAACTGGTAGAAGGCGACCTCGGGGAAGATCAGTTTGGATTCCGTAGAAATGTTGGAACACGTGAGGCAATACTGACCTTACGACTTATCTTAGAAGAAAGATTAAGAAAAGGCAAACCTACGTTTCTAACATTTGTTGACTTAGAGAAAGCTTTTGACAATGTTAACTGGAGTATTCTGTTTCAAATTCTGAAGGTGGCAGAGGTAAAATACACGGAGCGAAAGGCTATTTACAATTTGTACAGAAACCAGATGGCAGTTATAAGAGTCGAGGGGCACAAAAGGGAAGCAGTGGTTGAGAAGGGAGTGAGAAAGGGTTGTAGCCTCTCCCCAATGTTATTCAATCTGTATATTGAGCAAGCAGTAAAGGAAACAAAAGAAAAGTTCGGAGTACGTATTAAAATCCATGGAGAAGAAATCAAAACTTTAAGGTTCGCCGATGACATTGTAATTCTGTCAGAGACAGCAAAGGACTTGGAAGAGCAGTTGAACGGAATGGACAGTGTCTTGAAAGGAGGATATAAGATGAACATCAACAAAAGCAAAACGAGGATAATGGAATGTAGTCAAATTCAGTCGGGTGATGCTGAGGGAATTAGATTAGGACATGAGACACTTAAAGTAGTAAAGGAGTTTTGCTATTTAGGGAGTAAAATAACTGATGATGGTCGAAGTAGAGAGGATATAAAATGTAGACTGGCAATGGCAAGGAAAGCGTTTCTCAAGAAGAGAAATTTGTTAACATCGAGTATAGATTTAAGTGTCAGGAAGTCATTTCTGAAAGTATTTGTATGGAGTGTAGCCATGTATGGAAGTGAAACATGGACGATAACTAGTTTGGACAACAAGAGAATAGAAGCTTTCGAAATGTGGTGCTACAGAAGAATGCTGAAGATAAGGTGGGTAGATCACATAACTAATGAGGAGGTATTGAATAGGATTGGGGAGAAGAGAAGTTTGTGGCACAACTTGACTAGAAGAAGGGATCGGTTGGTAGGACATGTTTTGAGGCATCAAGGGATCACAAATTTAGCATTGGAGGGCACTGTGGAGGGTAAAAATCGTAGAGGTCAAGAGATGAATACACTAAGCAGATTCAGAAGGATGTAGGTTGCAGTAGGTACTGGGAGATGAAGAAGCTTGCACAGGATAGAGTAGCATGGAGAGCTGCATCAAATCAGTCTCAGGACTGAAGACCACAACAACAACAACAACAACAACAACAACAACAACATGCCTACCAACAATATACAAAATATTAACTTCAGCCATTACACAGAAATTAATGACACATACAACACAGAACAAAATTATAAATGAAGAACAAAAAGGCTGCTGCAAAGGAGCACGAGGGTGTAAAGAGCAACTGATAATAGATGCAGAGGTGACATATCAAACTAAAACTAAACAAAGGTCGCTACACTACGCATACATTGATTACCAAAAAGCTTTTGCTAGTGTACCCCACTCATGGTTACTACAAATATTGGAAATATACAAAGTAGATCCTAAATTGATACAGTTCCTAAACATGGTAATGAAAAATTGGAAAACCACACTTAATATCCAAACAAATTCAAATAATATCACATCACAGCCAATACAGATTAAGTGTGGAATATACCAAGGAGACTCATTAAGTCCTTTCTGGTTCTGCCTTGCTCTGAACCCACTATCCAACATGCTAAATAATACAAATTATGGATACAATATCACTGGAACATACCCACACAAAATCACACATTTGCTATACATGGATGATCTAAAACTACTGGCAGCAACCAATCAACAACTCAACCAATTACTAAAGATAACAGAAGTATTCAGCAATGATATAAATATGGCTTTTGGAACAGACAAATGTAAGAAAAATAGCATTGTCAAGGGAAAACACACTAAACAAGAAGATTACATCTTGGATAACCACAGCAACTGCATAGAAGCAATGGAAAAAACAGATGCCTATAAATATCTAGGATACAGACTAAAAATAGAAATAGATAATACAAATATTAAAGAAGATCTAAAAGAAAAATATAGACAAAGACTAACAAAAATACTGAAAACAGAATTGACAGCAAGAAACAAGACAAAATCTATAAATACTTATGCTATACCAATACTGACATATTCATTTGGAGTAGTGAAATGGAGTAACACAGACCTAGAAGCACTCAATACACTTACACGATCACAATGTCACAAATATAGAATACATCACATACATTCAGCAACAGAAAGATTCACATTAAGCAGAAAGGAAGGAGGAAGGGGTTTTATCGACATAAAAAACCTACATTATGGACAGGTAGACAATTTAAGAAAATTCTTTATAGAACGAGCAAAAACTAGCAAAATACACAAAGCAATCACTCATATAAATACATCGGCTACACCACTGCAATTTCATAACCACTTCTACAACCCTTTAGATCACGTATCAACATACACGAAGAAAGTAAATTGGAAAAAGAAAACACTACATGGCAAGCACCCGTATCATCTAACACAGCCACACATCGATCAAGACGCATCCAACACATGGCTAAGAAAAGGCAATATACACAGTGAGACGGAAGGATTCATGATTGCAATACAGGATCAAACAATAAACACCAGATATTACAGCAAGCATATTATTAAAGATCCCAATACCACAACAGATAAATGCAGACTTTGCAAACAGCAAATAGAAACAGTAGATCACATCACAAGCAGATGTACAATACTAGCAAATACAGAATACCCCAGAAGACATGACAATGTAGCAAAAATAATACATCAACAACTTGCCATACAACATGAACTAAAAAAACAACACGTTCCCACATACAAGTATGCACCACAAAATGTACTGGAGAATGATGAATACAAATTATACTGGAACAGAACCATTATAACAGATAAAACAACACCACATAACAAACCTGACATCATACTCACCAATAAAAAGAAGAAATTAACACAACTAATCGAAATATCCATACCCAATACAACAAATATACAAAAGAAAACAGGAGACAAAATTGAAAAATACATCCAACTGGCTGAGGAAGTCAAGGACATGTGGCATCAGGATAAAGTTGACATTATACCAATTATACTATCGACCACAGGAGTCATACCACACAATATCCAGCAGTACATCAATGCAATACAGCTACATCCAAACTTATATATACAACTACAGAAATCCATAATTATTGATACATGTTCAATTACCCGAACGTTCCTAAATGCAATATAACATATACCGTATAGTTAAAAGGAAGTCACGCTTGATCAAGGTCCGCATCACTTTCCATTTTTGACCAGACATAACGTCTGAGAAAAGAAAGAAATAATAATAATAATCGAACATAATGATGATAATAATAATAATAATAATAATAGAACAATCACATGGGGACTCCAATGTCATTAACTACGTCTTATATGAGGGCAAATCAAATACAAATGGTATTCTACCATTCTTTAAAAAAATGAAAAATAAAAGGTAAACTTAATTTGTTTTCTACATAGTTTCCTGCTTTAAAAATCTACCTTACCCAGCAAGAAGAAATGATTTTTATCCCAACATTATAGAATGAAGCTGCTTGCATCAGGCACCAAGTGCACACAAGAATCTCCACATCCTTGTCAGCTCAATAATTGCCCTCCTAGAGTTTCTTTAAATAGCCCAAACAAATGAAAACCACAGAATGATAGGGCCAGGCTGTAGGTAGGATGATCAATAAGGGTCCAATGTATTGTGGAGGAGGATGGCTGTTCAAATTGCTTTGTCTCATCTTTTGAAGCAAAATGCAGCCCACATCTTGTTCAATAGCTCACAGTAGTAACCAGCATACTTGTACGTCACTTACACTGGTCGAAGAAAGTGGTTGAGACCACCTTACCAGCCGACAGTCGAGCCTTGGCTTTACCTGGGGCTGTCTCCCCTTCCGTCCACCGTTCTATACTGGCTTGTTTCAACTCCAAAGGGTAGTGGTGGATCCTCATTTCATTTCAGGTGATGTCTCTTCACTCAAAACAGTCCTCACCTCCTTTCACAAACATTGTTGTAAGCCTCTGACAGACCTACAAACATCTCCACTTCAGACATGCAGTCAAAAGGCGAGGGACTCCTCTAACACACACTTTACAGATCTTCAGATCATTTGTGACAGCTCCAGTAACTTACTCCAACCTGTTCTGCAATTTTGGACACACACACCCGCCGAATGATCTGCGCAAAATTTTTCCTCTGTAATGGTGGTCCAAGAATGACAACAATGTTCTGGATTTTCCACTCATTCTTGTCCTTCACTGAACTTTTTATGTGAGGCAAAGACGAAGCTATTTGACAAAGTTTGGTTCCCAAAGTGTGCAGTCATCTCCAAAAAATTTCTGTTGCTTGAACTGTCTCATGAGCAAGAAATTTTGCAATTATATGTTGTGCAACGGAGGGGGTACATTTGTTGCTTCAAAATTACCAGAGCTATTTACAAACTGGTTAGAAGTGTAGAAAGGCCAGCTCACCTCATTCCTACATGCCATTCTCAAGCATATTAGAAATGCCACCAGTTCTTTATATTTGATTTACTGTCATATAAACTCCAAGGGGAAAAAAAGGAGAGAACTATCCAAATGGGATGGAAATACTTTGATGTGATGTACATGTACAGACAAACAAATGAGTACAATTTTAGAGATATTGGACAATTTATTCAAGAGGAAGAGCTTCACAAATTGAGCTAGTCAGTAACATGTTGTCTGCCTTTGGCCCTTATGCAATCAGCTATTTGGTTTGGCCTGATTGATAGAGATGTTGATGTACTCCTCAGTTATATCATGTCAAATTCCGTCCAAGTGGTATGTTAGATCCTCAAAATCCTGAGCTGGTTGAAGGGGCCCTGCTGCCCATGATACTCCAGATGTTCTCAACTGGCGAGAGATCTGGCGAATGCAGGACTGGCACGAATTGGCAAGCACGATGACAGGCAGTAGAAACTCATAATGTGTGTGTGTGTGTGTGTGTGTGTGTGTGTGTGTGAGGGGCGCATCACAGGCCATCACTCCTGGTTGTCAGACTGTACAATGGGTGATAGTCACACTAGTATCTCAGCACTATCAGGCGTGTCTCCAGACATGTATTCATTGCTCATCAGGGCTCAGTTCGAAACAGGGCTCATCACTGAAGACAATTTTACTGCAGTCAATCTGATTCCAAAGCAAAGACATGTCTGGAGATGCCCCTTTACAGCAGTGGGAGACAAACCCAACTGTCACCTGCCATACAACTCAAAAATTAGGGGTGATGGCCTGGGGTGCCATTTCTTTTCATAGCAAGACCTCTTTGGTTGTCATCTGCATCACCCTTACAGCACAGCAGTACATTGATATTATACACCCTATTTTGTTGCCCTCCACGGCAAGCCATCCTGAGCTTACATTTCAGCAAGATAATGTCCACCTGCACACAACAGGAGTTTCTACTGACTGTCTTCCTGTTTGCCAAACCCTACCTTGGCCACCAAGGTCACTGAATCTCCTCCAACAGAATGTCTGGACATAATTTTGACAATCTAATGCACAAATCGGTCCGAATTTGGCACGATACCCCTCAGGAGGTCATCCAACAACTCTGTCAATCAATGTCAAGCCAAATAATGGCTTGCACAAGGGCCAGAGGTAGACCAACACATTATTTACTTGCCCAATTTGTCAAGCTCTCTCTTGAATAAGTCATCGAATTTTTATGAAATTGCTGTCATTTGTTTGTCTGTACAGGTACATCACATCTGCTGATTTCCTTCCTACAGAGTGTACCTTTTCTCAAAAGAAGGGGGAGGGGGGGAGGGGAGAGGGGGGGAGGGGGAGAGAGAGAGAGAGAGAGAGAGAGAGAGAGAGAGAGAGAGAGAGAAGCAACCAGAAGAGGAGGGGCAAATGAAAGGAGATGTCAGTGGTTGAGAGGATATGTGATGTTCTTTTACAGAGTTCCAGAGCACTTGGTAGTATGAGCCTATTTAACAATATGATGCTGCACCCCACACCCCGAATGCTTGCACTGATTCAATTGATGGGTGTCATAAAAACATTACATCCTCTACTGTGGCAAGCTGGCTCAAAACTGTTCTAACTGATCCTTTGTACACTGGATACTGACACTAGGATGGAGATTAAGTTCCACATGGACAGATCTAGGACTTGTACTAGTCACAGGACTACGTCAACAGACAGTTCATAGAGGCAAGTGCCGTGTGTGGCTGAGGATTGTCCTGTTGAAATATGGCAACCCTATTGTCCTGTTGAAATATGGCAACCCAATACTCTCCCACTAGAGAACACTTGGGACACAGGATGTCTGTTACATATCTTAAGTACCATCAGAACTACCTCATTCACTATCAACCATGACCTGAAATTGTACCCATGTCTCCCCAAACCAGATGTGAAGGTGTTACGATGTGCTTAGAGATTTGGTTGAACAGAACCTTGATGACAAGTATGACTGTCCTCACGTTCTCGTGCACTACAGCACTGGGCCACTGTCATATCTCAATGCTCCACCAATCTTGATATTGCACACTTCTATCAACCGGCCAAATGACCTCCCACAATGAGGCCCCTTCAAACACTCTAACATGCTGATGACACTGTCTCATGCGAGAGTGTGGCATCTCCATGTCCTTCACAGTGATCATTCAATATCCAGTGTTGTTCATGACTCATATACCCTGCCAGCCCTGGTAACAGCACTAAAAGCAGACACTACTGCTCTCTGGTGGCCATTCTACCTGCTGCAGAGAACTCCAATCACAATCATTTAAATACCAGCCAATGGCGTGAATGTGTACTAAGTTAAACAGACACCCAATTATGTGATAGTCCACAAACAAACACTTGAAGTACACCAAAACCTACTTTTATGTCTTAAGACTTCTGTTCATTATGGATGATATTCTGTATGTAATTTGTTAGGAACTCTTCAATCCAGCCACAAATCTGATCAGATATTACGTATGCTCATTTTTTTTCAGTTTTAGGTGTCAGTGTGGAACCGTCTCTCATGCATTCCAGAAGTCAATGAATATGATCTCAACCAGGATGATGGCATCAACTGCCTATGGCTGTAGAGGCATTGATGACTAGCAGAAAAATACATTCATTCTTTAGTAAAATTAAAGAGACCTTTGGAGAAATGAAAAGCAGCTGTTTGAATATCAAGAGTGCAGATGGCAAAGTACAAAGCAAAGAGGGGAATGCTGGAAGGTGGAAAGAATATGAACAAGATCTATACTACGGAAATTAATACTATAGAAACAGAAGAGGACGTAAGTGAAAATGATATGGAGGATATGATAATGCAAGAAGAATTTGACAGAGCTTTGAAAGACATAAGGCGAAACAAGTCCTCTGGAGTAGTCAATACTCCCTCAATTACTGAGATCCTGAGGAGAGAAAAAAAAATTTAAAAAATAATAAAAATAAATAAATTCCACCTTGTACACATAATTTATCACACACACAAAACACCTTTTACTTCAAAATTAATGCAATAATTCCTATTCCAAAGAAGACAGATGTGAATATTACCAAACCACCAGTTTAATTAGTCATAGTTGCAAAATACTGATGAATTTTATACAGAAAGATGGAAAAACTAGCAGAAGCCTACCTCAGGGAAGATTACTTTGGCTTCTGCAGAAATACAGAAACACAAGAGGTCATAACCATCTCGAGACTAAGATAGTCTGAAGAAAGGCCAACCTATGTTTATAGCATTTGTAGATTTGAAGAAAGCTGCTCACTGGGTTACTCTCTCAAATTCTAAAGGTAGCAGGGATGAAATACAAATACTGAAAGGTTATTCACAACTTACATAAAAAACAAACAGTGGTTATGAGAGCTTAAGGACATGAAAGGGAAGTAGTTGCAGAGAAGGGAGTTAAAGTTATAGTCTATTACCATATTAATCCTTTCAGGTCTTCTGGCTACAAGTGTGTGAATGAAATTTTACAATTATTGAATATATGTTCTCCCTTTTAGGCAAAACCACTTTTCTCTTGTTACTCAAACATGTTTTGGCACCTCTGTGCCATCATCAGTAGGTTTTGTTTATTAAAAACTGAAAAAGCAAACATATTGTAGGCTGTAACTGAACTAACAAAGTAAGGCCTAAAGACAGTTTTTGTTCTTACCATGATTTTACATTATACAGCTTTGCAGGACCATCTGTATCGTGTTCTACACTGGTAGCTTGGCATCTTCAAACCAAATGATGGAAATGTGAATTTTATTAGTGAGTTAACACAGCTTTTGAATTTTTAAAAACATGATTTTGGTATGCCAAAATGTTTTGTGTATTTGTTTTTAATCACATTTTGTTGCAATTGATCGTCCTCTTTTTGCATTCTGAGGGCATTGCGCGCACACGCACACGCACGCACGCACGCACTTCTGCCAGTACCTCGTCTCCTACCTTCCAAACTTAACAGCAGCTCTCCTGCGAACCTTGCAGAACTAGCACTCCTTAAAGAAAGGATATTGCGGAGACATGGCTTAGCCACAGCCTAGGGGATGTTTCCAGAATGAGATTTTCACTTTGCACCGGAGTGTGCGCTGTGGCTAAGCCATGTCTCCGCAATATCCTTTCTTTCAGGAGTGCTAGTTCTGCAAGGTTCGCAGGAGAGCTTCTGTAAAGTTTGGAAAGTAGGAGACGAGGTACTGACAGAAGTAAAGCTGTGAGGACAGGGCATGAGTCGTACTTGGGTAGCTCAGTTGGTAGAGCACTTGCCTGTGAAAGGCAAACGTCCCGAGTTAGAGTCTCAGTCAGGCACACAGTTTTAATCTGCCAGGAAGTTACATATCAGCACTTACTCCACTGCAGAGTGAAAATCTCATTCTGGAACTTTGTAGTTTTTTGGTTTTATAATCTGCTAAACCACCGGTGGCACATAAGCAAGCAAGTTTCAGATTCATGCTCCATAGGCTGAACAGAGCATCCATACGCAAAGAGAATTACACACAGGAGCTATACATAGTAAAACATACAGCAGAGAAAAATGGTTACCAGCCACACATGATAAATTAAACCAACAAATTTGTAAACAGAAAAGGATTGATTCGGGTGACAAACTCTCTCGGGAACAAATTAACGTCGACAGGCAAAATGTGGTTAACAACAAATATATATGCAAAACATTTTGGTACACCAAAATCAAGTTTTTTAAAAAACAAAAGACGCGTTAATTCGCTGATAAAGTTCACACTCACATCATTTGGTTTGCAGATAACAAGCTATCAGTGCAGGACAGCATACAGATGATCCTGCAAAACCATATAATGTGAAACTCACAATAAGAATAAAAACTAACAAAACTGTCTTTAGGCCTCACTTTGTTAGATTAGTTACAACCTGAAATATGTTCACTTTCTAAAGTTTTCAATAAACAAAAGCCACTGATGATGGCACAGGAGTGCCGAAGCATGTTTGGATAACAAGAGAAGAAAGTGTTTTTGCATAGAAGGCCTGTATCCAATAATTGTAACTGTAAATAAGGAAAAAATAGAAGAGCTGCTACTCTAAAGATGAATGTTAACTTTTATTGTGTCTTAGCAGCATGAGAAGTATTTTCTCCCTTTTCTACTTTTAACACTTGGTGCACATTGCTTTTAGAATGATAATTAAGTGTACATTATACTGTACACTGGAATAACTATTGCAAAAACCAGTAACTTTAGTCATACAGTACGAATTTCTTTTCCCTCAAAGTGATCACGATAATTTGTGACACAGATAGTTGGAGTTGTACTGTACAATTAATCCAGTCAACACCAATTAGCTGTGATGATCTTTAGTGTCATTTATACAAGTAGTTAGACACTAAGGAGTAAATTCATGGACTACTGATGCAATTATTCAATTGCAGAGGCTTGGGAAACATTTTGATCAGGGAGAAATAACGATCAATCGTGTCACTTATTTCATTCAATATCATACTATGTGCAAAGCAAACACAAACCTACAGAATCACAGCCAAGATTTAAAAATCTAACAAAAAGCATCAGAAGTGGAAACGAAAGAACAATATGGATTTAATCATTTATCTTGGAATATTGCACAATGGTGCAACAAATTAACATTGTTTGGACAGAATATAAGTAATTACTACATTGCTTGAGGCTTTTCCAACATAGTAACTGCTTGAAAGGTTCATGGCAATACATCACTTGGCATTGTCTACATTGCATATTTCCAAGAGGCACCCGCTCATCACCTTCAGGTTGGACATAAAAAATGGTGAGCTGCTATGTTATGGAATTATTGGTGTTTTGACAATACCATCTGATGCAATGTATGTGAACCTTTCACACAATTTAAGTACTGTTTAAGAGTCACATTTCATTTAATTAATATTAAGAGACGAATTTCATTCCTAGCATTGTTAAGTGAGATTTAAGTACCAAAAAATTACGAATATTTAAAATATAAATAACAAACATTACAGCTTTAAGCAACAGCTGTTTAACTGAAATAAAGTTTCAGTCATCATCTGGCGTATTACAAATTTATCATGAAGTACATGTTTGGTTCATTTTACTGACTCCTCACTGACCCCCTCCCCCCCCCCCCCCTCCACCCTCCCCAAACCTAACTGAGATAATACACTTGTTCAACTGTTCAAAATAAACTTGAGTATCATTTCAAATAGGTACCCCACTCATACAATAAGAGTTGCTGGTGACTTCAATCTACCCTTGATATGATGGCCAAAATATATGTGGTACGCATAAAAAGTCATCCGATATCATACAGAATGCTTTCTACAAAAGCTTTTTGAAATAAATACAAAATCTATATAGTTAAAAAAGCAAACATGAGCTTGGCACCTTCCTAAGAGACAGTCTCAGCGCCTTCCAATTTGCCTATGCAAGTGCAGAACAGATGTAGTACGTAGTCAAATACAGTATCAACACCAAATAAATTAATAAGAAATGATACTGATCTCCCATGGTACAGAGAACAGGTCAGAACACTGTTGCAGAAGCAATGAAAGAAGCATGCCAAATTTAAAAGAATGCAAAATCCCCAAGATTTGCGAGATTTTACAGAAGCTCAAAATTTAGCATGATCTTCAATTTGAGATGCTTTAAACAGTTTCCACTAAAACTGTCTCAAAATCTGGCAGAAAACCCAAAGAGTTTCTGGTCATATGTGAAATATACTAGCGGAAATCCACACTCAATACCTTCTCTACGCAACAGCAATGGTAATTTTATGGATAACAGTGCCACTAAAGCAGAATTACTAAACACTGCCTTCCAAAATTTCTTCACCAAAGAAGATGAAGTAAATACTCTAGAATTCAGGTTAAGAGCAACTGCCAGTATGAGCAACTTGCACGTAGATATCCTCAATGTAGTGAAGCAGCTTGAACTGCTTCATAAAGGCAAGGTCTCCGGTCCAGAATGTATACCAATTACGTTCCTTTCAGAGTATGTTGATACATTAGCACCAAACTTAGCAATCATACAGAACCACTTGTTAGTTGAAAGATCCGTACATAAAGACTGCAAAGTTGTACAGTTCACACCAATACTCAAGAAAGGAAATGGGAGTAACTGGCTAATTACAGACCCATATCACTAATGTCTATTTGCAATAGGATTCTGGAACAGCTACTGTGTTTGAACATTATGAATCACCATGAGGAAAAGTATTTATTGACAAATGGCCAACATAAATTCAGAAAATGTCATTTTTGTGAAACACAGTTAGCTCTTTATTCTTACAAAGTAATGAGTGCTAACGACTGGGGACATAAAATTGATACAAATTTTTTCGAGTTCCAGAAAGCTTTCGACACTGTTCCTCACAAGCTACTCCTAATCAAATTGCATGCCAACAGCAGATCAAATCATTTGTGCAACTGGATTCACCACTTCCTCAGAAAGGTCTCAGTTAGTAGTAACTGGCAGAAAGTCATTCAGTAACACTTAAGTAATATCTGATGCTCCCAAGGAAGTGTTATTTATAACCTCCTGCTATTAATGAACGATATGCAAATGACTTAGTAGGCAAATCTGAGCGGCCACTTTAGACTGCTTGCAGATGATGCTGTCATTTATCATCTTGTAAAGGCATTGGATGATCGAAACCAAATGCAAAATGGTGTAGGAAAGGCACCCGTGTGGTGCGAAAAGTGGCAGTTGACTCTTAAAACAGGCAATGAGAAGTCTGAAGTTATCCAAATGAGTACTAAAGGGAATCTGCTGAATTTCAGTTACAGAATGAATAACACAAATCTAAAGTCTGTGAATTCAACTAAGTACTCAGGGATTACAATTACGAGCAACTTAAATTGGAAAGATCACACAGATAACATTGTGGCGAAAGCGAACCAAACGGTTATTTATTGGCACAACAAACAAGGTGACACAGAGAGAGAGAGAGAGAGAGAGAGAGAGAGAGAGAGAGAGAGAGAGAGAGACACACACACACACACACACACACACACACACACAAAGCGTCTAGTGGCTCATGGGAGAATGTGGATCAGTCTGTGTGCCAGCTAGGGGGTGCAGGTGGCTGCCCCCACTAAATGCACCCCTAGCTAGCCCAAACATTGCTCCCCACTCTCCCACGAGCCACTTCCTCAATGCCCTCCCTGCCTCCAGCCTCCATGCAAAACATCACCTCAACCCCCCCCCCCCCCCTCACTCACTCACTCTGCGCCAGTAAAGAGCTGGCTGTTGACAGCACAATGTTGGGAGCCAGGTGTGTGTGTGTGTGTGTGTGTGTGTGTGTGTGTGTGTGTGTGCTGCAGTTAGAAAACTAAGTGCATTCCGAAAGCTAGGCAAGATTTGTACCTTTCGTTCTTGTACCTATCAACGACACAGCGCTTCTGCCGTATGGTGAGTTGTCTCCTTCATTCCTAAATAATTTGTAATTTTCAACCAGAACTTTCCATACATTATTATTATTGGTAGAACATGTCTACTAAAAAGATTGCCAATACTATGCTTGTCCATCCTCTTCTGGATTACTGCTCCGCCATGTAGGACTCATCATACAGGATGAAACTAGGGCATTGAAAAAGTTTAAAGAAGGGCAGCTCATATTGTATGATGAAATTTGGGTGGAAAAAAAGGGAGGCACATTTTTCGTTGTGGTAGGATCTCCTTGTGAAATTTCTATCACCAACTTTCTACTCCAAACGTAGAAAATATTTTGTTGACACCCAAATCATCATCATAAGTCAGAGTTTGCATTTGTTTTTACTGGGTGCTGTTCGAGAGTGGAATGGTAGAGATTAAGCGTGTAGGTGGTCTGATGAATATACTGCCTGGCACTTAACTGTGAATTACAGGTTAGTCACGTAGATGCGGATGCACAATTACATTACAGAAGAACAGGGGACACATTCATTTCTAAGAATCTGTCAAAATTAATTTCCCTGAGTATTTAACAGGCATAGACAAAAGGTGGTGTTGACTGTGCTCAGCTCCTAGATGTGTTTAAAAAATGAAGCATTTCATCTTATTTTTTGTTGAAGACAAAATACAACGTTGAATAATTAAAACTGACTTATCTTGAAAAAATTAAAGGTCTGTTTCCCACTTCACTTCATTCATCCATTTAACTCTCATTTGTAGTTGATGAGTGAGTGTCAATAATGAGCAGTCTGCAAATAAATTGTCCAAAGCAAGATTCATTCTATTGGGGGTTCTCACCTTGGATGTCTTACTGTTAATAGCAGTTGCAAAGAAAGTGACACAAAGCATTCCCTTCTAGGACAATTTTACTGTAGAAAATTGCCAGAAAGATTCTTATTCTTTACTGTAAAAAAGCAGTCTTCAAAAATGGATCAGAACACAATGAGTTGTCATCCTCTAAAATGCCATAATACTGCTATCTGATGTTGCTTGTGCAAGAATGCCTCTTGTATGGCTCAATATCATGGGAGACACAGAGTTTTATATATCCATTTTCTTGATTCAGAAAAGGACAATGAGTACTTTCTTCCATATAACTGGTACTGTCATTTGTAGTTGAGTAAGTGTAGAGGATGAGCAGTCTGCAGACCTATTTCCCCTTCAGATGTAGTTGTTACTACACACAACAGTGGATGTTATCAGACTGGTGCTGTCTCTCCACCTTCTGCCTGGATATGGTCCATCACCACATAGGGAAAGCACAGTATTTTTGTAACTGAAATCCAATCTACCTCCCTCAGGCAGAGCTCTAAATTGCAAAAAAGTGAATCTCTAACATAGTCAATGTCAGGCGGTTTATGTCATAGATTACTATGACACCAATTCCAAATATCACTTGTGGAGAATGCACTCTCACCTCTCAGGCCTATGGATGAATTCCAGTATACTAGCAAAATGAGCAGAGCAATTGACAGACTGCAGGAAATTTTTCCATCATTATCTCTGGCCCTTTTTAACATCTAAATTTACATTGATACTCTGCAAATCACACTTAGTCCCTGGCACAGAGTTCATTGAACCACCTTCACAATAATTCTCTATTATTCCACTCTCTTAAAGTGCGCAGAAAAAAAAGAAATGAACACCTACATCTTTTCGCACGAGCTCTGGTTTCCCTAATTTCACTGCGATGACCGTTTCTCCCTATGTATGTCAGCATCAACAAAATATTTTCGCATTCGGAAGAGAAAGTTGGTGACTTAAATTTCACGAGAAGATTCTGCCACAGGGAAAAACGCCTTTGTTTTAATGGTATCCACTCCAAATCCTCTATCATGTCACTGACCCTCTCTCCCCTATTTTGTGGTAATACAAAATGTGCTGTCCTCCTTTGAACTTACTCCATTAATCCTACCTGCTATGGATTTCAGACAGTGCAGCAGTACTCCAAAAGAGCTTGGAGAAGCGTAGTGTAGGCAGTCTCTTTAGTAGATCTGTTACATTTTCTAAGAGTCCTGTCAATAATACATCTTTGGTATGCCTTCCCCACAACATTTTTTGCGTGTTCTTTCCAATTTACAGTGTTCACAATTGTAATTCCCAGGTATTCAGTTGAATTTATGGCCTTTAGATTTGACTGATTTATCGTGTAACTGAAGTTAAACGGATTCTTTTTAGCACTCATGTGGATGACCTCACACTTCATTATTTAGGGTCAATTGCCAATTTATGCACTTACAGATATCTTCTGTAAATTGTTTTGCAATTTGTTTTGATCTTCTGATGACTTTACTAGACAAACGACAGCATCACCTGCAAACAACCTAAGACAGCTGCTCTGATTGCCTCCTAAATCGTTTGCATATATAAGGAACAGCAGACGGCCTATAACACTACCAGAAATGACTTTTGCTTTACTCTATGACTTTCTGTCAATTACTACAAACTGTGACCTCTGACAGAAAAACAGAAATCCAGTCACATGACCGATCTGATATTCCATACACATTCAATTTCACTCCAAGTCAGTTGTGTGATACAGTATCAAAAGTCTTCTGGAAATCTAGAATTACAGAATCAATTTGAAATCCTTGTCAATAGCACTCAACACTGTGAGTGTAAAGAGCTATTTGTGTTTCATGAGAATAATGTTTTCTAAAATAGTGTTGACTGTGTGTCAATAGACCATTCTCTTCTAGGTAATTCATAATGTTCGAACGCAATATATGTTCCAAAATACTGCTACATAAAGACAATGATATGGGCCTGTAATTTAGTGGATACTTTAACTACCTTTCTTGAATACTGGTGTAACCTGTGCAACTTTTCAGGCTTTGGGTACACCTTCGTCAAGCAAGTGGTTGTATATGATAGTTAAGTATGGACCTATTGCATCGGCATACTCTGAAAGGAACCTAATGGTGGTCATTGGTGCATCAGTTTAGTTTTCAGTGTACAAAATATGATGCATTTTACAACGAATTTTTAATAAAAAAAAAATATGGCAGTTTGCTTATCTCCCAACTGGCATTTTTGGACAGTCATTGTACAAATCACATTACAGCTTGTGTGCTGGATTTACAATTACGGAAAATTATATGTCACTGCAAAACCATGGCTAAGGAAGCCAATGTGCATGCATTGAATGACCATTTTGACACAGTCGTGAGACCAATGTCTTCTATAACAATAAATTTACAGGCAATCTGGCATGAAATCAGTCTATCTGCATGCAACAATAATACCATGTTTACATACAGTCACTACTACATTGCCTCCAAAGCCCCATCACTAACCTGTACTTAGTTAAAGATTTGAAATGAACCAAGATTCATCGAGTGACAAGAATATCAAGGTTCACACCCACACACACTGCTGAAATTTCCATTGTCATACTCCATTTTTCAATTATATTTAATGAATATTTTTCATGTATTAACAGCTGAGTAATTGAAAACCCTATATTTTAGCACTGCAGAGAGAGAGAGAGAGAGAGAGAGAGAGAGAGAGAGAGAGAGAGAGAGAGATTGTTCTTTCTTATTCTTAAAACTGTATCTGTTTTTAAGACTTCTTTACTGCTCTTTAGAAGCTAACCAACAATAAACAAGTCTGGTTTTCAGTTCTTGGGTTTGCATCACCCTCCACACTAGACAGAGCTTGGGATGAGAAAGAACCGAACAGTTGTGGCATTTATGCCACATTCCTGCTTACATTTATTACATTTTGTGACTGTTTTAATCCACAGTACAGGAAGATTTTGTTACAGTAGGCTAGCGAGTAGGTAGGATCACAAAGTAGACTCATCCAGCGACATGTCTGATGGTGACTTAGCACGAGAATGACCGAACGAACAAGAACCGTATCATACTGAAGCACAGGGACTGTAGATATTCACCTACCACACTGGGAAGCAAGAATCAAATAATTTACCATTTATATTTACTGTTCCACGGTGATAATGCTGCGTGAAATGTGAACTTAGTAATAATAATTCCAATATCACTAATTTTTTCAGGAAATGCTAATTACAAATTTCACTTACTGTCTGTGCTTATTGATGGAAAGGATGGACCAATCTCAGGTGCATCCTGAGATGGCAGGTGCCAAACTGCTAAGACAACTCACTACTAGTCTACGGATCGATTTCTAACAAGGCAATACATCAATTGGGTATAAAATCTGATCTAATGAACAGCTGGAACAGTTTTTGGAAAAATTTCCTTGGATGATCTACTTGAGCAATGTTGTGTTAATCCAAGGCAGTCTACAATCAGTTTTTGAAGTGACAACACATGAACTAGTGCGTGAAGTGCAACTCTGCATAAAGACTGAATTAATGGTTAAAGTTGCCTTGGAAAACATATTTGTGTGATCTCATGTTGATTCTAAGATCATGCGAAGCATTTTTGTGACTTTTGCGGTACTCAGGAAATAGTGATTAATGAGCAGGAATCTTGTTATGAACATTAACGAGAGACTGGCTCTACAAATCATTTTACTAATTTTATGGTTAAAGAAATAAAAGCAAACTTTGTTGGCATCCTTTATTTTACAATTCTTATTGTACTTAGCATTTAAACCTGCCCAATTGTCACATTATTATGCACTGTTTATGGCACAAGTATTAGAGCTCATGACCAACGGAGAAGAAATCAAGCAGGACAACGGCTATGGGACATCTTTAGAAGAAATGTGGTAAGCAAGTTGCCTCCAGTTGTGATGGAAAAAGTGAAATCTGCTTTTACTGTGAGACTATATTTTATCACTGACCCTAATATTCATTAAAATTTTCGTAGTATGCATTAAACCATCATCACATTTGTTAAACAGTCCCTAAATAAGACTATAAACTAGAACTGAGCTACAGCAGCACCTATCTCCCACATGAAACTCATTTATGTTTGAGGCACACATTCTTCTCTGTAAGCACAGCAAAACTGCTCCGACTAACATCTCAACGAATATATATTATTGGTTAGCTTCCTGCTTCCAGTGCTTGTTCGACAATGAGTTGACTACTAAGATGTCAGTACCAAAGATTTTAATGTGTCATGAAAAATATAGTGAACGGGAGCACAATTTGTCGAACATTAACACTTTCTCATTTAAGAACACTGTCTTACCCATTTTCTCGTGAGTCAGTATGCTTCAACTTTTCTGTTAAACCTTAGACGCCACTGTAATTAGATGGGTGAGCCAGTTCCCAGTTACTGGTTATGGCAATGGCATAGAACTTCCCATAATACCATGCCTAGAAAAGCAGTGTAGTGTCCAAATCAACCTACAGGTAGAAGAAAGCTTTTATTTCACTTTATTACTCTCTGAAAAGGTGATGACTATTTTGTATAATGCTCTGTGGAGATGTATTATCAATTCACAGTAATAAAGAAGGAGTGTGGGGAAATAGAGTATGGTTTAAGCAGATAGATGGGACTTGCTGTGATCCAGTTGGGTAAGGGAGAAGCCTACTGGTTTGAAACTAGGTGTACACGGGGATTTTGAAAATCCATCACATAGACCTTAAGAGAAGATTTTTCATGTAAATTTGAAAGAGATGAATGTCTAATTTTTTATTACACATTAATGGAAAAACATTATGAAATAACTATTGTTACTACGTTATACAGCTATGAAGATCTGAGTTAAATGTGTGTTTCATAATGAGGTCATCAGGTGCACAGCATAAACTCAGACTAAGTAAGGATATTAACAGCTTCCTTTCTAAAATAAGTATTTTGGCATTTCCCTTACATGATACTTTTAAGTCAGGGAAAAATGAATCTGGATGGCAAGATGGTTTTTGCGACCATCTCCTGAGGATAATACCTTGACGTACTAAATCTTACAACAAAAGGTGTATCTCTGAATTCCAAAACAAATTAGCATAAACCGCAACAATGGAATAATTTAATTTAGCCCCATTAAAAATTTTTCCATCAATATTAAAATTTCTCAAATCTAGGGTCATTCGGAAAGTAAGGACTGAACCATCATAACTAATTCAATGCTGAGCCAACATAGAAACACACATGCACACTGATTCCTGACACCTTTGCTTATTAAACGACGTTATTTGAATTAGTATCATCATGGTGTGCTGTTTGTATTGTCACTTCAGAATGTTTAAGACAAATGATCAGCCCACGAACTGAAATACAGTCAGCGATTCAGTTTTTTGACAGAAGTAACGTTGCAGCGGTGAAAATTCATCAACAGGTAAGTGAGATGCATAGCCCCAGTGTGATCGACCATCAGTGACTATACAAAACTTGATCAAAGCCGTGGATGAAGAGACACATGAAGACTGGTGATTCACAATTTCAACATTAGCACTGGAATTTCCTTATGCGGGTAGAACAACTTCTTAGCACCAAACTGTCGCTGACAACTTTCAATTTAGCAAATTGTGCGCATGTTGGGTTCCCAGGCTGCTTACTGGGAAACATGAAATGCGAAGAGTGGACTGTGCTCTTGACGTTTTGGAGCAATATCAAAAGGAAGATAATCAAGTTTTAGGGAACACTGTCACATAGGAGAAGACATGGGTTTCTCATATGATCTGAGAGCGTAAACGGGAAAGTCAATATCGTCAATGTCAAGCAGATAACCTCAACATGCAAGGTTATGGCAATCGTGTTTTGAGATACACAATGAGCCCTGTTGACCGAGTTTATGCAGCAAGGGACAACAATAAATGCTGCTGCTTACAGACTAAACTTCAACACGCAATACAGTATAAGTGACTTGGTCTTCTGACTTCTCTAGTTTTGTTGCTGCAAGGCAATGCCAGACTCCATTCTGCCATTCACAGCCAAGATCTAGTCAGATCTTTTGGATTGAAACAGACTGTCCACCAACCGTACAGTCCACAACTGGGCTGAGCGATTTTCATTTGTTCCACTATCTAAATGAGTTTCGCAGTGGCAACTGCTTCGCAACAGATGATGAGGTGAATGAAGCAGTTAAAGACTGGTTATCCTCACATGCTTCTGATGTCTGACTTAGGGATACAAAAGCTTCTAGAATATGACAATGTTTGATTTCTTTCACACACACACACACACACACACACACACACACACACACACACTCTTACAGGAATGCAGCCAAGTGTTGTCCTACGTTAGAGGATCAAAAACCCAAGGATGAAGGAAGTAGTATGTTTGTTACAAATCTGTAAGTTATCACAAAACGAAATGTAGTGTCGAAAAAATTGAAAGCTGTGAGTTCCCAAGAGACAGTTAATAGCTCACAATCACCTTAGATCCAAAAAGCTTGCAAAGAAGAACAGGTCCATGACAATTGTCCTATTCTTCTAACATTTTAAGCTCTACAGTATACACACACTTTTATCATATTCAACAACAAAAATGTGGCAACAGTATCAAATAAAATTTCAAATTATAACTTTCTCCTTAAAGTTACTAGTTTCACGCAATTAATGATGAAAACTGAAAGATGCATTTCAGAATGAAATGTTCTAGGTCATCCACACACTGAAGACTACAAAATCAGTCACAGTGGGGAAAACTTTTATGAGAAAAAGAACTCCATACTCATTGTGCTCTTTCTCCCACATTCGTAGTTCCTTGGAAAAGTATATTTAGAAACCTATTCATCTACACAAAATTTAAAAAATGCTTTTATGACAGTTAAATTTCCTATTAAGAGCCAGGTCATTAAGAATGAAAGTAGAAAATGCATATTTACTTCCTTAGTAATGCACAAAATGCTAAATATTCATTCCTCATACCACAATATAGAACTTTTCCTTGAGTTAATGTTGCAGGATTATAATATAATTTCATTTATTGACTGCTCAATGTGTTTTCAATAATGAGAACACCAGCGAAGGTGTACTATTCCAATTTCTATCTTCACTATCGCAGATTCTGAAACACTGTGTTCCTGATCAATAATGACACTGTGAAATTCCACCATATTCTAACAAACAAGTATGACTATCACGTTTTCTTGACACAGTATGTTGCAGTGGAATACCAAATGTCTTTATTATACTCCACATGTCATATGTACTGACATTAAAGCCTTCATGAGGCTCAAGTACTAAATACTGCTTGTGTCATACTGACAGTCTGATCCTTTGTTATGTTAGTCTTGCCCATAGAAACAACTACTACTGTACAAATTTTACTGCGCTTTATATAAATTATACATTATTAAGGCTGTGGATTTTTTGGTGGGAAAACACATATTTCACAATACATTACATTTCAAATGCCAAGTGATAGGTAAGGTAATGACAACGTTTTCCACAGAATCAGCGAAGAAAGTAACATATGATAAACACTGACACGAAGAAGGGACAGGACGATAGGGCATGTTTGAAGGTATCAAGGAATAACTTGCATGGTACTAGAGGTTGCTGTAGAGGGTAAAAACTGGAGAGGAAGACAGAGATTGTAATACATTCAACAAATAATTGAGGATGAAGGTTTCACGTGTTACTGTGAGATGAAGAGTTGGCACACGAGATGAATTTGTGGTATGCTGCAGTCAACCAGTCAGGAGACTGACGACTTTTTTTTTAAATGATAAGTCTTCTTTTGTAATTTAAATGGGGGAGCACAAATTAAGTTTCTATTAACATTTTGTATTTTTCTATCATTTTTCATGTTCATTATTTAACTTTTTCCCTTTTCTGAAGCAATGACACAATAAATGTTCTTCAGAGTTACACTTACTTTGAGTTCACTGGATCATATTCGCTAGTTCACTTGCTGTCTGAAGACACAACGAACAGTTCAGTTTTCTAGTCATTCCTTTGGCCTCCTGTAAACCAAAAAATTACATTAAAAGTTGTATAGAAAAGGAAACTTATTACAGACATAAGCTGTGTGTTCCCACAATGCATTGATAGACCCTTGTGATAAATAGTGAATGCCTCCTTAGGTGGTTAAGAAAAAGTTCACAAATGAAGTACTGTACATAATGTACGAGGGTCATTCAGTAAGTAAAGCCCCACATTTTTTTAAAAATGTCATTAATACACATAGACAAACATCCTTGTTGGTGCTTCAGATTTCATGTTTTTTCCACATGCCGGTGAAGTTTCGAACCGTTCTGGGAGATGGCAGAGCCGTGGTACAGCATCAAAATGGCGTCTACATAAGACTCACATTACAAGCAGCGTGCTGTTATTGAATTCTTGTGTGCCGAAAAAGAAACTGTGGCGAACATCCATAAATGTTTTTGTGCAGTGTATGGCGATGCTGCAGTTGATAGTAGTAGTACAGTTGAGCGACGGGTGAATAAAATTACAGCCTCTGGAAACGCAGAAACAGAGCTCCACCATCAGCCACGCTCGGGACATTCTGTCATAGTCACTGCTGCAGACATGCTGAATCATGCAGATGCTATTATTCATGCCAATTGGTGCATCACAACTCAACAACTGGCTCTACAGTTGTCAGTCAACATTGGAAGCGCATCTGCAATGATCGTGACTGATATTAAAAGAGGTGCTCACGATGGGTTCCACGAATGCTCACAGCAGACCGCAAGATTCAAAGAAAGGCCATCTCATCTGAATTGTTGGAGTGTTTTGTGACTGAAGGAGAGGCCTTTCTGTCACCGATCGTTATCGGGGAAGGAAGCTAGGTGCACCACTTTGTGCTGGAAACAAAATGGCAGTGCGTGGAGTGACATCCTCATTCACTACAAAAGAAGAGATTCAAGACAACCCCCTCTGCCAGAAAAGTCATGGTGACAGTCTTCTGGGATTGTGATGGCATCATTCTCATGGATGTGATGCCAAGAGGGTCAACCATCAATTCAGAGGCATACATGAAGACTGAATGCACTCAAGAACCATTTCCAATGTGTTCTATCGCACAAGAATCCAGCCTTAATCTTGCTCCAACATGATAATGCACACCCACACTCAAGTCTGAGAACCTGGGAACACATCGCCAAATTGGATTGGACATCATTGTCTCATCCACCCCACAGTCCAGACATGGCACCCTTGGACTTCAATCTCTTTGAGCCACTTTAAGTTTCTCTATGGAGAACACACTTTGAAAATGACAGTCATTCAGTGAAAACATGGCTACACCTACATGACAAGATTTTTACCAGAAGGGAATACATGCTCTTCCACAACATTGGTGAACGGCCATAAAACGTGATGGAAACTACGTAGAAACATTAGACATGGACAAGACATGATGTATATTGTCACCAAATTCTGATTTAACAATAAATATGATCTGAGAGAAAAAATGTGGGTCCCTGCTTATTGTACAACCCTCATATATATTTTGAAACTTCTACCAACTGTGCACAATTTAATGAACCTAGATTGTAGCCTATCATTATGAGATAACAAGGATAAGTATTTTGATCTTTACCTTCTTTTATAATAGCTTGGATAGAAATGGCTGATAATTGTGTCAAAAAGAGTAAAAAAAAAATTATTGCACTTACTGTTGAATCTGCCTCTTCATAGTACATTCTTGGAACTACAGAAGCAAAGGTTTCTGCTTTCTCCAGCACCATGAGCATCACTGCTGTCATGTGTGGACCTGGAAACGAGTTTCTCCTCATTCAATTGATTTCATCACAGAAAGACAAAGGTGATTAATATCAACTGTATGACAGATGACATAGCCACACTCAATAAACACTGCAAAAATTATGGTCTAACCAATAAAAGTGAAATACGATACCAGTGAAACTGTAGAGAGTTTAATACTAAAGTGAAGAGAGACAGCAATGAAAAGTAAAGGATAGGCAAAGACAGAAAAAGGAAATTACAGCATAAAGAAACAAATACAGTACCTGTTAACAGTTAGGCCTATAACAATAGTGATTACACACTTTTTTTAATAAACTGATTTGAATCCACAGATTGAAAATGGACACAGAAAATAAAAAGGAAGAAAAGTGAAAAACAACACAGAGCAACTTAAGTGTATACGTAGATCAACTGGGCAAGGGTTTTTTTTTTTTTTAATATTCCCTTTCTGATTTCTTAGTCTTGTAATCATTCAACCATACCACTTAGTTTCTATTATTCCATCTTCTTTCCCCTCCCCTTGTCTCTCAACCCAATCATTTGTTTTACTGGTTCAAATGGCTCTGAGCACTATAGGACTCAACATCTATGGTCATCAGTCCCCTAGAACTTAGAACTACTTAAACCTAACTAACCTAAGGACATCACACAACACCCATTTGTTTTACTGCCAGCAGCCTTTACTCAACAGTTCTCCATAGAGTTGTCCAACCAAATTTATTATGTGTCACATCATTCCAGTATACCCGCACCAAGGTTGTCACTATCAGCTTCTTTCTGTAGCATGTTATACACAAAATTCAAATGTTTTATTAAATTCCCCATGTCAATGAAATATAGAGGTTTATGAAACGCCTTTTCTAAGAAACACTGCATTCAATGCAACAAAAACTGATTACAGAGTGTGCCTTTAGTCTTAAGATGACCACTGACTGATCGACACTGGTTATGTAGATTGTGAATGCAAGTCAGTTGATCTCCATGACAGTGTATCACTTTTTTCAGAGAGAAGTATATGAAATGTAGTTCTACAGAAGAATGCTGCTGATTAGGTGGGCAGACCGAACAATTAATGAGACAGTAGTAAATTGAATTTGGGGGAAAAGTAATTTACAGTACAACTTGAGTAAAAGAGAGGCTCCGAGTAGACACATCCTTGCACATAAAGGAATTGTCAATCTTGTAATGAATGAAAGTGCAAGGTATAAAAATTGTTGAAGGGGGAGTGAGATTTGTCTGCTGTCAGCAGGTCCAGATTGATGTAGATTGCAACATTGCTGCAGAGATGATATGGAATGCATGAGATAGATCAGCTATCAAATTTATCTCTGGCTAAAAAGTAGGTGCCAACTGGAAACTGAGCTGTTAAGCATTATTTAATGTTATTTAAGTGATAACCGAATTAAAACTGAACATATTTCCACAGATCTAATTTATACAGAAAAGTATATTGTGGAATCAAATAAAACACAGCCACAAGATCGTGAGCATTTTGTGAGACACCATTTCATAACCATGCTCTGTTATTGGCCTATTTGGTGAGTAGGGAGGCTATGCAAGAGGTGCCGTATGTTGGCTAAGGAACAGCTGTTATACTGTTGACTGAATGGTGTATTGCTGGAAGGAAAGAGTCCACAGTGAGCTGAAGGAGTAACATCACTTTCCATTTCACAGGGTTTCCCAGTCAGGCACCAGTACTACTTAAGACAAGAATATCTAGCAGCTGCTGATAAAAATGTTACCCTTGCTTTTCAGTGCCTACATTTCACAAAATGCACCACTTCAGTGCACAGACTGAAGCAAGAACTTCAACAAAGTACTATAGAATACGTGTACTGCAGTTGGTGCCCTTTATAAGTTAACCTTAATTTCATACAAAAACCAACTTACTGCCAATCTTCTTAAATTTTTTGATGTCCAATGTGTAGCAGTAAGCTCCAGCATTTGTATCGTGTCACCATATCAGGTAATTGGTATCACTGACTCCCACTGTAACTCCAGGATACTCTTGGTAACCACCTCAAGAAAGTTTACATTGAAACAACATCCTTAAATCAACACAGTGTTGTTCTGGAAACGCAGACCACATCACCAGCATAGTGTAACACACACTGCTTCTTTCTTAGATGAATCTGTCATGTTGGCAAGCTGATTTATACACACCACTGCCTTGTGGCTGAAATCCCATATGTGAAATGCATTACAAGGAAATTAAATGTAGCCAACATTACAACTGCTTCAAAGGAACCAGACAACATATGAATGGGATAGACATTGGCAGACATTTGCTCCACATCTATAAAATTAAAAACAAATTTATTTCTTGTAAACATTACTGTTTCCCTCTACTGAATTCGCAGAGCAAATTTCAAAAATATCCATCAATCAATATTTATATACATCCTGTATTGTACATACCTCAGCAATGCACAAATCACAAACAGTAATTTTAAGAACGCTACCAATTTACAGTGCTTCTATTTGCATGGAATGTTACACCTTGTACATAGCAATTTCTGAAAGACTGGAAAGTTGTTTTGTTATGAAAACTGAAAATACTCTCAAAGTCACTAAAAGAATACTACTCTAAATATTTTTTCTTGTGCTTGAACAACATGAATGCACTTCCTATCAGCCATAATAAACGGTACTTTGTAGGTTACACGAGAAACCTCCATTTCACTCCAGCGTTGTTCCCATTATTATTATTATTATTATTATTATTATTATTATTATTATTATACGCTGCACAAACGCAATATGTTCTGACTTTAGTGCCATGGTAACGTCTTCATCCCGCCACGAAATTCTTATTCTGAAAACTCTTCGTTTCCTGGTTCCAATAACCATTTTTAAATTTGACTATGTAATTAGACACGGCTAATGCGAGCTCATGCAAGATAAACTTCACATACAATACTTCCTGGATATATGCTCATAATTAGGGGAACGTATAAAATCGTTTTGAAGAACAAAGTTTGGACCTCATAAGATCTTTTAAATTCCTACAACTAATTTAGTTCTTATGGGAAAAACGAATTACGCAGTTACATTTGTATGAAAACGTGCTCTTCGACCGCGAACCTTTCAGCATACTGAGCAAAGAATGAATGAATTTCGAAATTAACAGGAACGTAACGAGGGCTCCTTATGTTCTCCTTTTCAAACAATTAGAAAACCTGATGATCATCTACTTCCTGTTTATTACCGAAGGCCTGTATACGTTATCTAACATTTCTTCGCCAATGTACTTGCAAAGGCAAATTCTAAAAACAATGTTTCCTCACAACACAAATGAAATTATATCCGTTTGAATATTTCCTTCTTCACAGAAATATTTCTGAAGCACTGCTCCTTTCTAATAGTAAAACTTGTCCACACGTACACCCCGTCAATTCACGGCACACTAATCAATAAAAATACGAAGACTAGAGGACTGTACTTACAAAGGTTCATATTTTTGGCAACCTTCAGCGTCGTTAAATCATCCAGAACTTTTTTTTTTTTTATTTAAACGCAAAGGTAAACAAGTATGGCAGAGATTACATTTAGAATAGGAGGCAGTGCAGCCAACGGACTGAAATGCAGTTACCGTTAGTTTCGTAGAATTACCCGTTTATGAGATAGGCAGTAATTATCAGTCCTCTCCGTAATTAATAAATAAAAGTCACTAATATTGTCAGCTTTATGTATGCACGTATGCTCTGCCGTCTGCCACTTCCGTTATCTTTGTATTCGTCTTACGTCGTTGCTTAGGTCGTTCCTCAAAAGAAATGACTTTTCTCCTCCGTCGTAAGTCGATCCGCTTATATTCGTTGACCCCTTCCCTTCTAATTTCTAACAATCAGTACGTCATCCTAAACACCTACTTTTCTTCGTCATGCAATTTTTACTGTCAATGGAAACAGTTTTGAGCTGGTTTTCAGTTTGCACACTCGAGAATCACAAATTACCCTCCTCATAGGTTAGAGACGGGCTGCACTTTATTCGTGGCATTTTTTTATGGTACCACCTCAACAGACGACTTTTACAAACATCATAGTAATTTTTTACAAGTTTCGTACAGAGTTGGTTTAGGTAGACGATGGTGGGGGGGAGGGGGGGAGGAGGTAGTGCGGTCACTGTTACTTTCATGCTTTATATTCAAACTATCTGAGGCAGAATTTTGGAATTTTGCGTTTTTGCAGTGGCAAGGAGGCAAATAATATCACAATGACATCTTCACTACTGACTCATCTGGGGCAATAGGGAACACAAATCCTAAGCCATGTTTCTGCAGATATGTAACGTATACTTCCCCTTTCGCAACTGCAAACCTGACTTGGCCAACATAATATTTTGAAGTCTTCTTGGCGGCAAAATAAACCACAAAAAATCGTCAGGTCTCACTTCATCAACTGTCAACGTTTGGAAGGTTTATTATCATCATTATCATTTTCAGAGGATCCATCATCCTCAGGTTCCAGTGCAGTTGGCGAAAGGGTTTCTGATTCACTGTTGGTATCATCACCGATTTTGTTTTTTGCAGAAATCTTCAATTCCTTCATGCTCTGGGTCAAGATTGTTGGTCCCATTTTACCCACCATTGCTGCTTACAATTCGTCTTTGTTTAGATTACTAGTGTAAACTGCAGATTTGTATTGCTTTGATCTTGCATGTCGTCTCATAGATTTTGACTACAGTCTGCAGAGTTGATATTTCTGTCAAGTTTGCACCTGGAGTGGGAGGTGAAGCACCATGCAAAACTGCAGATTCCACAGGAAACGGTGTAGCACAGCTTGACATAGATGCTGCTGGCTGCTCATTTACTTCTAATGGCCTACGACTTTCTTCAGTGTATGCCAACCTATTAAATGGCCTCAATCCAGGCATCTTGAAGCCTGATGTGATATTTTTTGGTGAAAGGAATATATGAATGCTACCCCACAAAACATACTAATCTCTGAAATAGTGACTGGGTGACTTGACTGCAGTGTCACCCAGTTGAACATTACTATTCTTAGGTATACAACCGAAACGTTATAACATATAGTGACTGCATTCTGTGAAAGTAATGCTGTGAGAATGTCAGAAGAGTGATTCTAGTATCCCTGACACTATTGGTAACATAATTGGTAATGTGAGTTTCATGGGCGTCCAGAAGCATGAGCTTGGTAGGCGATTATCTTTTGAACAACACATCTGCTTAGCTGGGCCCTACGCCTCTTTCTGAACAAAACTTCTTTTTCTCCTCTCTGAACTTTTTCTCTGTCACTATTAGCCCTGTCAGGTTTGAGGACATTTGTCCTTATCTTAAACAATATAGATATTTTACTTAAAATAATTTAAAAATGTAAAATTATTAAAGTTGGCTTCTGTTCTAAATCAAGACTGGGATAACACTGGACACTGTCAACACTTGCCTCAGAGGGTCATTTTGAATATGAAACCAAATTGTAGTGAGTGTATTTTATCTAGATGAGAAGTTACACAAAGAAAAGTTAGGCCACAGTTTGTACATTCATAAAGCAGAACTTATATTATTTTCAGCACTAGCCTTTTGGACTCATCTTGGAATTTGTTTACCACAAAAATTGATAACGGAAGGACTGAAATCGTATTTTAATTTCTCTTGCTTGCAAAAATTGGTGGACTGGTACCAAATTTTGTATAACTGTTTACTACACCCTGCGGAACTAACAACATGAACAGACACATATTTCAAAGATTATTTCATCAAAATTATGCTGTATCCACCTTCCCCAGATGCATTTTATTTACTGGTCTGCATGTACTTAGTAAGACAACAGAACTGTGTGCCTTGTCATAATTATTACAAATATTGAGATTTTATACACTAAAATATACAGAGATTTCAATGTAGATTTATATTAATGTTCACTCTAAGAGGATAACCAGTTAGTAATCAAGACTGACTTCAGTTTCACTTTGAATAAATTCCCTTTGTGGCCCTTCAGAGGTTTGTGGTCCATTATACCGTGTCAGGCTATTAAGGCATGATATATGGTCTGTTGATTTTAGTTTGGTTCTTTGTCTATGGCAGAAGCCTTTCTTTCTTGTATTATACACACACATATCAGAGAACTAGGTTGCTTTGTTTTGATGTGCCACAAAAATTATTATTTGTAAAGATACACTAAGTAGACTGAGGTATTTATGAAGTACAAAGATATCTCAGAAAGAGTCTCTGCACCCTATTCCAGGGGTAATACTGATTGTCTTTTCTACAGGCTAATATTCTGTTCAGATACGTTTCAGGAGCACAGCCCCTTACCTAGCCCATAATTGTAATAATCTGTGCAAAAATTGTCCCGTAACAGATTGTAGATAATGGCTGATTAGAAACTACTTTTGATAGCTGACTGGTTAGATGTAGCGAAATTCCTGATTTTATTACATATTATATTATTTTCAGCACTAGCCTTTTGGACTCATCTTGGAATTTGTTTACCACAAAAATTGATAACGGAAGGACTGAAATCGTATTTTAATTTCTCTTGCTTGCAAAAATTGGTGGACTGGTACCAAATTTTGTATAACTGTTTACTACACCCTGCGGAACTAACAACATGAACAGACACATATTTCAAAGATTATTTCATCAAAATTATGCTGTATCCACCTTCCCCAGATGCATTTTATTTACTGGTCTGCATGTACTTAGTAAGACAACAGAACTGTGTGCCTTGTCATAATTATTACAAATATTGAGATTTTATACACTAAAATATACAGAGATTTCAATGTAGATTTATATTAATGTTCACTCTAAGAGGATAACCAGTTAGTAATCAAGACTGACTTCAGTTTCACTTTGAATAAATTCCCTTTGTGGCCCTTCAGAGGTTTGTGGTCCATTATACCGTGTCAGGCTATTAAGGCATGATATATGGTCTGTTGATTTTAGTTTGGTTCTTTGTCTATGGCAGAAGCCTTTCTTTCTTGTATTATACACACACATATCAGAGAACTAGGTTGCTTTGTTTTGATGTGCCACAAAAATTATTATTTGTAAAGATACACTAAGTAGACTGAGGTATTTATGAAGTACAAAGATATCTCAGAAAGAGTCTCTGCACCCTATTCCAGGGGTAATACTGATTGTCTTTTCTACAGGCTAATATTCTGTTCAGATACGTTTCAGGAGCACAGCCCCTTACCTAGCCCATAATTGTAATAATCTGTGCAAAAATTGTCCCGTAACAGATTGTAGATAATGGCTGATTAGAAACTACTTTTGATAGCTGACTGGTTAGACGTAGCGAAATTCCTGATTTTATTACATATAAAATTGGAATGATTAACCATCTTAGACTTTCGTTTAGGTAAATAAGGGGACTGATGACCGTAGCAGTTAAGTCCCATAGTGCTCAGAGCCATTTTTAGGTAAATACCTAGAAATCTACAGTCTCCTGCATTTGCTGTTTCAATTCCATCTTTATTACTGACAAAGGTTTGGTGTGGATTTGCAAGTTTAAATGGCAATAACTGTGATTTGTTGATATTAATCTCCAGCTGTTGATCCTGGAAAAAAGTAGTTATTTCATCTATTCCCTCTGTGTCAACCAGTGTTAACTCATCGTTTTGTATACAAAAAATGACAGTGAGCTATTTTCATAGGTTACTAACTGAGAGATGAGAGGTTGCTTTATATCATTTGTGTAGACACAAAAGAGGGAAGGGCCCAAAACTGAGCCCTGGGGTACACCTTGTGTGAGTTATCAAACACAGTTTTCTCGAATTCCTTCATCAAAGGAGATGAAGTAAATATTCCAGAATTCGAGTAATGAACAACTGCCAACATAAGTAACTTATAACTTGATATTCTCGTTGTAGCAAAGCAGCTTGATGCACTTAACAAAGCCAAGTCTTCTGATCCACATAGCATACAACATAGGTAACTTTCAGAGTATGCTGATACAATAGCCCCATACTTAGCAATCGTATACAGTGGCGGCAAAGGATTGAAAAGTTGCACAGATCACACCACATCTCAAGGAAGGAAATAACAGTAATTCGATGAATCACAGACCCATATCACTAACGTCGTTTTGCACTACGATTTTGGAGCATGTACTGTGCTGGAACATTATGAATTACCTCAAGGAAACGGATCTGTTCACACACGGTCAGCACAGATTCAGAAAATATTTTTCTTCTCGAAAACAAGTAGCTCTTTATTCACATGAAGTAATGAGCGCTATCGATAGGGGATTTCAAACTGATCCCACATTTCTAGATTTCCCGAAGGCTTTTGTCTTCATTCCTCACAAGAGACGTCTAATTTCCTCTCAGAGAGGTCAGAGTACATAGTAATCGACAGAATGTCATTGAGTAAAACAGGAATGACTTCTAGCGTTCCCAAAGGAAGTCCTAAAGGCCCTCTGGTGTTTCTAATCTGGATAAATGATTTAGGAGGCAATCCGAGTAGTCCTCTAGGATTGTTTGCAGATGATGCTATTATTTATCATCTTGTAAAGTAATCAGATGATCAAAATCAACTGCAGAGTGATAGACAAGATATATGTATGGCGCGAAAAGTGGCAATTGACTCTAAATAATGAAAAATGTTCATAAATCCACATGATTACTAAAAAGAATCCCCTAAATTTCGGTTGTACAACAAAGAACACAAATCTAAAGGCTGTGAATTCAGATGAGTAGTTACAGATTACAATTACGAACAACTTAAATCGGAATTATCACGTAGATAATGTTGCGGAGAAGGCAAACAAAGACTCATGTGAATCAATATCTTAACAGAGACTGTTAAGTCAGCTTATCTGTTAGATTTCAGTTTTGGCAACACTTGATCACAACAGTCAAGTTTAGGTATTTTGCGTATGATAAATTTATTAATAGTGCATAACAGTGTTTCATTCTGAAAGTTGTTAATTCTCTACACATTAGCTGTCCCAGTTTACTGCATTGTATTAACTTGTTTTCGACTATCTCCTGATAAATGATCAGGGTAGTAAGTATTATATTCAAATGTTTTATGTTTTTATGCCATACTTTCTGACATGTTCCACACCCACGAGAATCATCTCATTTTTTGGGTCTATGGAACGAAAACTGAATCTAATCTAATCTAATCTATTGGCAAAACAATTAGAAGACAGAACACGTCTACTAAAGAGACTTCCTGCACTACACTTTTTCGACCTCTGCTAGAGTATTGCTGTACTGTATGCGATCCTTGCCAGGTAGGATTGATGGAGGACACTGAAAAAGTTCAAAGAAGTGCAGCTCGTTTAGTATTACCGCAAAATAGGGAAGAGAGTTTCATGGATATGATAAGCGAGTTGGGATGGCGATCATTATACATTTCTCATTGTGGTGAGATTTTATCACGAAATTTTAACCACCAACTTTCTTTGCCGCCAATATACATAGGGAGAAATGATCATCGCAATAAAACAAGACAAAACAGTGCTTATACAAAAAGATTTAAGTGTTCGTTTTCCTTCATGTGCTGTTAGAGAATGGAATGGTAGAAAAATGGCCTTAAGGTGGTTCGATGAACCCTCTGCCAGGCACTCGAGTGTAAACTTCAGAATAGTAATGCAGATGTAGATGTCGATGTTGACTGTTTCATATCTGCACTGGAAATTTATGACCTGTTCATTGATTTTGTAAGTTAGGTTTGTACACTGCTTGGAGTTGACTAGATACACCTTCAGCATTTGCATAGACATGGCATTTATGTCGTGAACCTCAAGATTACTGAAGAGTAGCTCTTGGTTTACCGAGTCCGGGGCTCTAGTGAGGTCTAGAAATATGCATACTGTTTGCATATCTTGATCAAAGACATCAGACACTTTATAAAGAAGTTCTGTAGTTGCTGTGGCAGTGCTGTCATCCTTTTTGAGGTTATGCTGTGTCCATCAGCAATTTACCTTTCGAGAAATTGTGTCAGCAATACAGCTTCAAACACTTTGCTGAAGATGTGCATTAATAATATCAGCCTGAAGTTTGAATCCTCTTCCTTGCACTGTTTTTTATGCAGTGGTTTAACTGTGTTCCATTTCAATACGTTTGGAAAGTTGTGTTCTCTGGTACTACAGTTAACTGGGTAATTAACAGTTATTACTTTAACTATTTTTTAATTACATTTATTTAACCACAACACTACAGAAACCATCCCAACCTGATGAGTACTTTTCCGTTATTATCGTACCTATTTCCTGCTCACTCACTCCTTTAAATTCAAAAGGTGGCTGTTCAGTGAAGCAGAGCTTTACCTAATCACTTACGTTTGTAGGATAAATTGGACTGCCAGCTGCTGATATAAAGTATTTATTAAAAACACTGCAGACTTCATTGGAATCTTTAATTTTCGTAATACAGCTGTTGTTTCGCATGGACAGGGAATCTCTATCGTGAATTTTATAAATTATTATGCTATGGCTTATCGCGGTAAATGACAGCAAACGAAAGAGTGAAACTGCATGGTTTACAGCCGGGGTGTTCAACAACATCTGAAGGTCAGATCGTTGTCAACAGTGTCCAACGTCTGGGTTTGGGATTTAGCACAGTGTGTATAACAGTAACTAATTCATCATATAGCCGAAATACAGTACATTCTTACATTTCACAAGAAGAAAAACTTTACAATTTCTACATTAAATGGTACAGTAATTATCAATATTGTCACAAGCTTAATATGTTATCAACATCTAAGCGGACTTTAAAAAAAATCTGAATGTCGATGATTAGCTAGAATAACGTGTTTTATTCTGCCTCTCACGAAGATTTTTGCTCAGTTTCAAACATAACTAGATACCTCTCAAAACCATGTTTTCCTTTCTGTGTGTCACTGAGGCTTTGAATCCAAAGCTTTTCGTAATTCCTGAAACATCAAATGTCTGTAACTGCCTCCATTCGTGATTGCTAGGATGGCATGTACGTAGCAAATAAGCTGGACATTATGTTTTTGGGATCCATATTGGCTCTCTTGGAAAAAGTTATTTTGTTCCAGGTTGTACTTTGTGCTTTAGAATTATGTTATGGGTAAATGTGAAGTCGATATTTCTGTGACTCAGTTGTTACCTTTTGTTGATGTAAGTGACCTGTAAATTTTCCAACTGCTGGGAGTAATTTATTGCTCAAGAGTTCTATAATAAATTATGGTAAAGAATGGAACAAATACATTTGTAAATTCTATACATTGTTTTCAAAAGACGGTGTCAGGCATTGGCATCCTGTTTAGTTGTGGAGATTCTACTTGCTTTTCAACACCATTGGTAAGTACTGATGTTCACATTTCCAATGTTAATTACAGGGTGTGTCTGAGAAGAATCATCATTAGCTACAACAAACTTTTGACATCAATTGTAGAAGTGTTGGAAACTGTTGGCAAATGCTTCTTGTAGAATAGATGGAAGCACTGTGGTCACCCATTGATGGATACACGCAGTGTCTGCATGCTCAGCTTTCTCTCTGAGTGCAAGGTGACTGTTCTTCAACACTCATTTTCCAGATATGGTTCCAGCAGATTTCTTTTTGTGTCCCAGCTGTAATTAGCCCTGAAAGGCTAGTGAGCTCCCACAAGAAGCATTTGCCGACAGTTTCCTAAGGTTTTATAACCAGTGTCAGAAGTGTGTTGCAGCTAACTGTGGTTATTTTTAAGGCTAGTGAAATTTTGTTTGTAACCTTTGTTTCAGTTATTTTCTGAGACAATTCACTGAATTTTTAAGACTCACTGTGAATGATAAATGATTACAATGTTCCGTTATTTCCTTTTGGGAATGAACGTCAGAGTATAGCCGGCCGTTGTGGCCGAGCGGTTATAGGCGCTTCAGGTTCGAATCCTGCCTCAGGCGTAGATGTGTGTGATGTCCTTAGGTTAGTTAGGTTTAAGTAGCTCTAAGTCTAGGGGACTGATGATCTCAGATGTTAAGTTTCGTAGTGCTCAGAGCCATTTGAACTATTAGAGTGTAAGATGTAACATTTCAGCATTCATTTTGCTGTTTATCTTATTAAGAAGCACATGGAAAGTACTTTTTGGGCAGTGTTAGAATCCCTCCAAAGACCATAGGAAATTTTTATTGCACTGAGGATATGGCTATGACTACATTTTACTACTGTAGTTATTGAAGAGTCGCATGTTACTCTTCTGGTTTCAATTACCATCTCTATTCAAATGTTTCCCAAGAGATTGGATCTGTAAGTGACCGATAAGTCTAATATAATTCCATCATGGTGACACTACATGACTATCTATTCCATACAATTTTCAGAGGAGGAGTTTTGAATGGTTTGACAAGCAATTATATTGTATTCACTACTTACGAATTTGTTTTCTCAAACTGTTTTGGTGTGTGTAAATTCTTATCCAACTATAATGGAATAATTCCTGATACCTTGCCGCTCCTCTAGTGTAGTAGCTTCTCTTCTTGGTGATCACTTAGTAATGCAAGCTTCAGAACAAGTATGTTGGATACTGGATACAGCCAGCTTTCTGCATTGCGTATAATACGAACTTTACCAGTTTGTTATCTAGCTTCAGACGTCCTTGAAAATAATTCTAAAGTATCTCTAATACGTTAATATTTTCACTGGATGAAAATTTATTAGGATCTGCTCACTATTTTGAACCCATCATCAGTTGGGTTTGTCTTAAATCAATGGATCAATGCCAAATTGAAACGAAAACCTTTGCACATTTTTCATTTTTTGTACGCTGTCTACAGACTGATGTGTAATGCATTGCTGATTCGTTTAGAACAAGACTGGATGCGTGAGCTGCCTCCGTGGCTGCCCGCGGGCACCATGGGCATATGTATCGCTGTGCAGGCATGATGAGCATGCAGCTCGCATTCTCTTATTCGCTAATAGGGCCGAAGACTACTGTTAAAGGATGATCGACAGGTGACGCTCAAGTTGTAGTCACAATAGTTTTCTTTGAATTGTCGTAATTATTACGGTACGACAATGCAAAGAATAATTATGACACAACGTAATATGTGCATAGTATCTGCGGCCTTGAAGGCCAACCTTACACAGAAGTGCCATCGAATGAATGAGTAATAGTAGTTATCTTATAACAATTCTGTTGCGAAGAAAAGCAAATGAGTTTACCCTGGTGTGCATGATTCTACCTACCATCTCGTCACATAAGACTATGCATGTCAGTTATAAGGTTGTCAAACAGCCGTGTTATTTTCTCTCGTTTGTCAGAGAATGACATGTTATTTCTGGTCTTTCCCCTCTGTGACCACCTCATACTTAATGTACCACTTTCTTCCGTAAGTGAATGTATCGCTCTAGCTACGTTCGAAAAACTAAGAGCACGTTCATAAGTTCAAAAAAATGGCGCTGAACACTATGGGACTTAAGTTCTAAGGTCATCAGTCCCCTAGAACTTAGAACTACTTAAACCTAACTAACCTAAGGACATCACACACATCCATGCCCGAGGCAGGATTCGAACCTGCAACCGTAGCGGTCGCGCGGTTCCAGACTGTAGCGCCTAGAACCGCTCGGCCACTCCGGCCGGCTCATAAGTTCAGACGACAGAAAAGTGGTTCAACGTCTGCTGCTTGATAGAGGCACAACAAAGTGACAAAGAAATAAAGAAAGAATAAGCTTTTCACAGCTTAATGCCATATTGAGAACTTAAATGTGGCAAAGCAATAAACTGCATATGTGGACAGCACTGACAAGCGGTACAAAACGTTGCAAATCCTGACGTGTCAGTTTAGGACAGGAAAAGAGGAGGGCATACAGGGATCAACAAAAAGAGAGTGAAACATCACTCTGACTTGAGTTCTTCGTCACAAATATAACACAGACCTAAAATAATGACTGAAGAACGCAACATGTAACCTTACTGAGAAGTGTGGTGTTCTGAGCTGATCTGTTACTTATGAAAAACAAAGAATCATTTATTTCCATCACTTTACTATTGTCCTTAAATGTTTTTCACTAGCATCTAAATGTCTGAAGAAAGATGACTGGTTATCAGACGCGTTGCTCCAGTCACATGAAAGTTAGGAAGTACTCCTGAGATTCGATTTTGTTAATTTCATTGTTGAAAAAACACTTCCACACAAATATATGATTTGAAGAAACTGCAGATTCGAGCAGCGTTCGAAACAACTGCAGAAACTGTTCTTGCCGGAAGTTCTTGTAAAACATTTCAATATTTTCTGCAATGCGAAACCTCTACGTAAGCACACGACTGGACTGAAAGTCAGTGAGCTCCAACCGAATTTCAGGAGGTGCACTTTCAACGTCCAATGTTGAAGGAATTACAATAACACTAAAAGTGTCAAATCGATTTTAATCACTAAATCTACTACTAATTTTTTTTAGGAAAGCCTGTAGGACCATGACAAATTCATCTAAATGTCCACTCAGTGCCTTTTTCATTAATTATTTCATTTATAACTGACGCAACATTCGAAAACTGCACAAACGACCTTTCTGAAAGTTGTTTTATAAACAACAGCAATTTCCTTCGAAACCCAAACCGGTGTCATGTACTTCGGTAATTAGTTTGCGTCTACTTTGCAAAGCTGTACTCACAACATTTTTGTGTTTTGTAAGGTCAGTTAGAAATGCAAGATGTAATATACACTGCTGGCAATTACACTCTTTTACTGGCATTCTTTTCATGCGCATGAATGGTACTACGTCTTCACGGAAGTTGAAAAAAAAAAGTTCTAAAACAGTACCTCGACACAACCAGCGTGCTTCGTAAAAATACGGCACATCGACATAATCACATCCTTGCTCTGCCAGTCAGCGTTTAAACTGCCGATGTCCCAAACCGTGCGATCTCAGTTTACATCTACATCTACATCATACTTCTCAAACCAACTAATGGTGTGTGGAGGAGGCTACTTTCGGTACCACTATCTGGTCCCTCCAGCCCTGATCCACTCGCGAATAGTGCGAGGGAAGAATGATTGTCAACAAGCCTCTGTACTGGCTCTAATTTCTCGAATTTTCTCCTCGTGGTCAACACGCGAGATGTATTTGGGGGGAAGTAATATGTTGTCCGACTCCTCCTGAAAAGTGCTGTCCCGAAATTTCAGTAGTAAGTCTCTCTGTGATGCACAACGCCTCTCTTGTAACGTCTGCAGGTGAAGTTTGTTTAGCGTCTCCGTAACGCTCTCTCGCCAGCTAAACGATCCCGTGACGAAACACGCCGCTCTTCGTTGGATCTTCTCTAGCTCCTCTATCAGTCCTGCCTGATAGGGTTCCCACATAAATGAACAATACTCAAGAATCCGGCGAAAAAGTGCCTTATAAGCCATTTCTTTCGTGGATGAGTTACATTTTGTTAAGATTCTTCCGATGACTCTGAGTCTGGTGTCTGCTTTTCCCACTATCTGTTTTATGTGGTTGATCCACTAAGGTCGCTCTGGATATTTACGCCTAGATATTTTACGGCATACGCTGTCTCCAGCTGTTTATCATCAATATTTTAGCTGTACAGTAGTGGATTTCTTTTCCTATGTATGTGCAGTATGTTACATTTATTTACTTGTAAGGGTCAACTGCCAAAGCCTGCACCAGTCATCAATTCTCTGCAGGTCGTTCTGCAAATTCTTACTATCTTCTGAGGTTGCTACTTTGGTATAGACAACAGCATCAAGTGCGAATAGCCTTAAAGAGCATCCGACGCTTTCTACTAGATCATTTATACAGGGTGTTACAAAAAGGTACGGCCAAACTTTCAGGAAACATTGCTCACACACAAAGAAAGAAAATATGTTATGTGGACATGTGTCCGGAAACGCTTACTTTCCATGTTAGAGCTCATTTTATTACTTCTCTTCAAATCACATTAATCATGGAATGGAAACACACAGCAACAGAACGTACCAGCGTGACTTCAAACACTTTGTTACAGGAAATTTTCAAAATGTCCTCCGTTAGCGAGGATACATGCATCCACCCTCCGTCGCATGGAATCCCTGATGCGCTGATGCAGCCCTGGAGAATGGCGTATTGTATCACAGCCGTCCACAATACGAGCACGAAGAGTCTCTACATTTGGTACCGGGGTTGCGTAGACAAGAGCTTTCAAATGCCCCCATAAATGAAAGTCAAGAGCGTTGAGGTGAGGAGAGCGTGGAGGCCGTGGAATTGGTCCGCCTCTACCAATCTATGGGTCACCGAATTTGTTGTTGAGAAGCGTACGAACACTTCGACTGAAATGTGCAGGAGCTCCATCGTGCATGAACCACATGTTGTGTCGTACTTGTAAAGGCACATGTTCTAGCAGCACAGGTAGAGTATCCCGTGTGAAATCATAATAACGTGCTCCATTGAGCGTAGGTGGAAGAACATGGGGCCCAATCAAGACATCACCAACAATGCCTGCCCAAACGTTAACAGAAAATCTGTGTTGATGACGTGATTGCACGATTGCGTGCAGATTCTCGTCAGCCCACACATGTTGATTGTAAAAATTTACAATTTGTTCACATTGGAATGAAGCCTCATCCGTAAAGAGAACATTTGCACTGAAATGAGGATTGACATATTGTTGGATGAGCCATTCGCGGAAGTGTACCCGTGGAGGCCAATCAGCTGCTGATAGTGCCTGCACACGCTGTACGTGGTACGGAAACAACTGGTTCTCCCGTAGCACTCTCCATACAGTGACGTGGTCAGCGTTACCTTGTACAGCAGCAACTTCTCTGACGCTGACAATAGGGTTATCGTCAACTGCACGAAGAATTGCCTCGTCCATTGCAGGTGTCCTCGTCGTTCTAGGTATTCCCCACTCGCGAGTCATTGGCTGGAATGTTTCGTGCTCCCCAAGACGCCGATCAATTGCTTCGAACGTCTTCCTGTTGGGACACCTTCGTTCTGGAAATCTGTCTCGATACAAACGTACCGCACCACGGCTATTGCGCCGTGCTAATCCATACATCAAATGGGCATCTGCCAACTCCGCATTTGTAAACATTGCACTGACTGCAAAACCACGTTCGTGATGAACACTAACCTGTTGATGCTACGTACTGATGTGCTTGATGCTAGTACTGTAGAGCAATGAGTCGCATGTCAACACAAGCACCGAAGTCAGCATTACCTTCCTTCAATTGGGCCAACCGGCGGTGAATCGAGGAAGTACAGTACATACTGACGAAACTAAAATGAGCTCTAACATGGAAATTAAGCGTTTCCGGACACATGTCCACATAACATCTTTTCTTTATTTGTGTGTGAGGAATGCTTCCTGAAAGTTTGGCCGTACCTTTTTGTAACAACCTTTATATACTGTAAACAGCAACGGTCCTATCACACTTCCCTGTGGTACTCCGGATATTACCTTTACATCTGTCGATTTTGTTCCTTTAAGAGCGACGTGTTGAGTTCTGTCTGCTATAAAGTCTTGAATCCAATCGCAAGTCTGCTCCGATACTCCGTAAGCTTGTATGTTTTTTCATTAAACGGCATTGCGGGACGGTGTCAAATGCCTTACTGAAATCAAGGAACATGGCATCAGCCTGAGCACCGTTGTCCACTGCGCTGTGGATCTCATAGAGGAACAGAATGAGCTGAGTTTCGCAGAATCTCTGTTTACGGAATCCATGTTGATTTTTATAGAGGAGATGTTGACTTTCCAAAAACGTCATAATTCTTGAGCATAAAACATGTTCCACAATTCTATAACAGATTGACGTCAACAATGTAGATCTATCATTGTGTGTATCTGTCTTACGATCTTTCTTAAAAACAGGAATGACCTGCGCTTTTTTCCAGTCATTAAGTACCTTTAGTTGCTCAAGTGATCTACGATAAATTACTGCTAGAAGGGGAGCAAGCTATTTCGCATAATCTTTATAAACTATTATAAGTATCTCGTCTGGTCCTGACGCCTTTCCACTACTAATGATTGTAGCTGCTTCTCAATTCCGCGATCGGTTATCTCAAAATCTGCCATTTCGACGTTGGTACAACGATTGAAAGGAGGGACAGTATTACGATCTTCCGCATCGAAACAACTTCGGAAGACAGAATTCAGTATTTCGGCCTTCTCTCTGTTATCTTCCGAAAATGAATAGATGATTTTTACCCGGTTACTGATTTTACATACGACCAAAATCTCTTACGGTTTTTACTCAAGTTGGCTGACAGTGTCTTACTTTTAAAATCATTGAACGCTTCTCTCATTGCTCTCCTTACGCTCATTTTCCCTTCGTTCAGCTTTTGTTCGTCAGCTAGTTTTTTGCTTATCTTGAATCTGAGATGAAGTGCTCTTTCTTTTCGTAGCGATTTTCTAACACGGCTATTAAACCATGGTGGATATTTCCCATACCTTAAGACATTACTCGGAACATACTTGTCTAGGGAATATTGAACGATGCCTTTGAATTTTTGCTACTTTTTCTCCACACTTTCGTCCTCATCACCGAATTTTTGATGCTGACTGCTGAGATATTCTGAAATTTGTATCCTGTCTCCCTCGCTCCCTACCTTTCTTAACATTCCTTGTAGGGCCCGTCATCATAGATGCTGTCACAACCTTATGATCACTGATAGATTCCTCTACCTTAACTGATTCGATAAGTCAGGTCTGTTTGTTGCCAGGAGGTCTAGGACGTTACCCTCACGAGTTGGTTCTCTAACTATTTGCTCAAAGTAATTTTCGGACAAGACATCCAGAACAATGTCACACGAATACCTGTCTCTGGCACCAGTTTTGATGGTGTAACACTCCCAATCTATACCTGGTAAATTTAAGTCATCCACTACTACAACGGCATATCGAGAAAATTACGAATCATATTCTCCAAGTTCTGTTTGAAGCACTCTACAACTACAGATCCTGACCCAGGTGGTCTATAAAAGCATCCGATCACCACTTGTGAGTGTTCTTTGATACACAGCTTCACACAGATTAATTCAAATTCGGAATCCGTGATAACCTCGCTAGATTTTATCGAATTTTTTACTGCAATAAACACGCCGCCACCATTGGCGACTAACCTATTCTTACGATAAACATTCCACTCTGACCTTAGGATTTCGTTGTCAGTGACGTCTGGTTTCCACCAGCTCTCTATTCCCAATACTATATGTGCATTATAACCTTCAGTAAGTGATACTAGTTCTGGGACCTTTCCTTGGATGCTCCTGCAGTTTACTAAAATCATATTAATCTTTTCTATCTCTGATCTGCGAGGACCAAGATTCTCTGAGGTCATTGTGGCTGATTTAAGAGGCAAATCGTCTTTGATCCCAAGGGAGGGGTTCTGTAACCTAAAAAAGCCCCACGTGCACGCCACACGTACTCTGCTACCCTAGTAGCCGCTTCCTGCGTGTCGTGCACGCCTGACCTACTAAGGGGAACCCTGCAGTTCTGCACCCTATAGCGGAGACCGAGAAATTCGCATCCGATTCCGTCGCAAAGTCGTCTGAGCCTCTGGTTTAGACCTTCAGCTCTGCTCCAAACCAGAGGACCGCGATCAACCCTGAGTGCGATACTACAAATAGACAGCTTAGCCTGCACCCCGCGTGCGTTGCTAGTTACCTTCACCAAATCAGCCAGCGGCCGAAAGGAGCCGAGGATGACCTCAGAACCCAAGCGGCAGTCGTCACTAGTGCCGACATGTGCCACTACATGCAGCCAGCCGGTTGCACACAGTGCGCTCGATAGCCGCCGGCAGGGCCTCCTCCACACCACGGATGACACCTCCCGGCAAACATACCGAATGTGTTGTTGTTGTTGTGGTCTTCAGTCCTGGGACTGGTTTGATGCAGCTCTCCGTGCTACTCTATTCTGTGCAAGCTTCTTCATCTCCCAGTACCTACTGCAGCCTACATCCTTCTGAATCTGCTTAGAGTATTCATTTCTTGGTCTCCCTCTACGATTTTTACCCTCCACGCTGCCCTCCAATACTAAATTGGTGATCCCTCGATGTCTCAGAACATGTCCTACCAACCGATCCCTTCTTCTAGTCAAGTTGTGCCACAAGCTCCTCTTCTCCCCAATTCTATTTAATACCTCCTCATTAGTTATGTGATCTACCCATCTAATCTTCAGCATTCTTCTGTAGCACCACATTTCGAAAGCTTCTATTCTCTTCTTGTCTAAACTATTTATCGTCCACGTTTCACTTCCATACATGGCTACACTCCATACAAATACTTTCAGAAACGACTTCCTGACACTTAAATCTACACTCGATGTTAACAAATTTTTCTTCTTCAGAAACACTTTCCTTGCCATTGCCAGTCCACATTTTATATCCTCTCTACTTCGACCATCATCAGTTATTTTTCTCCCCAAATAGCAAAACTCCTTTACTACTTTAAGTGTCTCATTGCCTAATCTAAGTCTCTCAGCATCACCCGACTTAATTCGACTACATTCCATTATCCTCGTTTTGCTTTTGTTGATGTTCATCTTATACCCTCCTTTCAAGACACAGTCCATTCCGTTCAATTGCCCTTCCAAGTCCTTTGCTGTCTCTGACAGAATTACAATGTCATCGGCGAACCTCAAAGTTTTTATTTCTTCTCCATGGATTTTAATTCCTACTCCGAACTTTTCTTTTATTTCCTTTATTGCTTGCTCAATATACAGATTGAATAACATCGGGGATAGGCTACAACCCTGTCTCACTCCCTTCCCAACCACTGCTTCCCTTTCGTGCCCCTCAACTCTTATAACCGCCATCTGGTTTCTGTACAAATTGTAAATAGCCTTACGCTCCCTGTATTTTACCCCTGCCACCTTTAGAATCTGAAAGAGAGTATTCCAATGAACATCGTCAAAAGCTTTCTCTACGTCTACAAATGCTAGAAACGTAGATTTGCCTTTCCTTAATCTTTCTTCTAAGATAAGTCGTAGGGTCAGTATTGCCTCAAGTGTTCCAATATTTCTACGGAATCCAAACTGATCTTCCCCGATGTCGGCTTCTATCACTTTTTCCAGTCGTCTGTAAAGAATTCGCGTAAGTATTTTGCAGCTGTGACTTATTAAACTGATAGTTCGGTAATTTTCACATCTGTCGACACCTGCTTTCTTTGGGATTGGAATTATTATATTCTTCTTGAAGTCTGAGGGTATTTCGCCTGTCTCATACATCTTGCTCACCAGATGGTAGAGTTTTGTCAGATCTGGCTCTCCCAAGGCTGTCAGTAGTTCTAATGGAATGTTGTCTCCTCCGGGGCCTTGTTTCGACTCAGGTCTTTCAGTGCTCCGTCAAGCTCTTCACGCAGTATCATATCTCCCATTTCATCTTCATCTACATCGTCTTCCATTTCCATAATATTGTCGTCAAGTACATCGCCCTAGTATAGACCCTCTACATACTCCTTCCACCTTTCTGCTTTCCCTTCTTTGCTTAGAACTGGGTTTCCATCAAAGCTCTTGATATTCATGCAAGTGGTCCTCCTTTCTCCAAAGGTCTCTTTAATTTTCCTGTAGGCAGTATCTATCTTACTCCTAGTGAGATAAGCCTCTACATCCTTACATTTGTCCTCTAGCCATGCCTGCTTAGCCATTTTGCACTTCCTGTCGATCTCATTTTTGAGACGTTTGTATTCCTTTTTGCCTGCTTCATTTACTGCATTTTTATATTTTCTCCTTTTATCAATTAAATTCAATATTTCTTCTGTTACCCAAGGGTTTCTACTAGCCCTCGTCTTTTTACCTATTTGATCCTCTGCTGCCTTCACTATTTCATCCCTCAAAGTTACCCATTCTTTTTCTACTGTATTTCTTTCCCCCATTCCTGTCAGTTATTCCCTTATACTCTCCCTGAAACTCTATACATCCTCTGGCTCTTTCAGTTTATCCTGGTCCCATCTCCTTAAATTCCCACCTTTTTTGCAGTTTCTTCAGTTTTAATCTACAGTTCATAACCAATAGATTGTGGTCAGAGTCTACATCTGCCCCTGGAAATGTCTTACAATTTAAAACCTGGTTCCTAAATCTCTGTCTTACCATTATATAATCTATCTGATACTTTTTAGTATCTCCAGGGTTCTTCCATATACAGGGTGAGTCACCTAACGTTACCGCTGGATATATTTCGTAAACCACATCAAATACTGACGAACCGATTCCACAGGCCGAACGTGAGGAGAGGGGCTAGTGTAATTGTTTAATACAAACCATACAAAAATGCGCGGAAGTATGTTTTTTAACACAAACCTACGTTTTTTTTTTTAAATGGAACCCCGTTAGTTTTGTTAGCACATCTGAACATATAAACAAATACGTAATCATGCCGTTTGTTGCATTGTAAAATGTTAATTACATCCGGAGATATTGTAACCTAAAGTTGACGCTTGAAACCTCCGACGTTCAGTTGCGTGTTGTAACAAACACGGGCCACGGTCGGCGAGCAGCATCTGCAGTGACATGTTTACGATGACGACCGTGTTTACGAGTGTGGCCGAAGTGCACTGTTGTGGTTTGGTCTAGCTGTCGCAGTGTCCGCATGTAGCGCTTGCTGCTATTGTTATTCTGCATTCGTCTCCGCACGCAGACCAACTGTAGTACACCGTGTTACCAGACGCCTGTGATAGTGTTGTGCTATAGGAACTGTGACCATGGTGCATTCGAACTCTGAAAAGGCGGAGATGATACTCATCTATGGCGAGTGTCGACGAAATGCAGCAGAAGCCTGCAGGGTCTATGCAGAACGTTACCCGGACGGAGAGCATCCAACGTGCCGCACATTGCAAAACATCTACCGCCAACTGTATGCAACAGGTTGGGTCGTAGCACGCAAACGGGTCCGTAACAGGCCCCTCACAGGAGTAGCGGGTGCAGTTGGTGTGTTAGCTGCTGTTGCCATGAACCCACACATGAGTACACGGGACATTGCGAGAGCCGGTGGACTGAGTCAAAGTAGTGTCTTGCGCATACTGCATCGTCACCGCTTTCACCCGTTTATGTGTCGCTACATGGTGATGACTTTAATCACCGAGTGCAATTCTGTCAATGGGCATTAACAGAGAATGCGTTGCAGTTCTACCTGTTTACCGATGAAGAGGGTTTCACAAACCACGGGGCAATGAATCTACGGAACATGCATTACAGGTCCGTGGACAATCCTCGCTGGCTCAGACTGGTAGAGCGACAGCGACCGTGGACTGTAAATGTATGGTGCGGAATCATTGGCGACCACGTCATTGGTCCTCACTTCATTGCAGGGGCCCAAACAGCTGCAACCATACATCGCGTTGCTACAGAATGATCTGCCAACGTTGCTCGAAAATATCCCACTGGAAACGCGTCGACGTATGTGGTATCAGCATGGTGGTGCACCTGCACATTCCGCAATTAACACTAGGCTGACCCTTGACAGGATGTTCGACAGGCGTTTCATAGGACGTGGAGGACGCATAAATTGGCCAGCCCGTTCTCCTGATCTTACACCTCTGGACTTCTTTCTGTGCGGTACGTTAAAGGAGAATGTTTACCGTGATGTGCCTACAACCCCAGAGGATATGAAACAACGTATTGTGGCAGCCTGCGGCGACATTACACCAGATGTACTGCGGCGTGTACGACATTCATTACGTCAGAGATTGCAATTGTGTGCAGCAAATGATGGCCAACACATTGAACATCTATTGACCTGACATGTCGGGACACACTCTATTCCACTCCGTAACTGAGAGCGGAAAACACGTGTGTACGTGTACCTCACCCCTCATGGTAATGTACATGTGCGCCAGTGAAAAAGACCAATAAAAAGGTGTTAGCATGTGGACGTAATGTGCTGTTGCAGTCTCTTCTGTACCTAAGGTCCATCACCGTTCCCTTTGGATCCTACGTAATTCGGTGCTCTCCGATACACACGATCGAACAGCGGAGGAGTGGTACTCAAGCGTCAACTTTAGGTTACAATATCTCCGGATGTAGTTAACATTTTACAATGCAACAAACGGCACTGATTACGTATTTGTTTATATGTTCAGATGTGCCAACAAAACTAACGGGGTTCCATTTAAAAAACGTAGATTTGTGTTAAAAACATACTTCTGTGCATTTTTGTATGGTTTGTATTAACCAATTACACTAGCCCCTATCCTCACGTTTGGTCTGTGGAATCGATTCGTCAGTATTTGATGTGGTTTACGAAATATATCCAGGGATAACGTTAGGTGACTCACCCTGTATACAACCTTCTTTCATGATTCTTAAGCCAAGTGTTAGGTATGATTAAGTTATGCTCTGCGCAAAATTCTACCAGACAGCTTCCTCTTTCATTTCTTAGCCCCAATCCATATTCACCTACTATGTTTCCTTCTCTCCCTTTTCCTACGCTTGAATTCCAGTCACCCATGACTATTAAATTTTCGTCTCCCTTCACTGTTTGAATAATATCTTTTATCTCCTCATACATTTCATCAATTTCTTCGTCATCTGCAGAGCTAGTTGGCATATAAATTTGTACTACTGTAGTAGGCGTGGGCTTCGTGTCTATCTTGGCCATGATAATGCGTTCACTATGCTGCTTGTAGTAGCTTACCCGTACTCCTATTTTTTTTATTCATTATTAAACCTACTCCTGCATTACCCCTATTTGATTTTGTATTTATAACCCTGTATTCACCTGACCAAAAGTCTTATTCCTCCTGCCACCAAACTTCACTGATTCCCACTATATCTAACTTTAACCTATCCATTTCCCTTTTTAAATTTTCTAACCTACCTGCCCGATTAAGAGATCTGACATTCCGCGCTCCGATCCGTAGAACGCCAGTTTTCTTTCTCCTGATAACAACGTCCTCCTGAGTAGTCCCCGCCCGGAGATCCGAATGGGGGACTATTTTACCTCCGGAATATTTTACCCAAGAGGACGCCATCATCATTTAATCATACAGTAAAGCTGCATGCCCTCGGGAAAAATTACGGCTGTAGTTCCCCCTCGCTTTCAGCCATTCGCAGTACCAGAACAGCAAGGCTATTTTGGTTAGTGTTACAAGGCCATCATCCAGACTGTTGCCCCTGCAACTACTGAAAAGGCTGCTGCCCCTCTTCAGGAACCACACGTTTGTCTAGCCTCTCAACAGATACCCCTCCGTTGTGGTTGCACCTACGGTACGGCTATCTGTATCGTTGAGGCACGCAAACCTCCCCACCAACGCCAAGGTCCGTGGTTCATGAGGGGGACATACCTAATGCACACTGGAATTCTTTTCCGTCTTGCGTACTGTCTCCCTGAGAGGCTCCATCACTCGCCTAACTTTGAAGCTCTCAATGACTAACATACCCACCCTCTGTACTTGTCTGGACTGGGCAGGAAAATCGATCGCTGGCCCAACAGGCCGTGCTGGTTCAGAGTTATCATCAATACTTGGTAGCACCTCGTACCTGTTGCTGAGACGTAGGGAGCCTGCCGCACGGCCTGCTCACTCTTTCACCTTCCGCCCAGTGACAAGCGAACCTACGACTGTCTGCCACCCACTCTGGTGTGAAGACGGCCCTGTCATATAATGCGTATCAGAAGCCGCAGCGACGACCGGGTCACCAGGGGATTCCAGTGGCACCAAAGGCGTCGCCCCGACGTCACCGCAACTTCGAGCATTAGCTAGAAGCTTGTCGATGGCAGCCAACGCAGCTTCCAGCTGTTTACGGGCAGCAGGCAACTCTCCTTGTGTGCGCTCACAACAAGCACAGTTTCCGGCCATATCGTACTGTGTATAAAACACATATAAGGTCACAAATGGCGCTACTGAGTTTGAAATGTATACAAAATATACCAAAGGAGAATGAAGCAACTCTAAAAGTTGCCGTGCAGATTTCTCACTGTACTCTGAGACCGCAAGCTATTAAACAGAAATGAATTTTTTACTTCTGCCAGTACCTCGTCTCCTACCTTTCAAACTTTACAGAAGCTCTTCTGCGAACCTTGCAGAACTAGCACTCCTGAAAGAAAGGATATTGCGGAGACATGGTTTAGCCACAGCCTGGAGGATGTTTCCAGAATGAGATTTTCACTCTGCAGCGGAGTGTGCGCTGATATGTAACTTCCTGGCAGGTTTAAACTGTGTGCCGGACCGAGACTCGAACTCGGGACCTTTGCCTTTCGGGGGCAAGTGCTCCACCATCTGAGCTACCCAAGCACGACTCACGCCCCGTCGTCACACCTTTACTTCTGCCAGTGCCTCGTCTCCTACACAAGGATATTCACAATACTTACGCAAAAACAAAATTTACGACTAATTTTCTAACCACTAGTCTGCACACTAAAATACACAGGTATAGTTCACTTCTTTGTAGAAGAACGTGAAAAAAACAAAGACTAAATGAATTTACTGTTTAGCAGATAAGTGCTGCTGCTGCTGCTGCGCGTCCTCTCAGCTCGGCGGCTGCCACTGCACTGTTTTTTCAAGTTTTGCCAACAGATTAACGCTGCGGAGGACACCTTGTATCGCTGGTACCCTCTGATGAATGTTAACTTCTTCACCTTTTTCTTATCAAATAAACGACACCAGACCTTTGACCAATAATTGCAACAATAATGTTTCCTAAGGAAGAAAATACGTCATCAGACATAGTTGTATCTTGCACTGGCACTAAATCGACGAGTTCCTCCATCAATTTCAACTCAGCGTCAACACTTCTCACAAATACAGCAAGTACATCAGTACATTCTTCCAAAGCCAAAGAGAAAAAAACCGAATCTTTACTCCTATCTTTCAGTTACATTTTCACATCGTTTACCATTTCTTCGATGCGTCGTCTGCGAACTGTTCTCCGTGAAATAGAAACTGTTTCGAAAAGCGAAAGGGCCGCTGGATAAGATCGTTGCGGCAGCAACAAAACACTCTGTAACATATTAACAGAATCTTCCGTCGGTTCTTGGTAGAACAACATTATAATAATAAATGAAAAGCACCAGTTTGCTTTTGTTCTACAATATTATTTTTATTGCTAACCGGTTTTCGGCTTACAAGGCCATCTTCAGGCATTTACTGAGTATTATCACCAAAGAAGTTAAATGTTAGCAGACAACACTGGAAGAGAAGTAAAACATCTAGAGTGAAGTAGAAACATACAGTGAGTAACATCTTTGCAATGAAATAGTAAAAACTGAACAGTACATAAATAACAATGGAGTTGACAGGAAAACATTTAGCACAATATAAGAATAACATGCCTACATAACGGTATCTATTGATAAACAAAACTATTGAAATAAGATAAACTTAGTACTAGGCAAGGCTGCATCAAGAGGTATGAAACATGGAGAGTGATACACAACCAATTAAAAAAGAAGAGACAGTTGTCAATGTAAATACAGAATACACGAAGAACTTAAGCTATATCAATACGATAAACAGAAATTAATAAATGCAGGAAAATTGAGGTGTTTGAGGGAACCTACAGTTTGAGAATGTGGTGGTACTGCATTTTAACATTAACTTTATAATCAAAGCAGTGGCTGTATACCAGTTTACATTAAATAAATGAGCAAAGTAAAATATGAACAGTATTTGATGAGACAACTACAAGGGGAGTAAAACATGGACAGTAATACAAGTACAAGTTAAAAGCAAACCCTTAACTATTGAAACTACAGCATATGTGGAATACAAAGACAACTGCAACAAATAAAACAACTTAATGACTACAGGAAAATGGGAATATGTAGGAAGAGAGGGTGTGGGAAGTAATGAACAACAAAGATGATTATATGAAGTTTAGGAGAGGGGAAGTGTTGAGTTGTGTCTGGTCATTTAGGATGAGATCTGGACTGTGAGCAAGATGTTTGTTAATTTCCAGGGCTTCCAGCAGGTTGAGTTTATGGCCTTTGTTTGCTAAGTGAAGTACATGGGACACTGGCTGGTAGTTGTGACCCTCACCCAGCACATGCTCAGCAAATGCAGAGTCTGAATTCTGCAACCTCCAGCTGCGTTCATGTTCAGCCAGCCTAGTTGATATGTCTCTGCCTGACTGACCAATGTAAAATTTGTCACAATCAGATCAGGTGATTTTGTATACCCCACTGTTGGCTAATAACTGGATCTTATCTTTGCTATTAAAAACACACTGGGCTGTAGTGTTCCTGACATAGTAGGAAACCCTATACTTGCAGGATTTCGGTGCTTTGGCTATAGTCTGTGATACCTTACCTAGAAATGGTAGAGTACACCATTTCTTGCAGACAGTGGATGGGGAAGCAGGTGGGGCATAGAGGAGGGGTATAATTTTCCGTTTTTGTTTCCTGTGCAAGATGTGGTCAATAAGAACTGGATTGTAGCCATTGGCTGAGGCAATAAATTTTATTGTATCTAACTCTGCTTTAAAATCATCTCTGGACATGGGGATGGATATGAGACGGTGTACCATTGAGTGGAAAGCTGCATGTTTGTGAGCTATGGGGTGTTGTGAGCAAGAAGGTATTACTGTGTCTGTAGTAGTTGTTTTTCTGTAAATTTTGAAACAATGTGTGTGTGTACTAATGTCAATGGTGAGATCTAAGAGGTTTATGGATTTGTTGCCAATTTCCATAGTGAACTGGATATTTTTATGTTGACCGTTTAGGTTTTTCAAGAATGTGTTGAGTTGTCTTGTAGTACCAGTCCACATACACAGGACATCATCTACATATCTAAACCAGTATTTGATGTTTGCACTCAAAGGTTCTGTTTTTAGAAAATTTTGTTCAAAATGGTCCATAAATATTTCAACCAACAGTGGACTAAGAGGGGAACCCATAGCTAAGCCATCTAATTGTTTATAAAGAGTGCCTTGGAACTGGAAATAGTTCTGTGCAAGGCAGGTCTGTGTGGCAAGTCTCAAGTCATTCAATTCCACAGGATTGACATTAGACTTGTGCATCAGCTCTGTCAGAATGTCTATACATTCTACTACTGGTATGTTAGAAAACAAACTGCTGACATCAAAGGATACTAATTTATCACTGTGTGAGACAGATATACCTTTTAACTTGTTTACTAGGTCCACAGAGTTTGAAATACCATGCTTTGGTAACAGATTCTTCAGCGCTTCCGTTCAGCGCTGTTTTGGCTATTTTAAGAGCTGTATGATAGCTCGCTCTCAATGCGTCGTCATTGTGGATGACATGGTTCTCTTCCTTAAAAACGTTAAGAAGAAGAGGTAAAATCGAGGGCAAAACCACATAATGCGTTATAAAGAATAATAAGATTTTCAAGTAGTGAATAACTCTCTCTTCTGTTTTACTCGAGGAGTTTGGTCTTGCTTCCCTCAGTATCCAAAGCGATCATGAATTTCTCGTGAATAAGTTGAAAACGTCGCTTCACATCGTACTTCTTCCGCGCCGATAAAATACCATACAAAACAGACACTGAGGGCTGGTTTGTGTTTCAATTAAAAATGTAAACTACTTCCCACTGTGGGTTGAGGCGTAGGAATTCGACCGGTTTTTGTTTTGTGCATGTTAACTCTTCCTCTGCAGTTTATCTCTCACTAACTTTATATTATCACGAATGCCATAGAGCCTTAGACACACGCGCGTATCGGAAGTACATGGCTCTAAGCACTATGGGACTTTAACATTTAAGGTCATCAGCCCCCTAGACTTAGAACTACTTACACCTAACTAACCTAAGGACATCACACACATCCATGCCCGAGGCAGGATTCGAACCTGCAACCGTAGCAGCAGGGTGGTTCCGGACTGAAGCGCCTAGAACCGCTCCGTCACAGCGGCCGGCGCGTATCGGAAGCATACGCGCTTTATTACGTGAGTGGTGGAGGAGGAAGTGCTGGCTGACAACGCCCGCGCACAAGCAGTGTGGGCAGGTCGTGAGGTTTATTGTACTAAGATCACTTGGGAAAATAGTAAGTGAATCTAGATATGATACCGTATTAAGAAATATATTTTGCAGAAGCAGAGGCAAAGCATTCCTCAAAATCACTATACACTACGGAAATTTGTAATACTTTCTATAAAAATAATTCGCAACATGTGATGATTTATCGTTCTTTAAATTTTTTAATCCAGCCAGAGTATTTCTGTATAAGCGTCAAAATTAGTGTTTCCCGACATGGTTATCGCGATTCCTGACGCATGTTTGCTTGCTACTTACAACAGAAAAGTTGTCTAGTGGCCTTCGAATCTTCTTTTAGTTCTGTTGCGGATTATAACAATCACAGCATTGTTCGAGGCGTTTCACAGTTAAACATCTGACAGTTTATTCCATAAACCATGCTTTCATCACATATACTTCTGTTTTCATAATTTCCACCGTTATTCCAACTGTACCAGCTATTTCTGCAACTTTCATGGATCAAATATCCGCCGCGCGGGGTAGCCGTGCGGTCTAAGGGGCCTTGTCACGGTCCGTGCGGCTTCCCCTGTCGGAGGTTCGAATCCTCCCTCGGGCATGGGTGTGTTTGTTGCCCTTAGCGTGAGTTAGATTAAGTAGTGTGTAAGCTCAGGGACCGATGACCTCAGCAGTTTGGTCCCCTAAGGCCTTACCACAAATTTCCAAAACATAGCGGTTCGTCAAAAATACGTAAACACCAAAAACACAACACATTACCATGCCTAACACGGTGTAGGAAACCCATTAGCATTTGAAACAGCTTTTGCTCGTCTCGGAATGGATAAATACAGGTCCGATGATTTTGAAGGGGATCTTATACAATTCTCCCTACAAAACAGTGGGAATTCAATCTTAGCTGATATACAGGACTGGTTCACTGACAAAGCAGGTCACACCATGTCCACCCCCGGTAGACATTGCCCTATTATAAAATGTTGGGAATTTAAATTTTAGGGGTCAGCTCAAAATTTTGGCGGGAAACTCATAAAAAAGCCCAGTTTCGCTAATGTGTTTCCTGTGGGAGTAGGGCTTTTGTCCTAAGTATAAATTGGCAGAAAATTCAAAATGGTGCATTATCATACTGGTTGACTTAGAATACTGGGACAAGCTCTACGAGGAATTCTGGCCCTGACTCTATGGGGTCAGAGACAAAGGGTATTTGTGCAGGTCCAGGCTTGTCTGCTAAGCTACTAGACATTCCCCCCCCCTCCCTCCCGCCCCCTCAATCTGCTGTTTACGCTGAGGCCACTGCATACTGCTTCTCCTAACAAAGTTTAGATGCGTAACCGGCTGACACCAAGCCTTATAGCGTCAACCGTCCGTCCGTGGGTACCGCGAGTGTCAGCGTCCCTCCGAAGTCGCGGCTGCGGCTGCGGCCACTGCCGAAAGCCAGCCGAGCCACAGCGGCTGCCGTACACCGAGCCACAGCGCACCAGGGCACCCGACAGCCCACCCGCGACTCGCTCCGCAGAGGTTTCGCTAAGTCCACTACTCTGTCCATCTTTCTGACGTTTAGCAAAAGATGTCCCTAAAAAAAAAATGGTTCAAATGGCTCTAAGCGCTATGGGACTTAACATCTGAGGTCATCAGCCCCCTAGACTTAGAACTACTTAAACTTAACTAACCTAAGGACATCACACACATCCATGCCCGAGGCAGGATTCGAACCTGCGACCGCAGCAGCAGCGCGGTTCCGGACTGAAGCGCCCAGAACCGCTCTGCCACAGCGGCCGGCGTAAAAGATGTTCCTATTTCAATAGTTTTAATGCATCTCTACTTATACAGAGGACGCGTGTAGTGCAGATGTAACTAACTACACTACTGGCCAATAAAATTGCTACACCACGAAGATGATGTGCTACAGACGCGAAATTTAACCGACAGGAAGAAGATGCTGTGATATGCAAATGATTAACTTTTCAGAGCATTCACACAAGGTTGGCGCTGGTGGCGACACCTACAACGTGCTGACACGAAGAAAGTTTCCAACCGATTTCTCATACACAAACAGCAGTTGACCGGCGTTGCCTGGTGAAACGCTGTTGTGATGCCTCGTGTAAGGAGGAGAAATGCTTACCATCACGTTTCCGATAAAGGTCGGATTGTAGCCTTTCGCGATTGTGGTTTATCGTATCGCGACATTGCTGCTCACGTAGGTCGAGATTCAATGACTGTTAGCAGAATATGGAATCGATGGGTTTAGGAGGGTAATACGGAACTATCAGTCGAGATGACAGGCAACGGATCGTGCAGCCACGTCTCGATTCCTGAGTCAACAGATGGGGACGTTTGCAAGACAACAACCATCTGCACGAACAGTTCGACGACGCTTGCAGCAGCATGGACTATCAGCTCGGAGACCATGGCTGCGGTTACCCTTGACGCTGCATCACAGACAGGAGCGCCAGCGATGGTGTACTCAACGACGAATCTGAGTGCACGAATGGCAAAACGTCATTTTTTCGGATTAATTCACGTTCTGTTTACAGCATCATGATGGTCGCATCCGTGTTTGGCGACATCTCGGTGAACGCAGATTGGAAGCTAGTATTCGTCATAGCCATACTGGCGTATCATCCGGCGTGATCGTATGGGGTGCCATTGGTTACACGTCTCGGTCACTTCTTGTTCGCATTGACGGCACTTTGAACAGTGGACGTTACATTTCAGATGTGTTACGACCCGTGGCTCTACCCTTCATTCGATCCCTCCGAAACCCTACATTTCAGCAGGATAATGCACGACCGCATGTTGCAGGTCCTGTGCGGGCCTTTCTGGATACAGAAAATGTTCGACTGCTGCCCTGGCCAGCACATTCTCCAGATCTCGCACCAATTGCAAACGTCTGGTCAATGGTGGCTGAGCAACTGGCTCGTCACAATACGCCAGTCACTACTGTTGATGAACTGTGATATCGTGTTGAAGCTGCATGGGCAGCTGTACCTATACACGCCATCCAAGGTCCGTTTTACTCAATGCCCAGGCGTACCAAGGCCGTTATTACGGCCAGAGGTGGTTGTGCTGGGTACTGTTTTCTCAGGATCTATGCAGCCAAATTGCGTGAAAATGTAATCACATGTCAGTTCTAGTATAATCTATTTGTCAAATGAATACCTGTTTATCATCTGCATTTCTTCTTGGTGTAGCAATTTTAATGGCCAGTAGTGTACATATTGTAAACAATAATACGCTGACGGAAAAAAATCGCAAAACCAAGGAGTTGTGCGGCAAACGAAAGATGGTAAGCGTGTTTCTACATCTATAAGATGAATATATTCAAATTTCGCGCCAGACGCATAAGAGTGGCGCTAGTAGCACCACTACGAGGATGCAAAGCAGGTTTGTTTTAAATACACACTGCAATGGTCATGAGCATTAGTTACCTTTGAGATTGGATGTGGTGAGTTGATGTTTGTCAATAATGCCTTTAAGGCGACGAAGACGATATTATGAATCGCTCACTGAACCTGAACGAGCTCGTATAATAGGGTTACGAGAAGCTGGATATTCTTTCTGCGATACTGTAGAAATACCTGGTAGGAATGTAGCCACTGTACATGACTGCTGGTAGCGGTGATCACAGGTATGTACGGTAGCAAGAAAATTGGGCTCTGGAAGGCCATGTGGCACTACCGAGAGGGAAGACCATCGTTTTCGGCGTATGGCTCTGGTGCATCTGCAGCTGCAATTTGAGCAGCAGCTGGCAACACAGTGACACAACGAACTTTGACAATTCGGTTACTTCAAGGACAGCTCTGAGCCAGACGTCCTGTAGTGCGCATTCCACTGGTCCCAATCCACCGCCTTTTGCGGCTTCAGTAGTGCCAAGTGAGAGTTCATAGGAGGGCAGGGTGGAGGTCTGTTATGTTTTTTGATGGAAACTGGTTCTGCCTTGATGCCAGTGATGATTGTGTGTTGGTTAGAATAACGTCAGTTGAGGGCCTGCAACCAATCTGTCTGCATGGTGGACATGTTGGAACTATATTTGAAGCTATAGTCTGGGATGCAATTTCGTATGATAGCAGGTGCACTCTCGTGGTTATCCCACACACTTTGACTATCAATTTGTTTGTCAGTCTGGTGATTCGAACTGTTGTGCTGCCATTCATGAACAGCATTTTCAAGGTGGCAGGATATTTTACCACCTAATATATTATTCTCCATGATACGTCGATTCAATTGATACAGCACATGCCTTACTTTGGACGTAATTAGCCTAATTTGCATAATGAGGAGTGCAATGAGCAGTGGGCATACATGTGGCTATCGTGTACATAGTATTAATAGTCCCTTCCTACATTTTCATAACAATGTGGAACAAAAGTGAAACGGCTCCGTCCCTTGGGTTAGGACGCAGAAGTGCCACATGGAAATCCACTTTAGGGAAAATTAGCGAGACACAACAAACCGACCCTCACGGCGGGGAGCCAGTTTAAGACGACAATTGTCTGGGCCGTCGCCTCTGAGCATTTCTAAGGCAGGTGGAAAAAGCTATCTGCGTCGCAGTTTTAGTAAACACTTAGGTCACGTGATCCTGTCGTGAATAGTTCATGTGCTTCACATGTAAAAACTCGTGTCTGGCGAAACTTAAATGCAACAACAAAAACTCGGATGCTGACTGAACGAAAGGAAGACAAGGAGGCAGAAGATGACGTTATTGTGATGCAGAAGTTCACTAGGGAAATGCTGATTAGCTCGAACAAGCAAATGCAGAATGTACCGAGCACTCCCACTGCTTGATACCAGTCTCGGTGAGAGTCAAGGCCGCGGTTCAGTGAGGAAAGTACACGAAAATATCGTAACTGTGAGTGGATAACTGAAGCTCTCTTCTCTCGAGAGGCGTCGAGTGTTGCACGGGGCGCTTAACGCCGTGTGGTGTCGCAGAGAGAAGTTTTTTTGTGAACATTTTTGGTTCTCTAGGCTCTATTTCAGCCATATTTGTGCTGAATCCTTCGTAGGTCTCCAAATCGGAGGAAATGAGACGTGTAGTTGCAGTTAACATTCTTCCGAGTACTTTGAACGCAATATGGTACACGTCGTCCAGCCCTGGACAGTGTACAACGACATTTTGTCTCAGCCTAGGGACGCATACAGTCTTGCGCTTCACAGAAACTTAGTGAAGTTTTCGACTGGTTAAAATCAGTCAGAGGCCAGCATAGTTTTATTAGTTTGACAGGTAACACAAGTCACACACAGCAGCAAGCCGCCGTCGCCACTTTCGCTGCACACTTCGAAAAATAAACGACGAATTCCTGAGGCACTAAATGTTGAAGTCACTAGCGTGCTTTCGCTCCAGAACTGCGTATGCTTGGAATAGTAGCTAGAATCTCCTCATGTTCGTGGCAGCCACGTCATCCTGAGGTTTAAATTTGGATAAGTCACACAGGTGATAAGAAAGATTTCCGAGCTACAGAAGCTTAGTTTATGTTGCAAGAATGAACATTTCTGACGGAAATTTCAGTTGAGAATTCTACTTGCAATTTTGTCATTTTTTTCGTATTACGTTTTGTTAAATTTGAAGAATATACTTTTGTAGCAATATATTTTTGACACAGGATCTCCTAAGATTACCATTTTCGCATCCAGAACCCGAATGTGTATGATAATTTATGCAATAAAAATTTTCTGTATGCAGAGATTAGACTGTTTGTTTGTCCTAAAACAGAGCCCTCCTTCCTCATTGACATATTTGAGGTACACCAACAACAGCTGTTCTTCTGACGTTTAACAGTGGCCGTGTCTGGGATCTCTGAACCTGGAAAGGTCTGGGTTCACAGACTTGATATTTTCCTTTTCAGAGCACTCCTTACACGCTAAGTGGTGGAATAGATTACAAAAAAACAGAGTATTCTGAATGTTAGACAACAGCGACCTTGCTAGGATGCTTAAATGGTTGCTATTCGGATGATTAATTGTATAGAGGCAATATCCTGCTGGAAATGAGAGTTGAAAATTTGCGAACACATTTAATTATTAGTTACTAGGAACACTAGTATCATCTGCAAGGATTCTCATTTTATTGAAATTCTGTGAGTTACTAGCAGCCATTAGGTGCATTATCCTATTAGAAAAATAAATTACTCCCAATGGACACTAGAAGAAAATGGTTCAAATGGCTCTAAGCACTATGGGACATAACATATGAGGTCATCAATCCCCTAGACTTAGAACTACTTAAACCTAACTAACCTAAGGACATCACACACATGCATGCCCGAGGCAGGATTCGAACCTGGGACCATAGCAGCAGCGCAGTTCCGGACTGAAGCGCCTAGAACCGCTCGACCACAGTGGCTGGCAACGGACACTAGACCTGAGAGTAAAATTTTACAAGTAAATGTGCGACAAATGGTTAAACAATTTAAGTTTTCGATTTTTTATATATATAATTCATTTAAATATTAGAAGCAGTAGTTAGAGGAATTTCTGTGTCTTCCATTGCTGGCGCACAGGTGACTGTTTCATCGTTGTTGGGTTGCTTTGGATTCTATTCCAACAATACTGAGCTTGAAAGTACAGCTTTTCACGGAAATTTCGATTCAAAAGTGCAGCAAATTTACGTGGGGACTATGTCTGTTGTTTTGGAGGAGGGTTAATCCCTATGAGGGAATGTGAACGCGAAGTCAAGCACGCAAAATTCGTAAAGCTCAGAGATCGTTAAGAAAATCCGAAATTGTGGAAAAACCCAGATCAGGGCAGAGACAGGTTGTTGATGACCTAGATAGGATCAAGCTCGACAAGCTGGAAGATGATTTGCAAGAACAGCACGATTTAGAGCAGAGAATATCACATTATGAGTTAGGCATAGTTACACAACAATTGCACCTGGTTGCTGATGACGAACATGGGGAAGAGGTTTTGAGTGAGGCAGACGTGGATTCAGATGATGTTCAGTTAGAGTATGTAGAATCGAACGTAATCATACTGAACCCACTGGCACAATATAGGACTGAAAGAACGAGTGTTAGTGTACCAGGACTCTGCTCTGAACTCAATGGTTCAGCACGAAATCCAATACACACGAACAGAACTAAATAAACCATTAGATAAAATTTGAAAGGACGCGCAAGAATCACGAGACGTGACTGAAACACTCATGGCTGGTCACAAACAAAGCCATGGCAGAGCGACATGTAAAGACAGGATTAAGTTATAGAACAGAGTTTACGAAAGATAAACGTTGTAAGCACGATAGGTCGACACTCATCACAACACAACGCCACAATTGGACGACGATCTGGGGACAGTATGAACTTCCAGCACCGGAAGATATGTAAAGGCGACAGAAAAAGATGGAAAGAGTGAGCGGAGACACGACTGTAATTAACACTCGTATGGTTGCAATAGCAGACAATTTTAAGAAAGGCAGATAGCAGAGGGAGTGGAATTTGAAAGCACAACCAGGTGTCAGACATACGCAGGGGGTATTAAGAATTTGGGAAAACTGCTCGGCAGGCAGCGTATACCTGATCGGCGGAGCAGCCTGGGACCATTAAGAGAATCGCGCACCACGACAAGCAGCAAATCTTACGACGGGAAGCTCGGTGAGAGACCACTTACTTTAAACCCCTCATGAAGGATGAAATTCGGCAACTATCACGTATTGGAAGCGTGAAACAGGTTGCTGAAACAATGTGTTTGGGCAAATGTGCTTAACAAATCCTATAATTACCAGACCACATATCATATCCTCATATAACAAATAACCTGGTAAACTGAATCCACAAATTCTGTATTGTAATACATTTGTCCAGATCCCAGCTCAAAGAAGAAGGAAGATACAAGAGAGAAGAGGGGAAGATGTGGCAAGAGCAGAGGAGAATACCGCTAAGAAAGGGGGAAGAAAGAAGATGGGCAAGAAGCGTGAAGAATTTACCTTCTGTAATCCCATCCTAGAATTTTAATCACTGATGTGAGACCAGGATCACTAAACTACATTGGAACAATTTACCTGCATGTCTTACCCATAATGACTGCACATTTTTTCTTGGAAATCTACACAGCAATGTTCGATATAATCGACACCATTACTGAATTGCAAAAACTACTACAGGGCGACACCAGCTGACATCTATGACCTGTATAAGAAGCAAACCGATGCTATGCTGAACCACTCAGCTAATGAAGCTCATCTCTTGTGGCACTATCCATGGAGGTCAAACGTAACTTCTCCTAGTACACATTCTAAGCCAACACCATCTCTGAATTATTCTACATCTGCATCTACATACATACTCCGCAATCCACCATACGGTGCGTGGCGGAGGGTAACTCATACCACAACTAGCATCTTCTCTCCCTGTTACATTCCCAAACAGAACGAGGGAAAAATGACTGCCTATATGCCTCTGTACGAGCCCTAATCTCTCTTATCTTATATTTGTGGTCTTTCCGCGAAATATAAGTTGGCAGCAGTAAAATTGTAAAATTGTACTGCAGTCAGCCACAAATGCTGGCTCTCTAAATTTCCTCAGAAGCGATTCACGAAAAGAACGCCTCCTTTCCTCCAGAGACTCCCATCCGAGTTCCTGAAGCATTTCCGTAACACTCGCGTGATGATCAAACCTACCAGTAACAAATCTAGCAGTCCGCCTCTGAATTGCTTTTATGCCCTCCCTCAATCCGACCTGATAGGGATCCCAAACGCTCGAGCAGTACTCAACAATAGGTCGTATTAGTGTTTTATAAGCGGTCTCCTTTACAGATGAACCACATCTTCCCCAAATTCTACCAATAAACCGAAGACGACTATACGCCTTCCCCACAACTGCCATTACATGCTTGTCCCACTTCATATCGCTCTGCAATGTTACGCCCAAATATTTAATCGACGTGACTGTGTCAAGCGCTACACTGCTAATGGAGTATTCAAACATTATGGGGCTCTTTTTCCTATTCATCTGCATTAATTTACCTTTATCTATATCTAGAGTTAGCTGCCATTCTTTACACCAATCACAAATCCTGTCCAAGTCATCTTGTATCCTGCTACAGTCACTCAACGACGATACCTTCCCGTACACCACAGCATCATCAGCAAACAGCCGCACATTGCTATCCACCCTATCCAAAAGATCATTTATGTAGATAGAATACAACAGCGGACCTACCACACTTCTCTGGGGCACTCCAGATGATACCCTCACGTCCGATGAACACTCACCATCGAGGACAACGTGCTGGGTTCTATTACTTAAAAAGTCTTCGAGCCACTCACATATTTGGGAACCAATCCCATATGCTCGTACCTTAGTTAGGAGTCTGCAGTGGGGCACCGTGTCAAACGCTTTCTGGAAGTCAAGGAATATGGCATCCGTCTTATACCCTTCATCCATGGTTCGCAAGATATCGTGTGAAAAAAGGGCGAGTTGTGTTTCGCAGGAGCGATGCTTTCTAAAGCCATACTGATGCATGGACAGCAACTTCTCTGTCTCAAGGAAATTCATTATATTCGAACTGAGAATATGTTCGAGAATCCTGCAACAAACCGATGTTAAGGATATTGGTCTGTAATTTTGAGGATCCGTCCTTATACCCTTCTTATATACAGGCGTCACCTGCGCTTTTTTCCAGTCGCTCGTGACTTTACGTTGGGCAAGAGATTCGCGATAAATGCAAGCTAAGTAAGGAGCCAATGCAGTAGAGTGCTCTCTGTGAAACCGAATTGGAATCCCATCAGGACCTGCCGATTTGTTTATTTTCAACCCATTCAGCTGCTTCACAACCCCAGGGATGTCTATCACTATGTCCTTCACATGGGAATCTGTACGAGACCCAAACGGCGGTATGTTTGTACGATCCTCCTGCGTGAAAGATTTCTCAAATGCTAAATTTAAAATTTCATCTTTCGTTTTGCTGTCTTCCGTTGCCAGGCCAGACTGATCAGTGAGTGACTGGATGGAAGCCTTCGACCCGCTTACCGATTTTACGTAAGACCAGAATTTTCTTGGGTTTTCAGCAAGATCTTTTGCTAAGGTATGACGGTGGTCGTGGTTGTATGCTTCGCGCATCGCTCTTTTTACAGCAGCACGAATATCTCCTAACTTTTGCCTGTCCTCATTCTCCCGATCTTTCTTGTAGCACGAGTGCAACTGTCTTTGCTTCCTGAGCATTCTCCGAATCGCTCTGTTAAACCACGGTGGGTCTTTTCCGTCCGTAACCCACTTTTTCGGCACATACTTGCCCAATGCGTGATTTACAATGTGTTTAAAATTTGCCCATAATTCTTCCACGTCCATCGTACCGGAAGTAAATGAAGTCGATTCATTTACTAAGTGGGATGCTAACAACTGCTTATCTGCTCTTTCTAGTAAGAATACTGTCCTAGCCTTCTTGACCGACTTTTTAACTTTCGTAACCATATTCGATCAAACGTCAACGCTAGCCACGTTCTAGAGACTGCAGCACTGACAGTCACAAAGAAATGTATTGGTATAATGTGACTCTGAATCACAGCCAATAAGCGAAAAGCAAAAATGTTCAAAATGTCGTATCATGAACAGTGCAATACCATGTGAGTGTCACCAAAAGCTAAATTCTTGTGTTCAACTGTTAAAAAGAGTTATCTCTCTGAATTGTGTAGAACAAAACTTATGCCTACGTAACGCTGAATTTGTATATTTGTACTTTTATTTTTCTTTGTTGTCACTGAAAATATTTTTGAGCTAAGTTCAAGAAATGGCTCTGAGCACTATGGGACGTAACGTCTATGGTCATCAGTCCTCTAGAACTTAGAACTACTTAAACCTAACTAACCTAAGGACATCACACAACACCCAGTCATCACGAGGCAGAGCAAATCCCTGACCCCGCCGGGAATCGAACCGGGGAACCCAGGCGTGGGAAGCGAGAACGCTACCGCAAGACCACGAGCTGCGGACTTTAGGCTAACTGTATTTTGAATGTATGTGCTCTACTGTTTCGTTATTTGTAGTTCATGTGTATCTGGTATGAACAAGGTGTTCCTATATTATGTGTATTGTGTATGCCTGTATGTGGTAATAATTGACGTAATTACTTTTCTTATATGTTTGACATACATCAACAACAACGGTAAGATTGGTGAGGATAGATCTAAGATAATATACATTAAGAGAAGATATCCCAATCTTCACTCACTACCATCATCACACTTAATTTAGGTAAATGGTAAGGATGAGTTGTTATTATAATGACTTTTTTATTTAAATTTTGAATTCACTAATGGAGTTAGTCTCCAATGTTGCAGAAGTTTCTACAATTTTTCAAACTTTGAATTTAGTACTGAAGATATTCCCCAAATTTTCAGAAATGTAAAACATAAGGAAATTTTATGATTTTATAATTTATTGTAATAAGACTCTACATACAAATATCAACATTGATATTATTTCAAGGTAGCACCAAAAAAAAGATAATTTGGATGAGATATAAAATTTCATTACAATATTACTATAAGTCTAATTTTAAAGTAGATTGACAATGTGGAGTAGAGCTAAACTACGACATTGAGAATTTTATGTAATTTTGCACTAAGTTAATCAATTCCTCGCCGGCCGGGGTGGCCGAGCGGTTCTAGGCCCTACAGTCTGGAACCGCGCGACCACTACGGTCGCAGGTTCGAATCCTGCCTCGGGCATGGATGTGTGTGATGTCCTTGGGTTAGTTAGGTTTAGGTAGTTCTAAGTTCTAGGGGACTGATGACCTCAGAAGGTAAGTCCCATAGTGCTCAGAGCCATCTGAACCAATCAGTGCCTCAACCATTGATTAAACCCAACCCAAAATTAACTCTGAAGGGGGAGGATATGTAAGGTGGCAGCGTTTTCCATCACCTCACATGTGATTCTCCACAACATGAGGATTCGATTGAAAGAGCAGATGTCATACTTTGGACGTAATTGCCTTAATTTGCGTAATGAGCAGTGCCTATGAACAATGGTCACGTAAGTGGCTTTCATGCACACAATATCAACAGTCCCTTTGTAATTTGCATGCAGATAAAGGCGTACATCTTATAGCTACGTGAAACTGAAGTGAAAAGGTTAGGACACAGAAGCGTGACATCGAAATCCGCTTTAGGAAACATTAGCGACAACAAAATGACCCTCCCTGAAAAAATAATGAATTGTGAATGGATAACTGAGAGACATTGAGTGTTGCACAGGGCGCTTAATGCCCTGTGATGATCCAGAGAGGTTTTTCTGTGAACATATTTCGTTAGCTAGGATCTGTTTCAGTCATATTTGTGCTGAATCCTTCGTAGATCTCCAAAGCAGAGAAAATAAGACGAGTAGTTCTAGTTACCATTCTTGTGAGTACTTTTAACGCAACATTGTACACGTCGTCCAGCCCTGGGGAACGTACAGTCATTTTGTTTTGGACTAGGGATACATACAGGCTTTCGCTTCAGAGACACTTAGTGAAGTTTTCGACTGGTTAAATTCAGTCAGAGTCCAGCACAGTTTTATTAGGTTGACAAGTAACACACGTCACGCGCAGCAGCCTGCCGCCGTCGCCACTGTCGCTGTACAGTTCTAAAGTCAAATGACGCATTCCTGAGGCACTAAATGTTGAAGTCACTAGCGTGCTTCCGCTCCAGAACTGCGTATGCTTGGAGTAGTAGCTAGAATCTCCTCTTGTTCGTGAAAGCCACGTCATCCTGAGGTTTAAATTTGGATAGGTCATGCAGGTGATAAGAAACATTTCCGAGCTACAGAAGCTTAGTTTATGTGGCAAGAATGAATATTTCGGACGGAAATTTCAGTTGAGATTTCTACTTGCTATTTTGTCAATTTTTCGTATTAAGTTTTGTTAAATTTGGTGAATATACTTTTTCTTGCATTATATTTCTGACACGGAATCTCCTAAGATTACCATTTTCCCATCTGGAAACCGAATGTGTATGGTAATTTATGTAATAAAATATTTCTGTGTAGAGGGAATAGACTATTTGTTTGTCCTAAAACAGAGCCCGCTTCCTCACTGACATATTTTAGGTACAGCAACAACAGCTGTTCTTTTGATTTCTAACAGTGGCTGTGTCTGGGTTCTGCGTACCTGGCAAGGCCTGGTTTCACAGGTTTAATGTTTTGCTTTTCCGAGCACTCTGTACATGCTATGTGATGAGGTACATTACCCAAAAACGAGAGCACTCTGCACGTTAGACATTCCAAGGGGTGTTTTCCAACGGAATAACTCGCTCACATACCGCTGTTGCAACCCAATATGTTTTACAGCGTGTGGACATGTTGCCTTGCCCCGCTCAATCACCAGGCCTGTCTCCAATCGAGCACATATGGGATATCATCGGATGACAACTCCATTGCCATCCTCAGGCAGCATTAACTGTCCAGCCATCCAAGTGCATCAGGCTTGAAACTCCTTCCCATAAACTTCCGTTCAGTACCTGTACAACATAATACATGCATATTTGCATGCCTGCATTCAACATTCTGGCTATTACACATGTTGCAATGGCTTATCTTGCACTTACATTAACCTGTGATCTTGTAGTGTTAATCAGTTAAATATATTAACTAGACAAATGTATTTCAGATATTTCAGTACTCTACATTAATTAATTATTTTTTGGTGTTTTTTTCTGGCAGTGTAAATGGAAATGCAGATTTTTATCCACCCCAACACAGTGCACTAAAGCAGCTAATGCCTCATCATTGCAGAGGTTCGATAGGATACTGTCCTCATCGAAAACCTCCGCGAAATTAGTACTCTTATTACTGCTGCTGGATGACCTGTTCATGCTTGATGTGTATCCAGCAGTTAACGAGAACGAGAGTAAAAGCGAGAGATTGTTGAAGCAGACTGAGGAGAAAGTATGCGTGCTGAGTCATTTTATAGAGTCTTGGTAGGTGGAGCGGTGGTCGATGGGTGTGGGAGAGGTGGTGAGGGTAAAATCAAGCCAGTAGGCTTGTAGCGGGCAGGAGTGGGTGCATGCCACCGCAGCTTCATAGAAGGTGGGCGTTTGTGATATAAAAAGACATGAAAGCTAGTCTTAAAATAATTTATTCATTACCCTATCAAATAGTACTTTTACATTATCCATTGCACGTATATAGCAATTATTTTTCTCCTCCAGTTCAAAGCAATGCAGTGGAGGATATCTATATCACAGTAGATCTCTAACAGAGGCGTTCTTGGAAATATCACATATCTATAAAGATTTCTCACCACTTTTCACCTAAACAACTGAGTTTGTGTGATCTAAATTTCGAAGTAATGTCACTAGGTCTTTAAAAATCACTCCACAATCTTCTCAGTTGATGCCACGATAATAGTGGCTTAACACTTTAATGTTTTGAGACAGCTTATGTCTTTGAAAGGTTTACTTGGAGCCAAGATTGTAGAAAATGTTGTGGTAACTCTCTCTTCCTTCATAAAGACCAAAAATGCAACATATTTAAATATGAAACGTCCATATTCATAGAGAAAGCCTTGGTCATCGATTTAAATGTGAGCAGTTTTTGATGGTATTGTGAAATGGCTTATGTATAATGCTACACCATTAATTTATGCGCGTCTCTGCACAATTCTGGTAAATGGGTGTAGTTGATGATCCAATCACGCAGTATTAATGCGAATGCTGCTGTTTCTTCTGGGAAGTTGTTAGAGGCTTTAAATTCAATATGAACGTCAATAAGACCGCCTTTCACGGGTTCACTCCATTTGGAGCAGTCTATAACTACTGGAGCTGGCCATTTAAACTCCTTTGGACTCAGCAGGTAACGCTCATTCTCTTTACTCTTTACTATCAAAATATGTAGGACAAAACCTAGCATACATACCAAAGAGAAGGCACTACACATTATTATGCAAGTCTTACTGTAAATTGTCTTTTGGGTAAAATTCAGCATTTAAGGGTACTCTAGCGTTTGATGAACTACAATTTCAAATTCAGTTGAACCACATTTGATGTTCACTTTCATGCCGATTTGAAATGCAGGGATGACAAGTTTAGGTGTTTCTAATTGAGCTGATGTCTTAGCGATCCATGACTGAATATCCTCTACTTCTAAGCTCCTACTGTTAAACAGCGCCCATGACTTAAAATTTAAAGTTTCGAGCTTTATTCACACATTTCAGAGACTTGAGGTGTCTTCCAAATCAATTTCTCGAGCACAATATTTGTCTCTTCTCCATTGGCACCACCTGTCGCACTTCTTACTAATATAAATTTCTGCTTCACATCAACTAGAATCCTCCTCATATCCTGAAAGTATCCCATAACCGTTTTGAGAGGTATGGATGCACTAAATCGCTTGTACCCATTTGCTGATTGAAGTTCATCATTGAACCACCTTGTCTCTTCTAAGCCATTCTAGTCCATTTTTGACGCTGAAATATATGTTTCTAAGGTTGATGTGACAGATACTTTTCTACCCCAGTCAGTATCTATACCATTCAACTTGGGTCTAATTTTCTGAAACAGGGATGCGAATGCGTTACATTTAAGATGAGATTCTGTCACCGGAATCCCAACCTTTTTCGTGAGTTCACCTTCCAAGTACAGGAAACTCCTGCTTGGAATGGTGAAAGCATCTTGATGTTGTACCACAAAACCGATAATATCTCTGCTCTCGAATGTTGTTGATGCAAAAGGCTTGTGCGAAAAGTATTCTTGACGTCTGATTTGTTCATCATACTCGAAATGGTTCAAATGGCTCTGAGCACTATGGGACTCAACTTCTGAGGTCATTAGTCCCCTAGAACTTAGAACTAGTTAAAACTACCTAACCTAAGGACATCACACACATCCATGCCCGAGGCAGGATTCGAACCTGCGACCGTAGCGGTCTCGCGGTTCCAGACTGCAGCGTCTAGAACCGCACGGCCACTTCGGCCGGCCATCATACTCGACTGCATTGGTTATGCTGAGTGATGACGTTGTTCTTGTGTGGTTTGAAGCCAAGAAATTTAAGCAGCTGATAGGTCTTCGGTGTCAACACGTTGTGCTGCAGTTATGAAGTGAAGTGAAGTGCTGCTAGCTGTCAATGTCAGTTTTATAATGTACGCTCATTCGGCTTCAAATGACGGGGTATCTCTATCTCTTCACCGTGAAAATCGACAAGACGGTCGCCCAGGTTCACAGTCCTCAACTCTAGCTAATCTAATGCCTGAACCGTCACTGGGAGATGAACTGTGTTACTTGATGTCTCCACAATTTTATGTCCCAGCCCTACTACAGGGAAGAACCAGTAGATGATATGAATCAATTTGTCGTTGATACAGGAATTCGCTGCAATATTGAACACGAATTGTGCTAACCGGTAATGTATTTACTGAATCAGCTGAATTAATATTATTTTTGGATCTTTTTACAGAATTTGTTCCTTTGTTCCGACTGAAGTTTCCTTTGTAAAATTGTATGTACTTGGTCATTCTTATTTCAGTTATAAATGTGTTTCGGCGCAATATTGCAACCCCCTTTGCATAGTTCGATTCGCGGGAAGTAATTCATGCCTAATACTGACAATTGACCACTTAAAGTCAAAGTTCATGACATCGCTTTTTGAGCTCAACTGAAAAAAACCAGTGTGTGTGTGTGTGTGTGTGTGTGTGTGTTTATCTCTTTTGTATATTCCCTATAGCTGTCAGGATGAACATGAGACATAGGTGTCCACAGGGGTATGTATTGAACGTATTGTAGAGTTGAAAACTATAAAACATATCGTTACTGGTAAAGTAACGGCTTAATTCTTCTAGATGACGCAAATCACCGAATGTGTCTGAGTAGTGAACACTTGTTTGGGTTTTCTTTCTGACATACGTCACCCAGTGAGTTCCAAGTCCTCCTGCAACATCTAAATTTAGAGTTCCACATTAGATTTCCACATATTCTTGGGTAGTGTACTCCGCATGAACACTCCATGAAATTTTGAGATAGAGAACTTTGACGAATTGAAGCAAAGCGATATTTCTAAGTGGTCTGTCAGGCAGTATAGCTCAGCTTTTTTAAATGAGCAATTCTAACACTGCCTGTGAGCTTTTAAATTTAGTTCTTTCCCAATGGCTACAGATTTCATAAAGCTAATATATCTTTTCGCTTCGTCGAGTTGCTGCTGTACATTTTCCTCATTTTTCACTGTTCTGGAGATAGCTGCCGCATCGCTAGCCAGGGAACCAACCGCTGATAGGCCGGTCAAGTGTGCAGTTAAAAGCACATGGTCTGCCTGTTGTGCTTGGCGGCGGTAGGACTCTGGACTTTCCTTTTGAGGCTCTTTTAGCAGTAAGCAACAATAACTGAAATCAATTTTTAAAACGCCCTAACTTTCCCTTCTTATTTTTCAATGGGCAATGAGCGGCGATCAGAACCCGACAAATTTAACTCCATACCCAATTTAAGTTCTGTGGCACTGCTTTATCCACTGAAAGTGCAGCGGTATGTTGTTGAGTAACACTGATATCCCCTCTTGGATGTATTTCCTTGACTTGGTCGTCTAATATACTACTTGCAACGTGACGTGCTGGTAGATCCTTATTTGTCGTGTGCACTAAAACATGAAGTATGGAGGCCTCGTCTAAAAGATTCATCCCTTATCGCCACGTGCAAGTCGTTTCTCAAGCTTAGTTCCAGGTCCACAGATATTATATGCAGGGATGAGAAGCTCAGCTGGCAGATTATAAAAGATACCATTACAACTTCTAATGTGTTTCCTATCATGCAAGTTATGCTTCTGTGCTGTTTGAGATTTGCACGTAAATCGGTGTTATCCACTCAACTGTAACGTGGTGAAGGGAATCCTAACCATTTAAGAAGAGTCTTTCTCCCCTGCCGTCTTATGTTGCGTTCTACCAGGAAGATGTCTGGTACACTTAAATGGTTCAAATGGCTCTGAGCACTATGAGACTTAACACCTGAGGTCATCAGTCCCCTAGAACTTAGAACTACTTAAACCTAACTAACCTAAGTACATCATACACATCCATGCCCGAGGCTGGATTCGAACCTTCCAGACTGAAGCGCCTAGAACCGCTCGGCCACAACGGCCGGCTCTGGTTCACTGCTTCTCTGTAATTCTTCTCTGTAAAAATTACCAGCAGTTTGACTATCGCTGCTGCCTTTTAAGATGTGAGCCCTTGGATTTGTACGTTGTCCTTGTAAACTGTAAATATCTCTGTTGACCAGTTTGGCAGGTATGATTACTCAAATGTTGTCTTGCGTTTTGAAGTACGTACAGAATCACCTACACTAAATTTCTGTTTGTGAGGATCTACCAATGTAATAAGACTGTAAACGGTATTTAGAAGGTCGTTATCATGTATGTCAATTGTCTTGGTTTTTATTGTCCTGTGGACACCTCATTTGTACATGTCGCTTTGTGGAAGGTGGAAGGATATCAGTCCATTCGAAAGAACTGTGAAGGTTAAAATACGATTACATCCACATTTACCCTTTTATTGTTATGTTCAAACGCTCCACAATACATGATCTCATCTGAGAGAAAGTCGAATAGTGATGTATTCCGTGCCGTTTCATTACCATCTTGAAATAACTATTGAAGAACTCACCACCATGATCTGTTTGTAGATTGTGTGGAGTGCTGTCTCTGATAGTTGTTCAAACACACATCTAACAGCCTTCTCCGTCTATCGTAAAATATGTCTGAATGTGAAAGTATTGTAGCCAATATTAGTAGTCGATGAGACGTCTTTTTCTAAACTCAGAAGCTAAAGAAATAATTTCTTTCCAACGAGCTATATTCCCAACTGCAGACGATACTGTGAGCAAGCGTAATAATTCAATTATTTCAATAGGTTCGTCGTAATCGATGTATTGGGGCGATTTGTTGTTTATTTTCAAATGTTTAGATGTGTGTGAATTCCCAAGGGACCAAAATTTCTGAGGTCGTCGGTCCCAAGACTCACACACTACTTAAACTAACTTATTCTAGGAACAACACATACACCCACGTCTGAGGGAGGACTCGAACCTTCGGCGGGAGGGGCTGCGCAATCCGTGCAAGGTCCCTCAAACCACGTGGCCACTCCACGCTTAATAATGTTTTTGTATTTCGACCTGTTGGTACATATCGCCCCTACTCCATTGGCTTTCTTGTATAGCTCCATCATACGTAATATCTGACCATTATTTTCAACATCTTTGGTGAATAGCTGTCTACTTTTTGTAGTTTTTAAGAATATTTGAGTCACTAAACCCTATTGTTCTTTCGAATTCTCTGTCTCCGATCCGTATTGCATTCTTGGTTAAACTTGTAGGCTGGGTATCCAGCGTACATGGTTCTTCCTTGCTTACACTGTAAGTTCTGTCTATACGACTATAGCTGAAATGTTTAATGAAATCATATTCTCCATCATCTTTAATCTTTGAGAGCCGTTCAAGAAATTCTGTAACACGCCTAAATGTGTGAAAGTGACTGGTCGCTTTCAAAATGCCCGAGTTTCAGCAATCCAAGTTTCTCTCGGACAGGCTTATATGGTTCATCAACTTTGCGTGTTATCGACAGGTGATTACATACTAACCAGACTCTGGGATGGTGTACACTTTATATAACTCCGATTTGCCTTCTTTTCAATTACATCAAGCTGTGTAGTTATCTCGCTTGTCTCTTTTTCGGTTACGTCGACCCTTGCAGTTAAATCATTGATTAACCTCGGAATGGTTTGAGAATAACTAACTCCTTGATACTTTTGTTCAGTGTTGCAAGTCTACTAGTATCATGTTTAATACATTTGTTGTGCGTCTGTATTTTCACTTCAACATGTACACAAATGGTCTGCCATTCCTCTCAGATTGATTATTGGAGGAAGATCTCGCGAACTGATCCATGCTGTAAAGTATAATGACATAATCACCATGCTGTTTCACTAAAAACACACACACACACACACACCTTTTAGAAACATCCTGAAATTTCCGGCAGTATCGGCCTTCGTTCAACTGTTTCGTCTTACCGGTCGCTACAAAGCTCTGTAGTGAATGATCCGAGCAATCTCTACATAAAAGTGTAAAATCTTTGAATGTCATGTCAGTTCCTATATGCACCTGCTAAATACGTTTTAAATTCATATTATCCTGTTTGAAGGGAATAGTAAGGTGTGCATTACTCATTATTAGTTGCTTTGGGATCCTTGAATATGTCTGGCTTAGGTAAAAGATGTTAAGACCTCTATGACATCAAAAACAGGAATATTTGCGTATTTGCACTTGATTTTCCACTATGATATCGTCCAATATGAAAAAAGTACTAGGTTTTCTTTCTTCATGTGGTGGAGCCTCATCACTCATCTTATGTGCGACACCGTCAACACCTGAAAGTGTTTCCTCAAGCAGATGCTAATTGGGCTGAAGGAGTGTTTTTAAAAATCTATATAAATTCCTGAAGTAAAAATTAGCTGGATGCATTAGCAGGGACATTAAGACGTTTGTTTTCCCACGGGAAAATTGACCAGCAATAACCGATATAATGCTACGGGGCCAATTCTTTTTATTCTGTTTTCTGAAGCATTCACAGACCAATTAGTTACAATGAAGACCGTGTGGAGAGAATGCTTCTTCCGGCAGCTCATGCTGGAAACTATATGACGCCACTAGCATACAAGGGGTTTTATAGGGTAAAATAAGAACACAGATGTCATGCACATGCTGCATTTATTTCTACAGGGAGCTGGCTATATATACATACTCTAATAAGATCGCAATTCTATGCCTACATCAAATATTGCAAACTCATACATATTTCCACGCATTGACGTGCAATATGCATCGAAATACTGAGAAGCGCCCTCTTGCAGCACATCTAAACATTCAGGACGAATTGGCACGTTCTGATACCACCAGAATTTGTCCATCATATGGTATATTTGTTCAGATTCACGAGAATTAAAATTTTCACGTGGGTCTGCTACAAAAAGTGCTGAAATTCTTGTTGAGTGAATAATACGAAAGGTGATTTTTTCCAACGGGTACAAACTCAAGGGATTTATCAATGAGGAAAAAACTACCCTGTATATCACCATTGTTACTACCTAAATAGACTGCAGAGTGGGAATATGTAGCAATAGCTAGCAGGTTTAGATAAACATCATCTGACTTCACAATTAGCTATAAATAGAGTGAAAGCTGAGGGGAGAGGTTATGACATGTCAGAGTTTTCAGTCACATGAATACCTGTCAGGTTACTCACTCGTTCTAACCAGTGCAGCATGGTGTAGAAAGCTACAGTCACTGGTGGGTCTGGTAGCCATTGGTGTGACATAAGTGACATCATGTAACAGGTAGCAAGTGGGGTGGCTACACACAGCAACTGCAGGTGATCAGCATGTGCAACCATCAACAGGGTGGTGGTGAGGAGGATGTTAGTGTAAAGTCATGCATCGTTTCAGTAGCGGACTTTTCAATCTACCTATTATCGAATGACACTCCCATTGTTGTGGAGCGACTGGTGCAGAATCGTAATGGCACAGCAGGGGCAGCAGTGAAGGCACAAAGCACTCATTCGACTATGAGCTACCAGCCAGAGTGGTGATGGCTGCCCCTGTGCACCACAGCGCTAGCAGCCCAGTGTCTGGCAACAGTGGCCCAGCCGGCGCCCGATGGTGGTGGCAGCTCAGGCCTCCGAGTGACACCAAGAATTCAGTTTGAAGGTGAAGAAGTGCAGAAGGAAAATAAAAGTGAGGGGATCACTGCTGTCAGCTGCATTCTGACTCTGGGAACCACGACACCCACTGTCCAGCAGGTGACGCTATGGATCAACATCAATCAGTCACCATGACATGGTTCAGATGCTCGGGGGCGGCAAGGTTGGAGAGCCATTCCTCTTCCCCCGCAAGTGTTTATTTAAATAAAGGCGCATCCAAACTTATTAGGAGAAGCAGTATGCAGTGAACAGAGTGCATAGTAGCTTGAGGGAGAAAGACATTCAAGTAAGTTAGCAGACAGTCCTAGACCTGCACAAACATCCTCTTTGTCTCTGATATCATAGAGTCAGTGCCAGAATTTCTCACTGTTATGTACATAGACCAACATGGCAGCTGGATTGTGACGTCATAGAGCCTGTCTCAGTATTCCCAGTCAGCCAGCATGACAATGCACCATTCTGAATTTCTCACCCATTTATACTTAGGACAACAGTCCTACTCCAATAGGAAACACACTAGCGCAGTTTGGCTATTTTTAGAAGTTCCCACCCAAATTAGAAGTCCCGCCATTTTAAAAATAGGGCAATTGTCTTTTTGTCAGATGGGGAGGGGCAGGGTGACATACTTTGTCCATGAACGATCATGGAGGTTGATGGGGATCATGTGCAATCCTTTCTGAAGTAGATCACAAAGGTTCAATAATATTGAGACCTGGTGACTGGTGGCTAGGGAAGATGTGACAGTTCAGTCTCATGCTCACAAAACCAGCCCTGGAGAATGCAAGATGTGTGTTCAGGAGTCTTGTTTTGGAACAGCTCATCACCACTGGAGAACAAAAATTTTACCATGGGATTGAAATGATCAGCCAAAGTGGTCATGTAATGTTTCGCAGTAATGCAACCTTGCACAGTACCCATGGAATACCATGATAAGACCACTCAAATCATCACTACTGTAGTATAAACTCTATTGGAAGTTGGAAACCGTGTGCAACAAAACTCAGCCGAACAAACGACATTTTTTAATTGCTCTATGGTACAGGTTTTATGGTTTTGGCACCATTTTTCTGTTACAGGCATTTGCATCGCCAATTATTACTTTTGGAATTCTTGTTCACCATGGAGTTCCCTGCTTATGGAGCTCCCTATGCGTTGTTTTGGTAATGATAGGGTTCTCAAGGACGATATTCAGTTCGGCAGACTTTTGAAGCTGTCGTCCTTTTAATTTACTTCACAATACTCTTCATTGACTGTCTTTCATGATCATTCAATACACTTCCATCCACATTATGACTTAGCAGATGACACTTTCCCACTTTCCCTGTATTTGGTATGAATCTTCGATACAGTGGTTCTGGAAACAAATACTTCGGCTACTGTGCTTGTGGATGCATCTGACGTGCAGATACCAATAAATTACAAAAGTTCGAATTCTCTTAGCTCTTGACTAAACACTAAACTACATAGAAGACTGTTCTGACAACGAGTGACATTTACAATGTATTAAAGATATTTCACTGGTGTTGTTCGTGTTCAAATAGAACAGCATAACCTGAAGGCTTAGCTAGCACTGCATTAATGTCAAGGAAGCCTTTCCCTCGGGGTTTCGATATTTTTGGCCAACCCCTGTACTACTTCTTACACTATTTCAGCAAGACAAGTTTTCACAATTTTCACGAGTTCATTTTCGTTTGGTGAACTACACAAAATTACAGCGTTATCTTCCAAGACCCCTACAGTCATTGTTTAGTAATGGTGCCAACGTAATGTGGGTGATGGAAACCCTCAGGTAAATATTACGCAGAGCAGGAAAAAATTCCAGTGGTCACTTCGTACATTTGCTGGGGGGTCTCATCTGTGACGTTGTAGAGGGTCTGCCAGCGGCTATTAGCACCAGAGGTAACGTGTCAGGAAGGTTAAGAGATCGCCACAAAGCAGCCAAATTTGGCAGTCTAGTAGGATGTTGGGTAGTGTCAGGCAGGCACCACATAGGCAGTAAAGTTGGTACTCATGGCAGAGAATGTGGCCGTGCATGTACCAAGTGTGGCCAATGTGTAGCTGACAAAGGACAGTGGATTCCCTGTGAGAAGAGCGTAGTGAAGACTACCACATTGTATAGGCCTCATTTATTGCTCTCAGTCTGTTTGGGAAGCCGAAGGCGAACCATTCCGAGTTGCTGACATCCAACAATTGATGGCATAGAGTCAACTGAAGGCCCAGTCCTGGGACCCCTATTTCCAAAATCGGCATCCTGATAAATAACTTTGCCAAGTGGTCGGCATGTTCATTCCCTGAGATCCCAGCATGTTCACAGGTCCAAACAAGGGCGACTGGCTGTCCAGCCTGATTGAGGTCAGAAAGAAGATCCCAGATAGTCGTGACTGATGGGTAATGAGGGTATCACAGGTCGGTAGCCAGAGGGCTACTCAGGGAGTTGCTACAGATTAGAAGCATCTTGCTGGTGCAAGAGCGAGCATGGCTAAGAGTTCGTTTGATGGCCACCAATACAGCATTGAAGACACAGAAGCATAGTTCACAGCAATTTGCATGTATGTGTATGCAAAACTGGTTTGTCCATTAACCATTGAGCTGTCAGTGTGTGCCACTTCTGAAACTGGAAATGCAGAGAGGAGAGCCAGGAACAGGTGGTAAAATACCATGGAGTCAAGTGCATCTTTTGGTCCAAAGGATAAATCGAGAAAGATCTGAGGTAGGGGTAAAGGCAATAGGGATGTACCTGTTTGCTCCCTGACAAGAGACGACAGTGGGGAAAGTTGGCGTTCAGAGCAGAGACGCTGTAGGAGTCTGTTGTGGCAGGTGGACCTCCCTAATATGGAAAAGGACATGATGGTTTGGATGCTTATGGGGGCTGTGAACGTGTATGGCATAACTAAGTAGCTGTTGTTGGTGCCTGATCCATAGTGGAGGGACACCAGCCTCCACAGGTATGCTGTTCTCAGGCCTACTTCGAAAGGCTCCTGTTGGAAGTCAGACCCCATAATGGTGTATCATGTCCAGTGACCGCAGTGCTGAGGGTGATGTCCAACCATATGCCAGACGCCCATAATTAAGATGGGACAAGGGTAGGACTTTGTAATGCTCCAGAAGTGTAGTGTGGTCTGCAGCCCAGCTGGTGTTACTGAGGCAGTGGAGTGTATTAAGATGTAGCCAGCACCTTTGCTTAAGTTGGCCAAGATGGGGAAGCCACGTCAACTGAGCCTCGAAGACTAGTCCTATAAAGCGATAAGGTTCCACCATATTGAATAATTGGTTGCCGAGGTAAAGTTCTCGTTGTGGACGAGGAGTACAATGGCTACAGAAATGCGTGATTCGAGTCTTGAAGGCGAAAAACTGAAAGCCATGTGTGAGGGCCCATGAATATGCCTTTCGAATGGAGCCCTGCAGTCAGCATCCAGCAAAATACACACACATGCACACACGCACACGCACGCACACACACACACACACACACACACACACACACACACACGCGCGCGCGCGCGCGCGCAAGAGGAGCAATAGTAAAAGCAAATATTGTCGGCATATAAGGAACGAGGAGGATGACACTGAAAACCTCACAGCTATTGCTAGACTGTTGATGGCCACTAAAAAGAGACCCCATTCTCTTGGATATAGGGGTATTGCAGGAAGCACCAAGTCAAACCCGGAAAGTTCGACAAGATGTTCACAACAAAAATCGGAAGTGGGCCAGGGAGTTCCCACTCATGTAAGGTAGCAAGGACATGGCGTCGCCATGTGATGTCATAAGCCTTTTGTAGGTAGAAGAAGACAGCAATAAGGTGATGACGTCTGTCAAAAGCTGTGTAAATGGTAGACTCCAGGCAAACCATATTATCAGCAGTGGAACAGCCTTAGCGAAAACTGCTCTGGGACAGAGTGAGATGACCCTAAGCAACTTACAGACAACACTGGTGAGACCAGTTTGGTGATAGCTGTCCATGTCTAGGGGATACTTAGGAGGTTTCAGTACCAGGACGATAGTGCTTTCTCGTCATTGGGATGGGAAATCAACCCACTCCAGATATGGTTGAAGATGGTAAGGTTATGCCGCTGACTGTCCACTGATAGGTTTTTGAGTATTTGGTTGTAGATGCGGTCTGGCCCTTGGGCTGTATCAGTGCAAAGGACTAGGACACTATATGGAGCAGTATAAGGCTCAAGGTGGCATATAGTGAAAGATAAGTGCAATAGCTCTGTCCTCTGTTTATAGTGCTTAGATGCAGAGGCCCAAGTATAATGCACAGCAAAATGTTCTGCTACAGTGTCTGGGTCAGTGAAAACAGCACTGTTCAACAAAATACCAAGTACACCTACAGAGGACTGGTGTCCATAGAGGCTTCTGATCTTTGACCAGACTTGTGAAGGATGTTTAGGTGGTCCAATCGTTGAAATGTACCATTCCACTCTGACACTATCGCCAATGCTTCTATTTGGTGGGGAACTCAAAACGTCAGTGGAGGTGAAAGCGTCCCAATCGGCACAGTGGAAAGTCCATCTAGGTGGGTAACCAGAGAAGTGATGCTGAGGGAGGGACAGACAGATTGGGAAGTGGTCTCTACCACACAGGTCATTGTGGACCCGCCAGTGGATGGATGGGAGGAGGCCAGAGCTGCAAATAGAGAGATCAATGTCAAAATGAGTTCCATGGGCCACACTGAAGTGGGTGGAGGCACCAAATTCAAGAGACAGACGTCGAGATCTGCCAGTAAGTTTTCGATGTCTTCATTGCACCCAGTGATTGCAGCTCCATCCCACAAAGGATTATGGTTATTGAAGTCATCCAAGATTAGGAAAGATGGGGGGAGCTGAGAAACCAATGCAAATAATATGTTTCAATGCTCTCAATCACTGGGAGGAAATTAAAAATTACAGATGGTAAAATCCTGATATGCCCTTACCCGACTAGCCACAGCCTCCTAAGTTGTATCAAGAGGCACAGGTTTGCTATATACAGAGCTCAGAACATGTGTGCAAACTCCACATGACCCCTATCATAATCAGCATAGTTCTAAAATGTATCAGTCATCTGATTACTTAATGTAACCTGTGCACTTCATGTATCATCTCAATAACGAAAAACCAGTTAGGTAAGTTGTAATTAACTTTTCCATTAGCGATTCATGAACATTGTGATCTAATCACTATTGATTTTCAGTCATTTTGATACTACGAAATTATCAGACAGACATTTAGTCTGAAATTCCGTTTTTTCATTTTGCAGTGTACGTCAATTAATGTCAAGAATAAAATCCAACGTTAAATCAAGATGTAACAAATGATTTTTACGACAGGTGTTGTTATTGTAACTTCATAACCAAGTTTCCACATAAAATTCAAAATAACAATGTTTAGAAATGTATTCAGAATGAATCACCACTTATTATCTTTAAAACCATATTAACAGTTTGTTGTAAATCATTAACTTTTCATTATAAATCAGTAAATGTAACTGTTTTTGACACTAGGTCAAAGAACATAGATTGTTGAGATAAGGTATATATTGAACGCTGCAAAGTACGTGAAGAGTCACAGTTTGACGAGTTTAATGACGCAAAATCTGTTAAAGTTGCTGTTTTGTCAATAATGTTGGTAGAAAACACTTCATGTGTGAACATCTTTGTAAATGCTTACGAAAAACATATCTGCTGTTGAAAGGATTCATCAGTATGTTGGAAAATATTGTTTTAACATCCAAGTTTTCATCATGTCAGAATTCCAGGCATAAATGCAATATACATCCCCTAATAGACTTTATTGGAGGAGAAGATTCTACGGTTCAAAGCTACAGGGTGACAATTATTGAACTACATGGAAAGAAACGTAAATTAGTTCCAAACTACGACGTGCACACACTTTATTCAGCACGTAAACGTCACTATAGATATTTGGAATTAGTTTATGAAATGTTCGATGTGTTTGCCATCACTGGCGATGATGTGGCGCAGACGAATAGCAAAATTTTGCATGATCCGCTGAAGTGTCAGAATATCGATGCTGTCGATTACCTCCTGAATGTCTGTTTTAAGCTCAGAAATGGTTTTGGGGTTATTTATGTACACCTTGTCTTTAACATAATCCCACAAAAAGAAGTCGCATGTGTTCAGATACAGCGAATATGGCGGTTCAATCAACGCTCATGCCAGTGACCTGTGGGTACCCAGAGCCAGCATGCGGTCCTCAAAGTTCTCCTCCAAGACATCAAACACTCTCGTGCTTCAATGGATCGAGCTACGTCTAACATGGACTATATCTTGTCGAAATCAAGAGAAGTTTCGATAATGTGGTTGAAATTATCCTTCTAAACCTTCACATACCTTTTGGTAGTCACCGTACCATCAAAGAATATCGCACTGATTATTCTGTGACTGTACATTGCACACCACACAGTCACCCATTGAGAGTGAAGAGACTTTCCGATCGTGAAATGCGGATTCTCAGTCCCCCAAATGGGCCAATTTTGCTTATTGATGAACCCATCCAAATGAAAGTTGGCCTCGTCGCTAAACCAAACCTTATTCACATCCAAGTCCTGTGTCTCCCAGGTGATTCCCACCTGTGGTGCAGCTCGTCTGATCCATTTCCTGGGGCTGGTTTCAAACACAGCGAGTGTCTTCTCGATGTTTTCAGACGTTTCCATCCTTTTTGGACGACCAAAATGGCCAACACTGTCATCACAAATACTACCCGTTCACTCAAACTTGCGAATCAAATTCTTGATTATTTATTAGCATACTTGGACCGGTTGTCTTTAGCTTGAACTTGGCCGCAAACTTTCTATAAGCCCCAGCTTGGCTGTTGTTGCTCGCATAGTAGGCCTTCACAAGTGCTATTGCCGGCCTCTGTGGCCGAGCGGTTCTAGGCGCTTCGGTCAGGAACCGCACTGCTGCTACGGTCGCGGGTTCGAATCCTGCCTCGGGCATGGATGTGTGTGATGTCCTTAGGGTAGTTAGGTTTAAGTAGTTCTAAGTCTAGGGGACTGATGACCTCAGATGTTAAGTCCCATAGTGCTTAGAGCCATTTGAACCATTTTGAACAAGCGCTATTTTCACGTGCAAATGGCCGACAATAACAAGGCGTGTGCGCATGTGCATACTAATATGCGTCATGCCCCGCGGCCAACCGTGCAGTTTGAACGTCCTAACGCAAACTGTTCAGAAGTTACGACGATTTTATTTCACGTACGAGGGCTAATCGGAAAGTAAGGAACGATAGTTCGCGAAATGGAAACCACAGTGAAAATAAAAACTATTTTATTTGCAACTGTTAGCTGCAACTTCCAGCTACTTATCTCCATAGTCACCGATCCGACTTAGACGTTTGTTGTAGCGTTGTACCAACTTTCCAATACCCTCGTTATAGAAGGCAGCCGCCAGTGTTTTCCGCCAATTCTCTACGCTGGCCTACAGCCCGTTGTCTGTGCCAAAATGTTTTCTTCATAGCCAGAGGTTCATGTGAGCAGAGATGAAACTGAGAGGGAGACAATTAAATGTTGTCTTCATAGCCAGAGGTTCATGTGAGCAGAGATGAAACTCAGATGGAGACAATTACGAGCTGAATTGTGGGTAATCAAACATTTGCAAATGAAAACGATGCAGGAGCATCTTCATTGCCCCTGCACAATGTGGCTCAGAAATTGTCTTGAAGAAGAAAACGCACGACATTTATGTAATGTTGGCTGCATAGCTTCAGGCGAAATTTTTCACCAGGCCCTCGTACTTGACGGGAGACACTATTGTTCTAGGTACCTTTACGTGCTCCCTGTATGCTCAGAACTAAAGAGAACGACGTAATGCGATCGACGGGCATACTAGAACATGTTCAAATGTGTGTGAAATCTTATGGGACTTAACTGCTAAGGTCATCAGTCCCTAAGCTTACACACTACGTAACCTAAATTATCCTAAGGACAAACACACACACCCATGCCCGAGGGAGGACTCGAACCTCCGCTGGGACCAGCCACACAGTCCATGACTGCAGCGCGTCAGACCGCTCGGCTAATCCCTCGCGGCGGCGTACTAGAGACACTGCCCAACACACCTGTGAAAAACTTCATCGGATTTTTACTGTGGTTTCCATTTCGCGACCGATCGTTCCTTACTTTCCGAGGCCGCGCGGGATTAGCCGAGCGGTCTCAGGCGCTGCAGTCATGGACTGTGAGGCTGGTCCCGGCGGAGGTTCGAGTCCTCCCTCGGGCATGGGTGTGTGTGTTTGTCCTTAGGATAATTTAGGTTAAGTAGTGTGTTAGCTTAGGGACTGATGACCTTAGCATTTAAGTCCCATAAGATTTCGCACACATTTGAACATGTTTTTTAACTTTCCGAATAATCCTCGTAGTTCAAAAATTGCCATCATGTAACTATTCGAATGCAAAAACTATATCACTCTCATATTATGATGAATCCCTCACAATGAGAAGTATTTTAACCATAACTGCAGTTGGAATAACATTAAAAGTTTCATAGTCCCTGCAGTCGCACTATCCTCTGTGCCCTCGGTGGCTCAGATTGATAGAGCGTCTGTCATGTAAGCAGGAGATCAAGGGTTCGATCCCCGGTCGGGGCACACATTTTCACCTGTCACCGTTGATATATATCAACGCCCGTCAGTAGCTGAAGGTATTAAAAATTAATTCTAATTTCGATTTAAAAGTTTCATGTCTGTTGCACTTAGTTGGACAGTACATGGACAGTTATTTCTGTTAGTAGATGATACTGGAGTAGAAAATCCGATGATGTCCCATATGTGCTCGATTGGAGACAGATCTGGTGATCGAACAGGCCAAGGAAACATGTCAAAACTCTGTACAGCGTGTTGGTTGCAACGGTGGTATGTGGACGAGCGTTCTCCCGTATAAGAACTCTCACTGGTATGCTACTGAATCGGCAGACTGGCGTACAGATTTGCAGTCACTGTGCCTGGGGTAACCAAGAGAGTGTTCCTACTGTTGTACGAAATCGCATAACTCCAGGGGTAGGTGCAATCAGGTTGGTTCCAGGACCTCAACTGGCGTGCTTCTAGCCAACCCATCACTGGCACCGAGGCAGAATCAGATTTCATCAGAAAATACAATAGACCTCCACCCTGCCCTACAATGAGCTCTCGCTTAGCACCACTGAAGGCGCAAGTGGCAGTGGTGCGGGGTCAGTGGGTGTGTGCTACAGGGTCCTTGAAGTAACCGATCCGTAACTGTTGGTTGTGTCACTGTTGTGCCAACTGCTGCTGCAAATGCAGTCGGTACGCCAGAGCCATAGCCTAACACGATGGTCTTCCCTTTCGGTAGTGTCACGTGGCTCTGAGCACTATGGGACTTAACATCTGAGGTCATCAGTCCCCTAGAACTTAGAACTACTTAAACCTAACTAAACTAAAGACTTCACACACATCCATGCCCTAGGCAGGATTCGAACCTGCGACCGTAGCGGTCTCGCGCTTCCAGACTGAAGCGCCTAGAACCGCTCGGCCACTTCGGCCGGCGGCTGTCTGTAACCACGTCTTTTTGTGACCGTATATTCTTGTGACCACTGCTGCCAGCAATCACGTGCACTGGCTACATTCCTGCCATGCCTTTCTGCAATATAGCAGAAGAAACATCCAACTTATCATAGCCCTATTACACGACCTCGTTCAAACTCAGTGAGATACTGATAATTTCACCTTTGTAGCCTTAAGGCTAATCTTGACTACCATCAACTCATCAGGTCCAATCTCAAAGGTAACTAACACTCACGACCGTTACAGCGTGTATTTAAAGCCAACCTGATTTCCATCCTCATAGTTACGCTTCTAGCGCCACTCTTATGCGTCTGACGCAATATTTGAATAGACATCGTCTTTCAGGTGTAGAAACACACCTGCCAACTTTGGCTCACGTCGCACGACTCCTTCTTGGCATTGTGATTTTTTTTTTTTTTTCGTCGCTGTGGTTGGGATGGCACCTTATTACTTTATATGGATCACAATCATTCACCCAGTAGATGAAGTTGTCCATATCCATATAAAGTAACTTTGGATCTGCAAAATGAGTTTCCACAAACCCGTAATGAAAATGGGACATGTGAAGTATAAAGATACAAAGGTAAACAGGCTTTGTGAATTCTACCAAAACCTTAGCCATCTCCTGGGAGACAAATTCTCTGTTTAAAATTGTAGCCCTTTTAAAATTTTGCCTGGCGATATAATCCACTGAACCTTAATGCTCATCCCAGCAGGTGACTAAGTGAATTTTGGAATGGTTTCTAAGAAGCTCCATTCTTTTACCTAAAATTGGATTGTCCATTAGTTTAAAAAACTTTTTAAAGTCAAAATGGCTCTGAGCACTATGGGACTTAACATCTGAGGTCATCAGTCCCCTAGAACTTAGAACTACTTAAACCTAACTAACCTAAGGACATCACACACATCAATGCCCGAGGCAGGATTCGAACCTGCGACCGTAGGGGTCGCGCGGTTCCAGACTGAAGCGCCTAGAACCGCTCGGCCATCAGGGGCCGGGTTTTAAAGTCACACGTCCCAGAAGCTCTCTTGTCGGTGTTAATATCAGTACTCTCTTTCAGTCAGTGTGACTCTTTGACGGATATAGCGCGGATGATTCTAATCAATTTCATCCCCAATATGATGCACTATTGGAGTTTATTAATGCATTATGTTTCTCTATTGACTCTCCAGCAAAATGATCAGCTTTGGGAGGGGACTGATTCGCGAAGATACTTGGTTCAGACATAGCAGCAAATTGCTATGTGCGTCATGTGAGTTACGGGTGACTCACGAAAGACGCCTGGGAGGGGATCGCGGGTCACGCGGTGCGTTTGCCGGCTGTTGCCGCTGCGTCTGCCGGTCGCCGCTATGCGTAGTTTTAAGACACGAATACTTTGTGCCTACACTGGGGTAATGAATGTGCTGGTATTTTGAGCTTTTTGCCAAGTTTGATCCCTTCAAATATCGTTGCTATAATTAGACGAGATAGGGGAGGCCTTAGAAGGAAGTCTGAGAAAATCTCTGTGCCGTTTGGCACTTCAGACTGGTGTGTGAAGACCATCAGCTCACAGGGATGTACATAACCTGAAACTGAAACCATACAAAATAATGGTAGTGCATCAAATGCGGAACTCAGATCCTGTTGCTCAACGTCGTTATTGCAACTGGCTGTTACAGTCTGTACACGATGGGCAAGTTGATCCTGGGATGTTTTTTTTCTGATGGAACATGGCTACATGTGTCAGGGTACATAAATTCTCAGAACAAGCGACGTTGGAGCTCCGAAGGTCCTCGTGAATTACACTAACGACCTCTGCATGATGTGAAAACAGGTGTGTGGTGCGCACTTGTACTGCTTGAGTGCTTGGGATTCGCACCAGGTCAGAAGTGGGCTGCTAGACTTTTTACCTATAGGGCTGAACGTCATGTAAGTTTTACAGAGATGCTTTGGGAAATGAAATAGGATTCCCTGGAGGAAAGGCGTGGCTCTTTTGATGAAACACTATTAGGAAAATTTTGAGAACTGGCAACTGAAGCTGACTGCTGAATGATTCCACTGCCGACAATATACATTGTACGTATGCACCATAAAGATAAGACACGAGAAGTTAGTGTTCGTACGGAGACATATAGATGGTCTTTTTCTCCTTGCTCTGTTTCCGAGTGGAACAAGAAAGGAAATGATTAGTAGTGGTGTAGTACAGTGGCTTGCACAGTATCTATGTAGATCCAGTTAGTGTTTTCACAGGTAGAGCCCAGTCGAATTTTGAGTACATAACAATCTAATTTTTTGAAATAATGAATGAACTGTTACATTTTAGATATCATGTTTAGAAAAAACTCAAATTTCGTAGTTAACTATCGCAATTTTTACCACAGTTTTTAATAGATTTGGAAAATTCTAGAATTTCGTCCACCTGTAAGTATGGTTTGTATGTTGTGCAAAATTCATCGAAGAATCTCTCTTACTTATGAAGGAAAGTGTAGCTATAGCAACAAATGCAGCCAATAACAAGTGAAAAATGATGAAATTTCACAAGTAAACAAAAATAATTTTGTTATGTTTTTGAACTTCCACTACTATGAATGTGAATTCTGACTCCTTCCTGGTCTTGCTGACAGAGTTTTATGAATTTATTTGTAAAAATATAGACAGTGGAAATCAATATGTCCTGTGGGGCCTCTCCTGCTCCAAGCAGGCCCGTTTGACATCCTACCCCGCTTAAAGTATATTTGAAGCCTGTATTTCCTAATGAATATTGTTTCTTATTTATGTCCAAACTTCAGTTTATGAAACATCTGCAAAGTAATGTCTTGCATGTTGGTTTGTGGAGATCTCAAACTACTGTCTCCATCATGATTCAATAATGGATCTTTCTCAAAGTTCTGAAATTACTGATATGATTTCATTTGTGTGTATTCCTGGTGGTGTCTGATGCTGTGATTAGCTATAACCATTCTATTATTTCATTGGGGTCGACATAAACACATCAAAAAAAGTTTCGCATCACCCCAGTTCCAAGAACTCCAGAAGACAGACGTTGACCGTGAATATTGTATTACAGACACAGTCCCTTTGTTCAGAGATGTCACTAAACCCGCCCTAAGATGTAAACAACCATGCATGAACAGAGCCTATTAGACGGCGGGGGTCCGGCAACCGATCAGTTCCAGTCATTCCACCAGGAAGGAGGTACACAGCTCGTGTTGTCTGTAGTTCAACCATGCCTAGATGGTCGATACCGTGGTTCAATTGTGTACGCATTGTTATTTTGTGCCAGGAAGGGCTCTCAACAACGGAAGTGTCCAGGCGTCTCGGAGTGAACCAAAGCGATGTTGTTCGGACATGGAGGAGATACAGAGAGACAGGACCTGTCGATGACATGCCTCGCTCAGGCTGTCCAAGGGTTAATACTGCAGTGCATGACCGCTAACTACAGATTATGGCTCGGAGGAACCCTGACAGCAACACCACCTTGCTGAATAATGCTTTTCGTGCAACCACAGGACGTCGTGTTACGACTCAAACTGTGCGCAATAGGCTGCATGTTGTGCAACTTCACTCCCGACGCCCATGGCGAGGTCCATCTTTGCAACCACGGCACCATACAGCGCGGTACAGATAGGCCCAATTACATGCCGAATGGACTGCCAGGATTGGCACCACGTTCTCCGTACCGATGAGTGTCGCATATGCCTTGAACCAGACAATCATTGGAGACGTGTTTGGTGACAACCCAGTCAGGCTGAACGCCTTAGACACACTGTCCAGCGAGTGCAGCGAGGGGGAGGTTCCCTGCTATTTTGGGGTGGCATTATGTGGCGCCTACGTACGCCGCTGGTGGTCATGGAAGACGCCGTAACAGCTGTACGATACGTGAATGCCATCCTCCGACCGATAGTGCAATCAAATCGGCAACATATTGGCGAGGGATTCGTCTTCATGGAAGACAATTCGCGCCCCCATCGTGCACATCTTGTGAACGACGTCCTTCAAGATAACGACATCGCTCGACTAGAGTGTCCCGCATGTTCTCCAGATATGAACCCTATCGAACATGCCTGAGGTAGATTGAAGAGGTCTCTGTATGGACGACGTGACCCACCAACCACTCTGAGGGATCCTACGCACAATGGCCGTTGAGGAGGGGGACAATCTGGACCAACAGTGCCTTAATGAACGTGTGGACAGTATGCCACGACAAACACAGGCATGCATCAATGCAAGAGGACGTGCTACTGGGTATTAGAGGTACTGGTGTGTACAGCAATCTGGACCACCAACTCTGAAGCTCTCGCTGTATGGTGGTACAACATGCAATGTGCGGTTTTCATGAGCAATAAAGAAGGCGGAAATGATGTTTATGTTGATCTATATTCCAGTTTTCTGTACAAGTACCGGAACTCTTGGAAACGAGCTGATGCAGAACTTTTTTTGATGTCTGTAATATTCAGGGTGTAAAGGATATAAGTGCAGGTCTTTTTATTAGTGACTGAGAACGATCTACTGAAGAACGTTACATCAGTATTTTTGTCATTTGTGAACTTATATTACAGCTATTACAAGTCATATGTCCTTAGGTTGGTTAGTACCTCCAGTTTATGCGGCAAGAGCAACCACTTAATGGTCATTTTACCTTGGGCAGCAGGTCAGTTGTTGCAATGTGTACACAAAAGAGTTTGTCTATACTGAAAGGTGTAGATCACATAGTGGAACAGTTATGACTGTGCAGCAAACATCAGGTGGTGAATTATACGATGTGGTTGTGGCAAGACTATTAGATACAGAGAAGAAACCGCCAACACACTGATGTGTACATATTAAGGAACCACATATAGAAACATCTGCACTTATACCTGTTACCACCTGTACATTTCACAGAGATAGATTGTCCATTTTTTATGCTGAATGTCGGTAGATTTCAAGCGCTATGTATAAATGTTAATGCAAGTTTAATAATATATTGGAATTTCCTACTGGAGTTTTTTTATTCCTCATTCTGTGGAGAATATTAGATCCACTACACCATTTGTTCTTTCAAATTCTCTACCTCCAACATGTAATGCATGCTTTGTTGAGCTAATAGGCTAAAGGCTTTACAGTTCATCCTCGCTGACTCCAATGCCCCACTTATCTCTCTATCATTATGATGGTTAGTGAAATCGATAATGATCTATATATTTCCTTCTTTTACTCTTCTGTCTCCATCCACTTTATCATGAGTGTGCAGGAGACGTTTCAGACTTCCACTTACAGGCTTAAACATTTCTGAAAGAGCATAGATTTCCTTTTAACTCTCCTTGTTTTATAATTTTCTGTTTAACGCTCTCGACCACAGAAATTTCGAACAGAATTTCCGGTTTCAGGTATGCAACACTCATCTTCCGAATTTACAATGTCGACCAACAGTGCCTTGATGAACTTGTGGACAGTATGCCACGACGAATACAGGCATGCATCAATGCAAGAGGATGTGCTACTGGGTAGGAAAAGAACAAAAACACATTACTACCTACTACAATAATAGATTAAAGAGTATAGACAGAAAATTTAACATAAACAATGTGTACCTGTCATTCTGCTGCACAGCAACAAGTCCTAACCATGTAAAAATAATATGAGTCAAGAATGGCACACATACTTGGCAGTAAGTTTCGAACCACTTCATTCATTCTCAAGTCTGACCTACTGATGCTACAAAAATAGTATATAGTTGTCAGTTGACAGTGAATACAATTACGGAATTACGATGTTAACATTTGAAATGTAACAGAAGTTAATTATGTTACTCAGATGTACCTACACTGGAAATACCTGATCTTAACGTCAAACGTCAAAATGGCAATACATGCTATATAAAGTGATCGTATATGACTGTTGTAATATGAAGGGCTTATTTCAATAGTGGTACAAGTCCATTTTTGTTCATTCTGAGATACAGAGTTCTAAGTTAAACGAGAGCTGAAAAATGTGCGGTTGAGATACCAAAAATATTCAAGTATATATACTTGAATATTTCTGATATCTCAGCGCTCATTTAACTTTAGGACTCTGTATCTCAGAATGAACAAAAATGGACTTGTACCACTATTGAAATAAGCCCTTCGAATGCATGTGCCTTCTTAGCAAGTGAGAATACAACTGAAGACCAGCACAACAAGAATACCAGGAAACTTTCAATGAAGCCAGTCTTACGTACAGGCACACGTCTGCAGTCAGTTGGGCAAGTCACATTTTAAATGAGGATGCGTCGAAGCACATTTATTGATCTTTTCATTAATGTAGTAAATGTCAATGAAAATGTACAGGTGTTATTCAAATACAAATAATAGTGTCGTTCATACATGCTTACATACACTCCTGGAAATGGAAAAAAGAACACATTGACACCGGTGTGTCAGACCCACCATACTTGCTCCGGACACTGCGAGAGGGCTGTACAAGCAATGATCACACGCACGGCACAGCGGACACACCAGGAACCGCGGTGTTGGCCGTCGAATGGCGCTAGCTGCGCAGCATTTGTGCACCGCCGCCGTCAGTGTCAGCCAGTTTGCCGTGGCATACGGAGCTCCATCGCAGTCTTTAACACTGGTAGCATGCCGCGACAGCGTGGACGTGAACCGTATGTGCAGTTGACGGACTTTGAGCGAGGGCGTATAGTGGGCATGCGGGAGGCCGGGTGGACGTACCGCCGAATTGCTCAACACGTGGGGCGTGAGGTCTCCACAGTACATCGATGTTGTCGCCAGTGGTCGGCGGAAGGTGCACGTGCCCGTCGACCTGGGACCGGACCGCAGCGACGCACGGATGCACGCCAAGACCGTAGGATCCTACGCAGTGCCGTAGGGGACCGCACCGCCACTTCCCAGCAAATTAGGGACACTGTTGCTCCTGGGGTATCGGCGAGGACCATTCGCAACCGTCTCCATGAAGCTGGGCTACGGTCCCGCACACCGTTAGGCCGTCTTCCGCTCACGCCCCAACATCGTGCAGCCCGCCTCCAGTGGTGTCGCGACAGGCGTGAATGGAGGGACGAATGGAGACGTGTCGTCTTCAGCGATGAGAGTCGCTTCTGCCTTGGTGCCAATGATGGTCGTATGCGTGTTTGGCGCCATGCAGGTGAGCGCCACAATCAGGACTGCATACGACCGAGGCACACAGGGCCAACACCCGGCATCATGGTGTGGGGAGCGATCTCCTACACTGGCCGTACACCACTGGTGATCGTCGAGGGGACACTGAATAGTGCACGGTACATCCAAACCGTCATCGAACCCATCGTTCTACCATTCCTAGACCGGCAAGGGAACTTGCTGTTCCAACAGGACAATGCACGTCCGCATGTATCCCGTGCCACCCAACGTGCTCTAGAAGGTGTAAGTCAACTACCCTGGCCAGCAAGATCTCCGGATCTGTCCCCCATTGAGCATGTTTGAGACTGGATGAAGCATCGTCTCACGCGGTCTGCACGTCCAGCACGAACGCTGGTCCAACTGAGGCGCCAGGTGGAAATGGCATGGCAAGCCGTTCCACAGGACTACATCCAGCATCTCTACGATCGTCTCCATGGGAGAATAGCAGCCTGCATTGCTCCGAAAGGTGGATATACACTGTACTAGTGCCGACATTGTGCATGCTCTGTTGCCTGTGTCTCTGTGCCTGTGGTTCTGTCAGTGTGATCATGTGATGTATCTGACCCCAGGAATGTGTCAATAAAGTTTCCCCTTCCTGGGACAATGAATTCACGGTGTTCTTATTTCAATTTCCAGGAGTGTATAATTTCTTTGAATTTGCTTTACCGTGTAGTTTTCTCCTTTTGTCTGCTGCAGATTTTATATTTATAATAGCCAAATCAATTATGTCTTTGTGTCGAAGTTTACGTGTATTCGGGAAAGGTACAAGCTCTCTGATTCTGTTCGGTGGTTCTTCATTCTTCAGTACAAGAGTAGGTGGTAAAGCAGTGGAGTCATGAGGCATTTCATTCAGCACGTTTTGAAATAAGTGCAAATATCTGTCCCAATGCTGATGCTTTCTGTGACAATAAAGTCTGCAAAGCTTATTGATTTCTTTCATAATCCGTTCGGAGGGGTTACAGTGTGGTGAGTAAAATGAAATAAAAACAGGTTTGATTTTATGATTCCGAAGCATGCCTAAACAAACAGCAGATCTGAATTGCGGTCTGTTATCTGAAATGACTTTACTAACGTGTCCAACTTCACGTAAGAAATTTTTAACAAAGGCGTTGGATACAGACCGTCCAGTGGCTTCACGTAACGGTGTGAAAGAAACAAATTTTGAAGTAACTTCAACAGCGACTAGAACGTACGAAAATCCATTAGATGTTCTGACAAGCGGTCCCAAGAGATCAACAGCAGCAAATTCTTTTAATTTAGAGGGGATGATAGGAAACAGCAGAGCACGATGGGAGATAGTAGATGGTTTCGCCTTTTGACAAAGTTTACAAATAGACCAGACTCTTCGAATTCTCTTTTCCATATTGTTAAAATAACAAGTCGTTCGAAGAATATGATAACATTTTCGTGGGCCAAAATGTGCATAGCTGAAATGAATGTACCAAATGACCTTATTAACAAAATCGTCAGGAATGCGAAGTACCCATAGCTTCTCATCAACAGTGCAGCGTTTGAACAGTATGTTGTTTCTAACCAGATAATAATGCTGAATCTGTGTGTGTGTCTTTTCATGACATTTGCTCTTGATGTCTTTCCAAATCGGATCTTTATCTTGTTCATGAGCAATATCCTTTAAAGATGTGGTGATGAAGTTTTCAAAGGCGACTTTCTGAATGTAAAGAATACTGAAATTTTTCTCGAGGTTGTCTTCTGTGTTACTTTTCTCTAGCCCAGCCGGTGCGCGTGACAGTGCGTCCGCAACAATGTTCTCCTTGCCGGGAATGTAGACTATTGTGAAGTGGAATTCTTGCAGAAACAATGCCCAACGTTTTAACCTGTCATAATTTAATTTTGAAGACATAATAAATTGTAATGCACGATGATCACTGTATACTTTTACGTGCTTACCAGAAAGAAAGAAACGGAATTTGTTAAATGCCCAAACGATAGCTAAAGCTTCTAATTCAGTAACGAAATAATTTTTTTCAGATTTTGTTAGCACTCGGCTAGCAAAAGCAATGGTTTTCTGAACGGTAGTGTCATTTTCTATGGCTTCTTGAAATAAATGGGCACCAAGACCGACTTTAGAAGAATCCGTGCTAAGGCAGAAATCTTGTGACAGATCTGGATGAGCTAGTATTGGCGTGTTAAGTAGCGATTCTTTCAAAGAATTGAATTCCAACTGTGCTTGTTCGTCCCAGTTCCAAATAGTATTTTTTCCAGTGAGAGAACAAAGTTTTGGTGTAACAAGAATTTGCATATTCAGAAAACGACGGTAAAAATTTACGAGACCTAGAAAACTGCGGACTTGTTTTATTGTGGATGGAACTGGAATGGCTCTGATTGCTTCTAACTTTTCAGGATCCGGCTGAATGCCTTCAGAAGAAATAATATGTCCCAAAAACCTCACCTTTGACCTACCGAATTCAGACTTTTCCAAGTTAACTGTAATTCCAGATTCTGCAAAAATACGTAACAAACTGTTGAGGATGCGATTAAGTTGTTCCCATGAAGCTTCTGCTATTAGAATATCGTCCATATATAAGGTGATGTGACGTTTTAAGAACTCAGGTAATATGGAATTTAGCCCGCGAATGAATGCTGCCGAAGAAATGTTCAAACCAAAAGGAAGTTTCCGAAACTGATAACAAACGCCGAAACAAAGGAAAGCTGTGTATTTTCTACATTCTGGATGAAGTTCGATCTGATAAAAGCTGGATCTGAGATCAATGGAAGACAACACTTTTACACCATTAAAATTTTGAAGAAGTTCTTCCAACGTTTGCGGCCTGTCTGTTTCAGGAATAATGATAGTATTGATTTGTCTCGAATCTAAGACAACCCTGATCGATCCATTTTTCTTCTCAACAACATGTAATGGATTCTTGTATGAGCTTACTGCAGGCTCAATAATGCCCTCGTCAAGCATAGATTGTATTTCTGTTCTAACACGGTCCCTATAATGTGCTGGAATTACGTATGGTCTAACACAAAATTTAGTATGCTCACGAACACGAAATTGGTATTGAAATCCCTTGATTGTTCCTATTTTGTGAGTAAAAACTGTGGAATGTGCTTGTAAAATCTCAAAAAGGTCCTGCCTATCAGTGTCATTACAATTCTCAATTGCTTGAATTTTATTCTGAATTAACTCATTAGTTTCAAATATGCCGTCGATATCATCCCTGTCAGTACTTGCAGAATGATTGTTAGTGTCTAGTTCCGTAGAAAATTCCAAACTGTTGTCTAACAGAAGGTAAAGCCGATTAATTTCCTCGTCATGGTTTGAGAGCCAATCTTCAAATTTCAAAGCTATTGACTTACCTTTTTTCTCTAAACTTATTTCAGCATCGTGAAAGTTTAAGATTGCTTTGTATTCATTCAAAAAGTCTACTCCCAGTATAATTTCCGTCGACAATAATGGAACAATAAGAAAGTTCATAGAGAAGCTGTGGCTTTGACAAAAGAATTCTAAGTCGGTTTGTTGGCGTACATCTACACTTTTTCCAATGATTGCATCTTGTAATTTAATTTTACGTAACGGAAGTGTGGGGCAATCGTTCGATTTGTTGCATTTGCTAAAAGCTGTTTCACTAATTACTGAAATGGGACTGCCAGAATCAAGTACTGCCGTAAATTTTACGTCATTTACTGTAATGTGAATCACAGGATATGCAATGTTGTTATGTTTTACGTCGTGTTCCTCGAGTAAGATGCCCCTAATGTCTTCCATTTTTACGTAATTACTAGCTACGGCAGCTGCGTTGTCAGTTTCGTAAGTACGTTTTGTGGCTGCCAGCGGTATGAGTCATTGTCTATTGTGTCTTTGTTGGCGCGCGTCGTTATTGGGATTTGGAGACCTAACTTCTACAAATTCACCTTGTCGAGAGGGCCCTGCTCTGTTTGAATCCCTCCAGTTCTGATGCAATTCTGGTCTGTCGTTACGATCATATCGTCTGCCGTCATGTCGGTAGATTCCATACTTTCTTTCTTGTCGGTCACGTGGTAGAGAATTTCTCCCTAAATCGTAACTGCGCGCTGGACCGTTGCATCTAAAGTTATTCTGTCTCCCTTGACAATAATTATTTTGGTTCCCATATTGTCTGTTTCTCCGATTGTCTCTGTGATAGTCATTACCGTGGAGAGGTGATCTTTCCCTGTAATTATTACTACTCTGCCAACGGTTGTTATATGGGTGGTGTCTGTTTTGGTCACGATTTACGTTGTAAGAATAGCCTTGTCGTGTATTATTTCTGTCATCGCGGAATTGTGACAGATGTGACCTGTAATTGTTGTGCCCCTGTTTCCGCGTTCTGCGATTGTCAGTGTCAATTTCCAGTTCTTGTAACAGTCCCTTAAAAGCTTCAGTGTCGTCTTTGCAACGACCTGCTAAAATAATATGTCGTGAATGTTCAGGCAGTTTGATTAAGGAAATGCGGATGAGTTCTGAGGGGCTGTATGGGTTTGAAAGATACTGACAAAATATTTCATAAGACTGGAAAATTCAGACTGTTCGAAACGTTTCATCATTATGATGCTATGTTTTACTCGGTCTTGTGTAGCTTGAGACCAATACGCTGAGAGGAAGGCATGATAAAATTCTCCTTCAATGTGACAATCGTGAATGACCGATCGCATTTTTACAGCTGGTTCTTTCTCCAAGTAGCCTCACATAAATTCTAACCTGTGCTCCAATGACCAGTTGGGAGGAAAACAATGAGAGAATTGATGAAGCCATGCTTGTGGATGAATTTCGTTGTCAGAATTCTTAAATGTTTTGAATTTACGTCTAGGAATGAACAGCTTATAGTCAAAATCATCGTGTTGGCGAGTCGCACATCGCTCATTGTTACTTCGTTTCGGCGGTTCCATCTCAAAATCCAATGCGCCTTCCCAATTTCTTTCATAATTTCCGAAGTGTCCTGTGTTATTATTTTGTGGTTGTTCCGTATTTCTATGTCCCTCTTCCCATACTGCAGTGCGAGTGTCCTCTGAAGTATGTAATTCTTGTATTACTTGTGCCAACTGATCTTGTACTTCCCGGATTTCTCTTTTGTACTGTGTATTGATTTGATTTTGATTTTGTTTGAATTTTCTAATTTGTTCATACTCTTCAGTGTCTGTGAAGGCTACAGGTGTTGTGTCATTCAGATCATCATCTACCTTTGTAGACAAGTTAGTGAACTGATCTGAAAGTTCGGCTGCTACTTTATCCGATAGTGAAATTATTTCCTCTGTGTGTTTTTCTGAACCAAGTTTCAGACTGTCCATTTGTGTTGAAATCGTATCTACTGTGTCCTTTAAGTTTTCCTGAGTTTTTGCAAGTTGCGTAACCGAATCGGTAGATGCAACTGAGTCAATTTTAGCTTGCAAGGTGTCGTGATTTTCATGAACAATAGTTTGCAGTTCTTTTATGGCTGCTTCGTGATTCTGTAATGCATTTTCATGACGCGAAAAAATAGGTTGGAAATGCTCACAAATTTGTGTTTTTAGGTCATTACAGACTTTTTGACATTTCGATTCAATGTTATGTAACTCAGTAGTTAAATCTTCACGTGTTTGTTCAAGTGTGGTGTCTAACTTCCGAAGATTTTGTTCCACTGTGTCTAACTGTTGCTGTGTTTGTCTCTGGTGTTGTTCCATTGTGTCTAACTTTTGAAGATTTTGTCCCATTTGTTTCTGATTTTGTTCAAGCGTTGTGTCTAACTTTTGTAGCCTTTGTCCCATTTGTTGCATTAACTGTAATAACAGTGCACTGGTGTCTGAAACATGTTCCTCAGTGCTATTCGGTAGTGAATTTGAACCGGCAATATACGCATTTTTAAAAGCAGAAAATGTGTCTTGATTTATTTGAGAGAACGGTGAGGACGCAAAACCTGAATCTGCAGTATTTGCAAGATTGTGTCCTGTCATTTCGGAATCCTGAGGTGAACTGTTGCCGACCGATCGATCTATAATGCTTCCCTGTTCACTAATTGTTTCACTGCCTACACCATTATTTGCAGTCCGCTCCATTTCCCTATGCACAGTTACCAAATTACTACTTTGAACATTAGTTAATTCATTACGTGGCGGCGCTAACACACTGCTTTCGTCTTCACTGTCATTTCTCAGTTTACTTTGGAGCCTAGTATTACGTTTTTCACACGCCATTATTGTCACAATATTTCACACGACAACACAGAAAAACACAATTTGAATAGCAAAAATATGAGAACACGTTAACATAGAGCTGAAAATAATATCTAGTTAATTGCAAGCGCAGCTGCGAAATACTTGGTGCAAATTTACATGCTTGCCACACCTGTTTTACTGTACAACAATGAAAGACTGCAACTACAAAGGAGATTCTCTCTACAATTACGCGCTAGCAATAAACAAAATCTACACTAATTACACAAACTACAAGAAAAAATCAGAAGATTCCAGTGAGGTATCCTCGGCTAAGGGTCGACATATGAAATGTCCCCTTAGAAAAATTATACATGACTGTGTTTAAACTGACACACTATATTTTTAGCGCAACGCAATCTGACTTTCAAAAATCCCTACAAAAGAATGGCCCTGACTAACATTAACCTATACCTTTCACAAATCACTTACCTCACCATAAATCTTCGTTACTCGAACTACTGCAATACAGCGAGCGCCACTACTGCCAGTTAGATAAAAGATTCAAACTACTGAAGGCACTAACTACTGATAGGCATAGTTAGCAAATAAAAGATTTTCATATAGAACAAACAATGTATTTACCTTAATAGCGTTCAAAAGTCATAATATATATAGCAGTTCATGACATCCATTCTTACAAATGTACTGTTTCTGATGGTCCCATGTCCAGATCATCCGCTCTCAAAATTGCGCCATCTCACTTCCCCACATCCACCACTGCTGGCGGCACGCCTCCAACTGCTCAACGCTACGAGCTGTTCACATCCATCTGCCCAACACTGCAATGGCAGAGAACAATGCAAACTAGCCACAGACTGCACACAGCACAGCCAGTGATTTTTCATACAGAGCGCTACGTGGCGTTACCAATAAGAAAACCTAAACAGCCTACTTACACATTGACATTTACTACACTGATGAAAAGATTAGTACAGTTGCTTCAAGATACCCACATTTAAAACGCGGCATATTCGTTGGGTGCGGATGCGGGCCTGTACAGGAGGCGCCACACTAGCGCCACCGAAAGTTTTCAGGTACTGTTGACTGATTCTCACCTGCTAAATAGGCACATCTGTGATTAGGTTACAAAGTTACGCCTTTTTGATGTTTGTTATTAAGATCCGGCACTTACAGTGTATTTATGTCTGAATATGAATGATTAATTTATGTTACGTTCCAACTATTTATATTTTAATTCCACATTTGTGTTCACTGACAACATTGTACAATTTTTGTATCCTAAGTAGGTGAGGCTTGAGAGTGAACCAGTTGGTCCGAAACTAGTAGCCAGACATTTGTACTGCAACTGATACAGATTTGTTAATAAATGCTTCATGAAATATTATCAACGAAATTTTGAAACCGAATAAAACAAAATAAAATAAAACGTATGTAATATATCAAGAGACATTTAGCAAGTATCGCACAGTCGAACAATTAGCAGCGAGTGTACTGCAGAGCCAGCATGTGTGGCCGAGCGGTTATAGGCGCTTCAGTCTGTAACCACGCGACCGCTATGGTCGCAGGTTCGAATTCTGCCTCGGGCCTGGATGTGTGTGATGTCCTTAGGTTAGTTAGGTTTAAGTAGTTCTAAGTTCTAGGGGACTGATGATCTCAGATGTTAAGTCCCATAGTGTTCAGAGCCATTTGAACCATTTTTGTACGGCAGAGATACCGTAAACAGAACAGTGCTACATTTCTTAGAGACAATTAGAATGGATTAGTGCAGAAAGGCAATAAAATTGTCGAACCCTTTCTTGATACAATTCGAAAAGTGAACGCGCAGACCTTTGAATTGACAGAAAATCCAGAAACGGACTGAGGCATGCTCAGAGAAATGGAAAATAGAGCTCTAGATGTTTTTCTATTCGGAATTACTGCGGAATATTCGCGTAGAATCCCTATGGAAAATACGGATGATTTAGCTTCAGCACTTCGCATTGGCACTCACTTGCAGGAAATCGATATTGCTACGAAAGTATGCAATTATTCGCGAATCTTTGCTTCTGAAAAAAATGTTATCGTTGTGGAAAGAAATTAAATTTGAAGGCGCAATGTCCCTAGTCAGAGTGTTGTAGTTGTGAACGCTTTGGACACAAGGTAAACGAATCCAGATATAAGAAGCAGGTTAAATGAAACGAAAAGAAGCAGTCATTAAACACGAACGGAAATGTTTCTTCCGTTGGGAAAAAAAACTACAAACACTTGTGAAGAGACGGATTGCTGTTTGATGAGTTAGTTCAGGGCAAGGAACATAAATTCCTGGTAGACGTTGGTGCGCATCCGTCTATCATTAAACTGGACCTTGTGGACAGGAGGAGAAAAATGTTTGGAAATTTGTGGTAAGGTCTTATTGGACCAAACTGCTGAGGTCATCGGTCCCTAAGCTTACGCACTACTTAATCTGACTCAAACTTACATACGCTAAGAACAACTCACACACACCCATGCCCGAGAGAGGACTCGAACCTCCGATGGAGGGAGCCGTACGGACCGTGACAAGATGCCTCAGACCGTGCGGCTACTCCGCATGGCGACAGGAGGAGACTAAGCACTTCAAGGTACGGATACAATGATGTGCAGTCATTGGGGACAACACGGTTCGGCTTTAGGATAGGATCTAAAGTGTTTCGTGAGTACATGAAAGTTCTACCGACTAAGGGACAGGGATATTTCGCTATTCTTGGACTTGACTTCCTTGATGGATATCGTGCCAAAATTGATCTTTGGCAGTGCACGCTAGAACTTTGCGGGAATTCATTTCCAATGGATGCAATAGCTGCAAATCTTTCTATGTTAGAAGGCACACCGATTCCTAAAGTGCCACTAACTGAACTGTGAACATGTGGATTAAGTATATTTTCTCATGACAAAGTACCACGACGTACGTGCAAGTCGGTTTGGGTAACTGTAGATGCTGATGTATTACAACAAGTATTATGTGTGGCGGAGTCACTGCAGAAGAATGAAGCATTACACTAAGGTGACAAAAGACGTGGGATACCTCCTAATACCGTGTCGTACCTCTTTTTGCCAGGCGTAATGCAGCAACTTGACACGGAACGGACTTAACAAGTCGTTGGAAGTTCCCTGCAAAAATATTGAGCTATGCTGCCTCTAGAACCGTCCGTAATTACGAAAGTGCTGCTAGTGCAGTATTTTTTACATAAAATGATGTCCCGTAAATTTTCGATGGGATTCGTAACAAGCGATCTTGGTAGCCATCTCATTCGCTCCAATTATCCAAAATTTTCTTCAAACTCGCGAACTGTTGTGTCCCGGTGACATGGCGCATTCTCATCCATAAAATTTTCATCGTCGCTTGGGAACATGAAGTCCAGGAATAGTTGCAGATGGTCACCAAGTAGCCAGAAATAACCATTTCCAGTTAATGACCCAGTCCAATCCATGTAAACATAGCCCACACCATTAAGGAGCCACTGCAAGCTTGCACAGTGCTTTGTTGACAACTTGGGTCCATGGATTCATGGGGCCTATGCCACACTCGAACCCTACCATCAGCTCTTACCAACTGAAATCGGAATTCGTCTGACCAGCTATGGTTTTCCAGTCGTCTAGGGTCCACCCCATATCGTCACGAGCCTAGAAGAGATGCTGCAGGCGATGTCCTGCTGTTATCAAAGTCAATTGCATCGGTCATCTGCTGCCGTAGTCCATTAACGCCAGCTTCCGCAGCACTGTCCTGATGGATACGTTCGTCGTACGTCCCATATTGATTTTTGCTGTTATTCCACGCAGTGTTGCTTGTCTGTTACCACTGACAGCTCTACGCAAACGCCGCTGTTCTTGATCATTAAGTGAAGGCCGTCGGACTCTGCATTATCCGTGGTGAGAGGTAATACCTGAAATGTGGTATTCTCGACACGCTCTTGACAATATGGATATCGGAATACTGAATTCCCTTACGATTTCTGAAATGGAATGTCTCATGTGTCTATCTCCTACTGCCATTCTGCGTCTGTCTGTTAATTGCCGTTATGCGGCCATAATATCGTCGGAACCTTTTCACATGAGTCACCTTAGTACAAATGGTGTGACAATGCACTACCCTTACATATCTTGTTGATAATATACTACAGCAATCTATGTATGTGCATATCGCTATCCCATGACTTCAGTCACCTCGATGTAGATGAAAGGCATTCTTTTATATGCTGAAGTTTCCGGTAAGCTAGAATAATTTTGTGATAGAATGGATGATGTAAATCTTCAGAAGGGATTAACAGTAGCAATTTTAGCGATAGTCGATGAGGATGATATCAGTAGATCAACAGATGACCATAATCTGAAGAAAACTGTCAGTGCATCTGCACTACGTGCCAAGGTTCATCACTTGAAAGACAGAGAACGGGAAGCCATGGAAACATTGTTGTTAAAATCGTCCGTTGCCAGCAACATCCATAACGTATTGTTGCATTCCAACAGGCGATAAAATACCGATCTAGAAGAAGCCATATAGAATAATAAAGTACCTACAACAACTGGTACATAAATTCGCTGGTCAACATCTAACTGAAGGCATTACTGAACACAGCAATAGTCCCTGGTCAGCCTGGTCATTGTGCCGAAAAGGTCATCCAATGGAACCAAGGATTCTGCATTGTGTTGCGACTACAATTTCCTAAATGCACGCTTATCCAATCCTGAACATCACGGAAACATTAGATGATTTGTGACAATGCAAATATTTTTCGCCAAAGACCCTTAGAAGTGGTTATAATCAACTTGAAATATGTCCAGAAGAGAGACCCAAAAAAGCATTCGCAGCTCTCTCAGGTCGTTATCAATAACGCAGGATGTTATTTGAATTAAAAATGCTCCTGCAACATTCCAACGCTTTTCATATGAGTACGTCACATGCTGAAACCAAAAATGTGTATAGCGTACCTTTACAAGATAGTAGTTTGTTCAAGAAACTTAGAAGGGCATTTTAAACACTTGGATGTAGTTTTCAGCACACTGAGAATATCACATCTTACACTTAGCATAGAGAAGTGCCATTTTGCTGAAACGAAAGTTAATTACCTCGGGTATTTCTGAGTCAAGACGAAGTGAGGATTGATCCCCACCTCACATCAGCTATGTCTGATTTTGCAACACGACAGACAACAAAACACTTGCAATCGTTATAAACTTATGTAACTATTACCGTAAATTTGTAAAGGGATTAGCAGAAATTGCACAACCATTAAGTCAGTTACTTCAAAAGGGTGTTAAGTTTCAGTGGTCGACAAAGTGTCAGGAAGCTTTTCAGAAACTGAAGAAAAACTTTTAATAGATTCTGTGTTAGTATTTCCTGAGTTCGATAAGTAAGTAAGTAACAAGGTGTTACGCTGTGTTCAGAATCAGAATTACAATACAAAGCAACACCCAATGGCATATACATCTAGAGAGTTGAACAACACTGAACAAAATTACTCAGCAACTGAGAAAGAGATGTTGGCAGTAATATATGGGGTTTCTTATGTACATTGTTATATGTATGTCTGGAAGTTTAAAGTACAATAGATCATCCATCCTTGAAGTAGTTGTTAGGCCATCAAGACCCTTCAAGTCCATTAACAAGATGGCCTCTCAAATTGAGTGAGTTTTATTATGAAGTGGTTCATAAGCTGAGAATAAAGCATACCAACACAATTACTCTAAGCAGAAAAGTTGTGGTATTACAGGCATTGGGTAAAAGTCAAGCAGACTGGAAAAAGGCAAAGGCAGCTGACAGCATATGACAGTTGTTTAAAACACAACCTAAGTTTGTAAGGCAGGAGACTTGATTGTGCAGGTCAATTAAGAGCATTCCATGCATTGTGATTCCTCAACGTTCAGAACTGAAGTATTACAATGGTCATATGACGGAGTATTATCAGTTCATGGGGGTAAGAGGACAACTGATAAACAAGTGCAGGAAGTTTTTGGTAGATAACTCAGTATGTCAAAAAGCGTGTCCCATGTGCATGGAGAGCAGAATTTTGTCGTCAGAAAATAGAGTTACAGAGATTACCAGAAGCTGAAGAAACTTTTCAATTGGTAGAACTGGATGTATTAGGACCTTCCAATAGAATTTCAGTTGGTACAATGTAAGAACTCATGACGATAAATAATTTTTCAAGATATCCAATAATGGCCCCAATTCTAGATCAGAAAGGTAATAGTGTAGCTCACACAATGGTAAACAACTGGTTATTAAAATTTGGCACTGAGAACAGCATAATTACTGATCAAGAAACTAAATTTGTTTCCGGTCTGAGGAAAGAATCATGTCGATTACTCAGAATTAAGACGTTACATACAAGCCCATTACATATGCAAGCAAATGAATGAGTGGAAAGAGTTCAACACACAATATCGAAAACGCTGAGCCATTATGTGAATAGCCAACATGTAGACCAGGATACGTGTTTAAGTCTTGTAAGCAGTGCATGTAATTCAGAAGTTCACGCAGGAAAAGGTCTTCACTAGACGAAGTGGTGCATGGAGTACGGATGGTGGGTAGGGGAGTGGGAATGCTGTCACCTTTTGATGTGATTCAGCCAAAATTAGGGACACAAGTTGAACCAGTAAAACATTTCACAAAACAGTTAAGAGAAGTATGGCAGAGGGTCAAACGTGCTAACAGTAAAGTTTGGAAAATCAGGAATGTGTTGGATAATGTGCAAATAAACTGCCACAATAACAAGATAGGGCAGTGGGTATTGCTACCATACCCTTATACCCCGAAGGGCAAAAGGAAACAGTCAGTAACGAAGTAATAGGGACCATATCAGTTCATCGAAATGATTTCACTGCTAAATGTAAAACTAAAACTTGAGACATCTGTAGTCAACATCAGTAAATCCGTTTAAGGAATAGACTGACACACCACCATAAGTTGCTTCATGATTACCAGAAAAAGAGGTTGCCTAGGAAAGGGTAACATGCACATAATGTACGGTAAGTACTTAAATTTAAGGGAAATTAGGGTGAGTTTACAAGTTTTAAACTTTAGGTGAACTTTGGTTATGTTTGGTTATAAATTAGGGTACTTAGGTTAACATTGATTTGCTAGTCTGTGATTCTATAGATGTACTCTGGGCTGAAGGAGGGAAGGGATTGATGGTAATTTCTTTTCTCTTTGGTGGTACACTAGCGATGATTTCTAGAAGGATTAACTCGGACGTAATCTCACTCCACTTTTAGAGAGGGACTTGCCCACAGGGCTACAGCACATGGTACATGTAACAGAATAATACATCATATGATCAATTAGCATCACTGAGAGAGCTTGAACACTTCTGTGGAATATGGCTGCAATGGCACTGAAGTATCACATGGACGAATCCACGAATCCTCTTATCGAGGAATAATATGACTTACGTATCATTATATCGAGGAAATTTGATAGCCGCCACTGGGTAGAACTCATGATATAACATCATTTCTACACTGACACGTATGCTATAACTGCTGTTTAAGCTGTATATTGAAATAAACAATATTGTTTCATGTCAGTTGGCTGTAATGGCTTTGTGTTATCTCCACAACCCAAGAAAAGGAATGAGTTACGCATGCCAGGTGGTTATAATCAAACTGACCGTGTTCTGAGTGCTGCAGCTCTGGCTGTATTCATCGCAGGATGTTGACACATCGTAGGTATGTTCAGTAATATGTGAGCTTTTGGGGTATGATGAAGGAAATAATAGTTGCACTTTGTGCCACCAGGTGAAAATATGGCGCTGTAAGCAGTCAGAATGTGGGATATTTCCTGTTCTGGAGTCAGTAGGGAGTCCATTACTTGGCACCGCATGTTGAGTTCTTACGTGAAGTGACTGTTAGTGTAAAAGGTTAAGAAGGTTGATGTGTTCCATACGAAACGCAATGGCTACTGACAAGAAAGACCATGCGCTGCTGGTAAAGTTGTTTTACCAGAGTGGAAGCAATAGCAACATTGCATTACGGGAATGTCATCAACAGAAACAGCTGCGAACAGGCCCATTGTCAATAAATCGACTAAAGAATGTGGTCAAGAATTTGAAGAAACGGGTGAATTAGGTGGTGCAGCAAGGAGAGGGAGGCAGCCCATTGCCATAACAATTGATGAAGTTGCTGTGCTATAGTCGACCGTGCAGCACTTGTCTCATTTTGTGCAGCTTGTACTTGAGCTGCGTCAAGGGAACTGTTCATCCCCTGCAACATTCAAAAGGTTTTAATGGGCATTTTACGCTGGTATCTCTATAAGGTTAAGTATGTGCACCAAATGAAGTCCCAAGATAGGCTACAATGCTGTGACTTTGCCTTCCGTTTTTCGGCATGCTTGAAAATGGATGACATGTGGTCGGGGAATATCTTCTGGATGGAGTGCATGTGCGTGTGTTTGGAGATTACGGGCGCTCAACGCTGAGAGTATTAGCGCCCCATGGACAAGGCACAATTCATTCTGCACGGTGCTGTGAATGCACGGAACCGTCGCGTATGGGTTTCTACTCCTCCACATGTTAGTGAGGAACATCCACTGTACTCAGCTTATGTGACTGTGTGGTGTGGTTTTATAAGCTCCTTCACTCTGCTGAAAAAAAATTAAATTAAGCTACGATACTCGACACTAGATGCGATAAATGCAAAGCGATACTATTACTTGGTTAATTTAAGCAATGGCAACAAGTGAATACTATAAGTTCTGGACACTGAAGCATCATTCAGTACTTAAAATTCATCCATTAAGTCACTGCTACAGGAAAATGATGACTGTCTGTCGCTGGCGTTTTCAAGAAATGTACCAAGCCCAGACGTCCTAAATAATCTGGAACAAATTATTCCTAAATATGTCACGATGTTGCGAATCGAAGACTACGGTTTTCACAAGAAGGAAAGTTCTGATGTCTATTACCTGTTCCAGTGCCTTAAATATAAAAATGTGTGTAAGCTGCTTCTTGAAATTTATAAGGGCGCCATAATTTTTATACAACTCACAATTATTTGTTTCATAAACTACTCGTACATGTTTTACATAAAATTTCACACAGATTTGACAAATTACCTCCAGTGTTTCAGTGTGATGCATGTATTTCTATATATGACTATTGTGAGAGCATTTGCAGTTGGAGAGAGAATGAGAATTTAATGGACCACCTCCTATTAAACTCCACTCTGAAGTTTGTAAAAGGGGAGAAGTAAAGTAATTTTTGCCAAGTGAATTATATGTGTCTTTCTTTCCTGTAAAAATGTGTAGTTTTCATAGCTTAGCTAGTTAGGGGATATGACAGTAATGGGGTCACTTAAATTTGTTTAAGTACAAGCACCCTACTGAGAGAGCTACAATGACTGCATATTACTATGGATGGTCTACATATCGCTCTAGTTGAAATGAAACCCAGTTTAGAGAGAAAACATGCATTCATTTTCTTTTTTAAACTTCAGTTAATATTTTAGGGTATAAAAATAAGCACCAGTACGCATATATTTATATAGTAATGTCAGAGAGTGATGATGCCAATCCGTCATACATACTGCGTAAACAGGCACAACACACATCGAAATTAGTAACGAAAACGTCCTCTGAAGAGTCCTGATGGGTGAGCTTTGTAAGTGCTTACCATACGTTTCCAAGAATACTCACACCAGCTGACAGGCTCATCCACAGCGCACTCGATGGTCGAGCTAGCACGCAGAAAGTTTTCGAATATCGATTCCTGAAAATGAGTGCACAGTGCGGTATTCTCGTTGTTTTATGCCCCCACACACATTCTATGACAGCCCAGTAACATCGGAGTCGTTTGAGCGTTGAACATCGCACTTATCTTCGAAGAATTCTGAAATAATTTCTATAATTCATGCTACGAAATCGCTGCTTTCAGGCCATTAAATTGGGGAGTTTCAAACATTACCACTATGCTGAACTCATTAGAGAACATGTCTACAACAACACCTTAACTCCAACTCAAATTCAGACTGTACGTTACAGAGAATAACATCAGTTTAATAGGCGGGGAGATACGTGGTAACTGCGCTATCGGAAGTGCCGATGATGATGATAGTTGCAATTCTAAGGCCGAGAAGAAAATATCTTATATCTGTTACATCTGTTGCTGTTCCAATATGTCATCATTATGCCGCTGCTACTGTGGTGCATATGCTGGAAACTCGAAGTCGGGGAAATGCTGATGCGATAAGCAAGGTAAGCCGACTATGCGCTGCTGTGGTGGTGTAGGCAATGGAAATCCAGGAGAAATGCTGACCCGATAATTATGGAAAGCCGACAGCGCGCTGCTGCGGGTCTGTAGACAATGAAAATTCAAAGTCTGGGAACAGGTGCTGCGTGCACCGACCCCATAAATCATGTAGCCCGACAGTGTGCTGCTGCTGTGGCAGTATGGACAGTTGCTGCTCCACTGCATCATCAGGAATCCGCTTTGCTTTGGCATACGTAAAAATTTAAATGCACACGAAATGAATTACAATAATGAGCCATGAGAGAAATAGGAGGATTAATAAATCTTATATTTAGATGTGGCAGTCTTCTTCTTCTTTTTATTCTACCTGGGGGTGATGACTGACCTCTTCTGCCACTGACCCTTCATGATGGTCGACTGACGTACACAGGATGAATGATGAGTCCATCTCATGATGATGGCTATCATACCCTGATAAGTGATGGGTGTAGGTGACAACCTGGACTGGTCGTGGGATCAAGTCCCACCAATGGGGTAACTTCCTGCCATTTATGCTGCACCCAGTTGGACTACAGCAGTTGGGGGTGGAGTCTTGAACGCGGTCATTTTGCTTCATGAAAAAATGGAAATGAGAGTTTTCCGTCATTGCCCGGGAGTCCCCTTACGGGGCAGGTCCGGCCGCCTTGGAGCAGGTCTTATTACATTCGACGCCACATTGGGCGACCTGCTCACCGGATGAGGATGAAATGATGATAAAGACAACACAACACCCAGCCCGTGAGCGGAGAAAATCCCCGACCCTGTCGGGAATCGACCCCGGGCCCGTTAGGACAGCAGTCCGTCACGCTCACCATTCAGCTATTTTTTTTTTTAATTTCAATTTTTTCGTTTTTGTTCGTTGAATCCGATCGGGGCGGACGTCGTAAGACACCCTTTTAAGTTCGTTGTTGATCTATTAACTCAGTTTTTTTATTACAGAGGGCAGCTAACCCTCTGACCGAACACGCTGAGCTACCGTGCCAGCTGCGACGTAAATTATGTTACTTAAGATAAGGTTAATAGCTGTTGGTCATAAATTAGAGTTATGTAAATATAACTAAGAGCATATGTAGCCGGTTTATTTACATCACTAGTCATAAATTACGCCTGCCTAAACATAGCTTTAGAACACAAGTAAGAATTTTTTTAATTTTTTTTACATAAGGGCGCTAGGCCAAGTGGCCAGTTTGTTTAGATAAGGAGAACAATGGACCCATTGTTTTTGTACTGGTGCAGAGCTACTCCTTATATACACCTTAGTCTTCTATTGAACAACAAAGACGGTATTAAGTCTATGACCTTGCGCCGTATGAAATCAGGGTGGAGGGTATTTCGAAGAAATTCGATTTTTTCAAGTTCAAAATGTCAGTGGACCTGAAGAGAAGGAATTTGCACCGGTGAAGCTTGAACACTAGCAGATTTTGTAAGAGGGAAACTGATGTATACGTAACGAGGTATTCAAATGTCAAGGCATGGCCTCACCTGAAGAGGTCGCAAAGCTGGTGACGATATGAGGTATGTGCAATAATAAAAGTCAGTGCACTACTACAGAGGTTTCAGGTTGTCATATTTTGAATTCACTCTGTTTCATACGGTTTATGCATAGCCTGTAATCCTCATTTCTCAACGATGTATTCAAATGCTGACAGAAGAACGTCCAAAGCTGACACCTTCATCAGCATTGTACAGTTTTTATTAAATGGTTATTAATTTGTGCCAATTTGTCTCTTACGCCCTCATTCAACTTAATGTGTCTTCAGTACACTACCGGCCATTAAAATTGCTACACCACGAAGAATACGTGCTACAGACGCGAAATTTAACCGTCAGGAAGAAGATGCTGTGATATGCAAATGATTAGCTTTTCAGAGCATTCACACAAGGTTGGAGCCGGTGGCGACAGCTACAACTTGCTGATATGAGGAAAGTTTCCAACCGATTTCTCATACACAAACAGCAGCTGACCGGCGTTGCCTGGTGAAACGTTGTTGTGATGCCTCGTGTAAGGAGGAGAAATGCGTACCATCACGTATCCGACTTTGATAATGGTCGGATTGTAGCCTACCGCGACTGTTATTTATCGTATCGCGACATTGCTGCTCGCGTTGATCGAGATCCAATGACTGTTAGCAGAATATGGAATTGATGGGTTCAAGAGGGTAATACGGAATGCCGTGCTGGATCCCAACGGCCTCGTATCACTAGCAGCCGAGATGACAGGCATCTCATCCGCATGGCTGTAACGGATCGTGCAGCCACGTCTCGATCCCTGAGTCAACCGATGGGGACGTTTGCAAGACAACAACCATCTGCACGAACAGTTCGACGACGTTTGCAGCAGCATGGACTATCAGCTCGGGCACCATGGCTGCGGTTACCCTTGACGCTGCATCACAGACAGGAGCGTCTGCGATGGTGTACTCAACGACGAATCTGGGTGCACGAATGGCAAAACGTCATTTTTTCAGATGAATCCAGTTTACAGCATCATGATGGTCGCATCCATGTTTGGCGACATCGCGATGGACGCAGATTGGAAGCGTGTATTCGTCATCGCCATACTGGCGTATCACCCGGCGTGATTATATGGGGTGCCATTGGTTACACGTCTCGGTCACCTCTGGTTCTCATTGACGGACCTTTGAACAGTGGACGTTACATTTCAGATGTGTTACGACCCGTGGCTCTACCCTTCATTCGATCCCTCCGAAACCCTACATTTCAGCAGGATAATGCACGACCGCATGTTGCAGGTCGTGTACGGACCTTTCTGGATACAGAAAATGTTCGACTGCTGCCCTGGTCAGCACATTCTCCAGATCTCTGACAAATTTAAAATGTCTGTTCAATGGTGGTCGAGCAACTGGCTCGTCACAATACGCCAGTCACTACTGTTGATGAACTGTGGTATCGTGTTGAAGCTGCATGGGCAGCTGTACCTGTACACGCCATCCAAGCTCTGTTTGACTCAATGTCCAGGCGTATCAAGGCCGTTATTACGGCCAGAGGTGGTTGTTTTGGGTACTGATTTCTCAGGATCTATGCACCCAAATAGCGTGAAAATATAATCACCTGTCAGTTCTAGTATAATATATTTGTCCAATGAATACCCGTTTATCATCTGCATTTCTTCTTGGTGTAGCAGTTTTAATGGCCAGTTGTGTATTTAGCAGGTGACATATATAAACGTGGCGCCGATTGATCAGCACACCACGCTCTTTCATATGAAATGTCATGCATCTCTGTAACTTGCTTGATGTCCACAGCATGTGCATATACCAAAAATATAACAGTTCAGCTGACATCATTCTCGGCTGGAGCTCTCCACACGCATCACATCGGCTGTGAGTCAGTTTGATACTCCCACGTTCGCTGGCAGAATCACCCTCGTTGTCTGACAGACAATGGACCATGCGTAGACGCGAGCGTCCCGTGTGTGGTGTCACATCTTGCTTCAGAAAAGCCCTCTTCTTGAGGTGGTTGTATGATCCTGCGCGGCCGAGCGACCATTATGTTTTTACTTCCCGCTCTGGCGAGCAGTAAAGTTGTGCGTAACAGATGCACCATTGGAAACGTTGTTTCAGTTACGTTTCAAGAGCTCTGTTAGGTAGGCGGACGGATACCGCTGCGTGGCTTTTGTCGCCACAGCCGCCGCCTTGGACCTTTACACGAGTCATAACACGATCTTCTCACAAACAACCGACATTCAAACGCAGTTATTAAATGAGAAACGCGTTGTGTAATATTTTCTTACACATTTATTTCTATATATTTGTGCATTTATTTCGCATGGTCCTCTCTTACATCTATCCAGAAATATTTACTGAGTTCACATATGGTTCCAAAGCAGTATAATAATAATAATAATAATAATAATAATAATAATAATAATAATGACACGACGTATAGTAATGGATACACGCAATTTAGGAAATTTCAGTTTAAGTTATATTAACATCGTATTAAACAATTTTCTCAACATATTCTTGTCAAATTTGATCAATGACAACTAACAGAAACGTATGACAACAGCACAGAATGACCAGAATGGGACGGGACGTTTACAGGACAACAAAAGAGCGACAAATAATAGGGTAAGATTAGCAAATGAGATGGAAGAAAGGAAACAGAAACAGAAAGCGTGAGAAAAGCACAGGTAGTTTACATGTAACAGAAATATTTGTTCCCTGTTGGCCAGGAAGAAAACCTCTGGTATATGTCGAGAGGGAAGCTACAACGACGATAACAGACAGAGATTTTAATCTCCTCTTGAAGGCAGAGAGATGTCGGGTAAAATGAACACTACAGGGTAATTCGTTCCTCAGTCGTATGACTGAAATGGAAAAGGAGATGAAGAAATATTTAGTGTTATGCAAAGGTACAGCCAAGATTCTGGACGTGTCTAGTCTGTTACTCCAGATATGGAATGCTGGTAAGTATTTATATGGGAGAAGATGTAACATTGACTAAGAAGTAGACTGTAGATAACGTTACTGCTATCTGATTTTGTAGTTGCGCTGAAATCTGATCATCTGCATATCCAAGTACACTGTGCACTTCGTGAAGACTTTACGTTTCTTGCTCTCTGATTTTTTGCTGTTGCAGCTTTAATGGCTAGCTGTGTATACAGGAGCAACAGCGAATTAACGAAATTGTTATTATGCGGCCATGTGTACTTGCACGTGTGAGACAGCTGTTTCTTTTGCAGGAATTTGCGGCAGCTGTCACTCTGGCAGCGGCCTCTACGCCCAGGAAGCATATCGAACGGAGCTCAAATCTCTCTGCTGCAAACTGCACTCTTGAATGTGAACTGTCTTGCGCGGGATCGACTAAACGCCCAATAGCAGTCCGCACCACGTGCCACTGCCCTCCCTGCTTCTACGAATACACTTGTAAACAACTGATGAACTCTTTCTTTCATGTACTTTGCGGTGTCGATGATTCTCTTTTTCTTTAGATGCCAATACACGTTGACACCTGAAATAAGCACCGTCCACAGCCACTACAGTTAGGCTACGTGGTACATTACACAGCCAAAGACAGGGCTTTTTTAGGCTGAAACTGTGGTGCTTGTGTTAATTTTTACTGTACAAATTATGATTCAATGAATCAATGACTTCTAAAAAATGAACGGAACTGAAATAATTAAGATATTCAACTAGTTTTATTAACTGTGTTACGAAAATCTGTGCAGGTTGAGTCATAAAGGAGGAAAAATATGTCGTGCAAATTGTTACACGCTGAGCTACAAACATAAATTCGTTTTCCGCATGTTCCTATGTCAATAAATGACAATGCAATTGAATGGTAAAAATCTGGAAATATGAAGTGGACTATTGGGTGTTACTGTGCCCTGACATTGGCCCAGGGGACAGATCGGCAACAGGGCACAACAAGCGAGTGTTGTAGGTAATCTATCCGCTCACGAGAAGGCGAGGCATGGGGCGCCAAGCGACGGTCTGCGTGACACTGCGAGCAATGACAGCGCCCACACCTATCTCGTACCGGTTACGCTGGCCGGTATTATGTATCGTGGCTAGTTGGCATAGGGAAAGGAACTTGAGGAGGGGCTGCACTACTGTACATGCATGTTTTATTATTTGGTTTTTGTGTCCCAGACATTGATGCAGAATGCAAAATACAACTACACAGGTTCAAATGGCTCTGAGCACTATGGGACTTAACTTCTCACGTCATCAGTCCCTGCACAGGTATGTGGCAGTTAATACAAACGAATACAATACAGCTGTACAAATCGAAATTAACATAGAAACACATGACCAGAAACTGCAGTGGCATTTTATAAGTACCGTTCGAAGTGACGGCCACGATGTGTGTGGCAAAGATGAAAAAGTTGAACTCTTCGCAGGAAGGATTGCTGAACACGATCCAACATGTCTGTATCTCTTTGCGTAATATCACTGGCATGTTGTATTCTGCGTTGAAGGGTGTTGGCCGGCCAGGGTGGCCGAGCGGTTCTAGGCGCTACAGTCTGGAACCGCGCGACCGCTACGGTCGCAGGTTCGAATCCTGCCTTGGGCATGGATGTGTGTGATGTCCTTAGGTTAGTTAGGTTTAAGTAGTTCTAAGTTCTAGGGGACTGATGACCGCAGCAGTTAAGTCCCATAGTGCTCAGAGCCATTTGAACCATTTGAAGGGTGTTGACATCAACAACCTCTCCTTCATAAATCACAGATTTCAGATGGCCCCACAAAAAGAAATCCAGTGGAGTCAGGTCTGGTGATCGCGCTGGCCATGCTACAGGGTCTCCACGACCGATCCATTTCGAAGGGAAAGCATTGTAGAATTTTGGAACACGTATTATGTTCGAGTATAATGACTTTTCTGGAGACTAGAAATCTACTCTGTAGGAATCAGAATGTGTTTCGAAAAAGACGGTCATGTGAAACCCAGCTCGCGCTATTCGTCCTCGAGACTCAGAGGGCCATAGACACGGGTTCACAGGTAGATGCCGTGTTTCTTGACTTCCGCAAGGCGTTCGATACAGTTCCCGACAGTCGTTTAATGATCAAAGTAAGAGCATATGGACTATCAGACCAATTGTGTGATTGGATTGAGGAGTTCCTAGATAACAGAACGCAACATGTCATCATTCTCCGAAGTAAGAGTGATTTCAGGTGTGCCGCAGGGGAGTGTCATAAGACCGTTGCTATTCACAATATACATAAATGACCTTGTGGATAACATCGGAAGTTCACTGAGGCTTTTTGCAGATGATGCTGTGGTGTATCGAGAGGTTGTAACAGTGGAAAATTGTACTGAAATGCAGGAGGATCTGCAGCGAATTGACGCATGGTGCAGGGAATGGCAATTGAATCTCAATGTAGACAAGTGTAAGGTGCTGCGAATACATAGAAAGATAGATCCCTTATCATTTAGCCACAAAATAGCAGGTCAGCAACTGGAAGCAGTTAATTCCATAAATTATCTGGGAGTACGCATTAGGAGTGATTTAAAATGGAATGATCATATGAAGTTGATCGTCGGTAAAGCAGATGCCAGACTGAGATTCATTGGAAGAATCCTAAGGAAATGCAATCCGAAAACAAAGGAAGTAGGTTACAGTACGCTTGTTCGCCCGCTGCTTGAATACTGCTCAGCAGTGTGGGATCCGTACCAGATAGGGTTGATAGAAGAGATAGAGAAGATCCAACGGAGAGCAGCGCGCTTCGTTACAGGATCATTTAGTAATCGCGAAAGCGTTACGGAGATGATGGATGAAGTCCAGTGGAAGACTCTGCAGGAGAGACGCTCAGTAGCTCGGTACGGGCTTTTGTTAAAGTTTCGGGAACATACCTTCAACGAAGAGTCAAGCAGTATATTGCTCCCTCCCACGTATATCTAGCGAAGAGACCATGAGGATAAAATCAGAGAGATTAGAGCCCACACAGAAGCATACTGACAATCCTTCTTTCCATGAACAATACGATACTGGAATAGAAGGGAGAACCGATACAGGTACTCAGGGTACCCTCCAGGTGGCTTGCGGAGTATGGATGTAGATGTATGTGCCACAAGTTCATACAAGAGGCCAAACTAACGTCTTCCACAATTCCGGTAATGTAGCATCCAGGAAACGCAGATACTGCTCTCCTGTAAGCCTTTGTGGTAGAACATGTGGCCCTATGAGATGGTGATCCAAAATACCACACCAGATATTGACACCGCATCGTTGTTGGTTCCCTCGTATCACTGTGCTGTGGGGGTTTTCTTCCGCCCACTCGTACCAATTATGCGAATTCACTACACCCTCCTTCGTGAAATAGGCTTCACGGTGAACAGTATTGTTCGTGAAAAATGCTGGTCGGGGGTCTGACGCCGTAGTATAAAGTTGCAGAAGTCCAGCCTCCTCAGGTAGTCTTCCGGCAATAATGCCTGTACCTTCTGAATGCGAAAGGGATGGTAATGGTTTCTATGGAATACTCGCATAACAGTAGATTGTGACATTCCGACCGCAGTGGCGAGACACCTGGTGCTTATTGTTCGGTTCTCTGTAACAGTTTGTAACACTTTTTCTTCGTCCTCGGCACTGTACGTCCGACGGTCGGCCACGATCACTAATTCCTGGGGGTGCTACACATGCACCATACTCCCTCAAGCATCTGTCCACAGAGTAAAACGTTTTTGCGGATGGAAGGCGCAGTCTAGGAAACCTCTCGTGATACAGTTGCCTTGCAACGTGAGCTCTTCCATCTGCAAGCCTGTAGGTGAGGTGGATGTCGGCGTATTCCTCGTTTGTGTAACTTGCCATGCTACTGTAGTAACAATGCGAAGCGGCCGTTAGCAGTTGTCGACACGGCGAGTATCGGGCAGAGTGAGCAGCGCAGAGGTGTTGTAAACACCTCATACACGCCGCGGTTTTACTTTCGCCGTTGACCAGTCTTTCCACTTACAGGACATACATTCCCTAACATGGGACTGTATACTCCGTTACCGCCGGCAACGTGTGATTCACAAGTTCTGATGCAATTTCACATGCATTGCGATGGGATTTGTTCTTTCTCGTATCTTTCAAATGCTGGCAGATACACATCAGCTCATTGGTGTGTCATGTGTTGTACCTATGGTTGAATGACATGTCGTGATCGTGAGGCTTGTCGGAATCTCGTTCAACGGTTAACAGGTGTTTTTTTTAATTTTTTTTTTACGTACACCGTACACCAAGGAGAACGAAATTAACAACGGTGCGTCACGTGTTAGGCATAGCAGCATGCGGTCCTCGACATATTTTTCCTCATTTATGACTCACCCTGTATATACTGATCAGTCAGAACATTATCAACACCGACATACTATCGGCATACACCCATCCGGGTGATAGCAGCGTCACCTGGCGAGGAATGACTGCTGCAGACACACGCGCCATGCATGTAGTATCAGTGAGCGTGCTGTTCGTGAGAAGAATCGGAAACGTGAGTGATCTGTTTGAGTTTGACCGAGGGCAGATTGTGATGGCCAGGAAGCTCGGCATGAGCGTTTCGGAAACTGCATGACTTTTCGGGTGTTCGAGGAGTGCTGTGGTGAGTGTCTTCAACACGTGTCGAAACCTTGACCAGACGTTCTGGGGTTGGGCGGTCACCTCTCATTACAGATGTCGGTCATCGTTGGCTGGGCAGACTGGTAAAACGGGACAGGCGGCGAACTGTCGCGGAACTGTCAGACTTCAATGCTGGGGAGAGTACAAGCGTGTCCGAACACACAGCGCACCGAACACTCCAAACGATTTGCCTCTGCAGCCGACGATCCATGCATGTGCCAACGTTAACAACACGACATCGGCAAATACGACTGAAATGGGTTCGTTTCCATCGCCAACGGACGTTGCATAGTCGGGTGAATTCCGATACCTTCTTCATCATGCCGATGGGACGGCGCGAATCTGTCGTCTTCCAGGGGAACGGCTCCTTGACACCTGTACTACTGGGTGGAGACAAGATGGCAGCGGCTCCATTATGCTCTGGAGAACATTCACGTGGGCATCCACGTGTCCAGTGGAGCACGCGCAAGGCACCATGACGGCCAAGGAGTATCGTACACTGGTTGCAGACCACGTACATCCCTTCATGATGATCATGTTGCATTTTTCACAAGATAATATACCATGTCACAAGGCCAGGAGTGTGATGGACTGGTTCGAGGAACACAGTGATGAGTTCCAGTTGCAGTGCTGGCCCGCCAACTCACCAGATCTCAACCCGATCGAACACATCTGGGATGTGACTGAACGTGGCGTCAGAGCTCATAGTCCCCCTTACCGGAAGTTACGGGGCTTAGGTGACGTGTGTGAAGATGTGACGCCAACTCTCTCGAGCGTCCTACCAAGGCATCACTGCTTCCATGCCACAATACGTCGCCACTGTTATCCGTGCTAAAGGTGGACATCCTGGCTATTAGGTAGGTCGTTAGAATGTTCTGGCTGATCGGTGTATGGGCTATGTATTTTAAACTCATGATATTTATTGACTTGCGTAAATTTTTACTACATAGTTTATGATTCAATGAATCAATAATACCTAAAAAAAATGAAAAGAACTGAGAAAATTAAGATTATCAACTACATTAACTTTGTTATGAGCATGTATTTATAGGCTATATATCTGAAACTCATGGTACTGATTTTCATGAAAAAATCAATATTTCAATTTTAATAATAACATATTGGAGGTATAAATTAGCATGTTTGTTAGAAAAATGTTAGATAACAAAATGAATGCAACAAACAAGGAAATTTTACTTGTATTTATTCAAACACAATGCTTCCCCAAATAATCAGTTTTAAAATGAATGCTTCATATAATCTCATTAGCTAATTGGTTTGCACCTATTAATGAAGCTACATATAATATCTTCATACTTTAGGTATCTTAAAATGTCACTTTCAATACTGAACGAAGCCAGAATTTTCCACTAAAACACTCACGGAGGTAGTTTGTCCTAGGTGTAACGTCAACACTCAGTAAGGTATCGGTCAGACGCTATGTATCTTAAGATATATTCTACCTTTTCTACAATAGCCCCTTAATGAGTAAAGTCATATACAACTGACCTTCCCTAGCTTCATTTGGAGAATCTGAGTCTAGTGGAAATATGTAAAAAAAAAAAATGGATCCCAGTGTGTCTGAAATAAGGTGTGAAGAAATCAGATTTTCGCGTAAACGAACTCATTTCAAATATCCAAAGTTCCTAAAACAAAGTGCTTGGCGATTAAAGCGCTACGCGTTTGACTGGGCGGCACTGAGATTTTGACGCGAGGGAGCGTGAGGTTCGAGAAATGACGTTGGGTTATTAAAAGCTAATATATTCATTACTGACGTACCACAATAATTTTTATTTTGTAGTTAGCTATGAACCGGATATCGGAATTCTATGCCACCCTCAGAAAACTTAAAATTTTCAGATAGTCCACAGAGCAGCAGCGAGAGTTTAAAGTTGTACAATTTTTTTTCCAAAGATTTGTGGTGCTTTACGACTATACATCTATATGAAAAGCACAAGTATATTGAAATAGACAAATAAACTATGAACAAATGAACATTATATTACATTGTACTCAAAGGTTAAAAGTATAAGGACGTAAAGGCCAAAACAGTACAGAAGTGAGTGCCGGCACACACTGCTATACTGTATGAACAAAATAACTGGTGAATATGATGAACAGGCAAAGAAAAGGAAAGACAGAGGAGAGGAAGTAGTCAATGGAATATGGGTGAGAATAGTTACTCTATTTACAACAAGAATAATTTCTTATGGTGGTAAAAATATTAAGCAGCTGTTGCTACTGCAGAAAGGATGAATAATGGAACTGTATTTCATTATTAATGGTTAATATTTGAATGATATTACTGTCATGATTTTGGCCTTGTAGTACCTGATAATGGCTTAAGGCCGAACACAAAATAAATAAGTTTGTACAGTCAACTACAGGAAATGTCTTTCAAACCTTATTACATGACTTAGGGCCAAAATTATGAGAAGATTATTACTAACTGTTAAGTCAGGATTCTGGGATTGGTGTTTATTTGGAAACCATAATTACAAGTAATGCTAGTTCTCTGCCTTTATTTGCTCTATGGAGAATATTGTGTATTTCAATAGCATGTATTGAAATCAGGTGATTATTATGTCAGAGATAGTTTGAGAGACAACATGCTTGTGAAAAATTCGACTCAATCTTTAGTAGTGTGTGGCTTCATTCAGTTGTAGTATGTATATTTCAATAATGTATCACAACACAGTCTGACTTTAAAATTAAGTTAGAACAACTTTTAATCTTTCTGAAACTATTTCAGGCTATCGACTACAGGTGTTATGTTAAAGAAAGGAGTTAGATTCATTATTGTTCTTTTCAATAGATATCTAATTGTAGATACTTTTCTTCCACTGAATTACTTTATACAGTACAAATGATAAGAAGATTTCAGTACATATTTTATTTAACAATATAATGATACTTTGGTTTCTCTGTATCTTTGGGTCCTTATAAGTGTTCTTTTGTACCCATGCAGTCATAATGGAATTAATTTACCAGTATAATATTTAGATTAAACGAATCCTTTCCTTTTTGTCTTTTGTATAGAGATGTAAACGTGACCAAATTATGGCTTTCTTCTTTCTAGTTAACAAAGGTAATGATAAGCTTTTGCATTCTTAAAGTCATCTAAACAGATACTTCGTTAGTGGAGACAAACGTCCGAACCATTTTTTTCTGTTACTTAACCGCCCTATAAGCTATAATCGTCCTAATCAGCCTGTGAGCTTGTCTCCTTAAAATATTTCTTTCTTTATTTTGCAGATTCCTGAATTCATAGTGCATATATCTCTCAAAGAGGAGCTGAGTATTCCAGAAGCCTAATCCATATGAAAAGATAGCTATCGTTAATATTCCTTTGTTTGGAACAAGCACAACACGGTACTAAACTACACCATTCAATAAAATGCAGTTCACATCTCTATACTTTATCTTCCCTCTGCTTTTCAGATTATATAGACATAATACTTAAATGTTTACTAGTGGAATGCCTTTCATGAATAACTATGCATATTTTTTATATATTTGCATATATTAGGGCAAAATTTAGTTTCTGAGACTATGCCAAGGTTTAGGGAAACATATTTTCTTACCTTTATGACTATTCTTATGTGTGCAGAAATTGGTTTTCACTAACAACTGGAAACGTTAAACACCGGAATGCTGCTCAGCTGAATGATGGTTTGGAATACAGCAAAACCAAAGAACTTACTAGTTACAATTAAATTTGGTTGATAAGCTGATAATGAAGTCACTCCAAGCCGTGTAGTAAAACAAATTAACTGGGTAAGAGAAATGCTGAAGGCCCCACACTGGGTGCTAAAATGTTGTGAATTTAGATTAGCTGAGTAGCTGAATTACTAATGGCCGCATAATGGTCAACAAAGTGACTCACGGAAATTAATATGTAAACAAGTTTGCAATGAAAACGAATTAATTGAAATATTAACACAGGGCAACATGTTCGTTCAATAATCTGATTACTTGCAGATCAACAATACAAGTGTAAATTTAGGGCCAATTTGCCTGGACGTAGACGCAAGTCACTATTTGGGCAAGTGGGAGGGGAAGGGGAAACGAACCATTTCGTCTCGCCATGTGGTGGAGGCAGTTTTACATGATGGTGTGTGTGGATCATGCGATGTCAGCACGACGTGTCGATGATCTCTTGTGGTATGAATGGCTAAGGGTTACATCTGACAGCTTCATCCTTCCAGGTAGAGAGCAGACTCGGTGGCTGATGTGGTGTTACGGTACTCACGCTCAACGTTTCTTGTCGTCGTTGATTATACCGCAGAAACGATGTCAGCGTAATATTTGGAAGCTGAAATCAGACAACGAAATGCAGTTCTCTGCTTAAAGATATGAAATGGAAAATGAATATGTCACAAACTGACGGTAGACGTCGGAAAGGATACAGGAATCTGAATCAAAGTCCGGAAAATTAGTCGACAATAGCTTGACATGCTTACAGAAGGCAAGCTCACTGCCTCTCTTCTTGCTAATTGTCTGCTCTTCTCTTCCACAGTCTCTCCCTTCGTGTCTCATTGATATTACGGCTAGTTTCGTTCGGCAGTTATATCTGTGTCCTCCTTTCGCTGAATTGCCCGTCATATCGTCTTTGTCATTGGTGGG